>NC_053157.1:79310073-79638573 GCF_016835505.1 Polypterus senegalus
CAATGATGGGCATGTCAAAACTGACATTAGAGGGCGTTCCTTGTCTGACGTCATAGGTATTGTGCAGTTGGTCCTTTCACTGTACTCCTCCACAAAAAAGAATAAACCACAATTGTCTCTGAAATAATTCGAAACTGCCAAAAGTAATTGGCACCCATCAGTATTTATTCCATATTTAACAAAAATCAGACTTTTTGTTACAAAGAATTACACAAATGAAAATGGCATGGACAAAAAAGATGGGACCCTTAACCTAATATTTTGTTGCACAACCCTTAGAAGCAATCACTGCAAGCAAGTGTCTCCTGTAGCTCTAAATGAGACTTCTGCACATGTCAACAGGTAGTGTGGCACACTGTTCCTGAGCAATCTACTCCAGCTGTGTCAAGTTTTAAGGGTGCCTTCTCCAGAATGCATTTTTCACTTCTTTCCATTGATGTTAGGTAGAATTTAAATTAGGGCTTATAGAAGGCCACTTCAGAATAGTCCAATGTTTTAGCCATTCTCAGAGGGTTTTAGCTGTGTATTTGAGGTCATTATCCTATTGGAGGATCATGACTGCAACTAAGATATAGCTTTCTAATTCTACAGAATTTTGCTCCAGAATGCCTTGATAGTCTTGGGATTTCATTGTTCCCTACACAGACATAAGGCACCCTGTGTCAGATGCAGCAAAGCATATAATCAAAACACAAGCGAGCCTCCTCCATGTTTCACAGTTTGTATGGCATTCTTTTCCATGAAAGCTTCATGTTTTCGTCTGTAGACATAGTGCTAATGTGACATGCCAAAAAGTTCCAGTTTTGTCTTATTGATCCAAAGGACATTCTCTCAGAAGCATTGTGTCTTGTCATTAAGCATTTCAGAAAATTCTAGTCTTGCATTTTTATATTTTTCTTTCAACAGTGGAGCCTTCTAGGGCTTCTTCCATTGAGCCCACTGTCACTCAAAAAGTGACAGGTGGTACGATCGGACACTGATGGTCCTTAACGTTGGAGTGAAGCTTGTATGTGATTGGATATTGTCCTTGGTTTTTTGTCCAATTATATCCCTATCCTTCTGCCAATTCTGGAGTTGAGTATCCTCTTGAACCATGTCCAGGGAAGTTGGCTACACTCCCATGGACCTTAAACATCTTAATAATATTTGCAACTATTGTCACAGCAATATCAAGCTGCCTGGAGATGGTCTTAGAGCTTTTGCCTTTAACGTGCTTATCTATAATTTTCTTTCTGATCTCCTCAGATAACACTCTCCTTTACTTTTTCTGGTCAAATTTCAGTGTAGGACACATGATGATACCAAACAGCAGAGTGACCACTTTTCCCAATTTAAATAGGCTGGTTTGGAAAATCCATCTAATCCAATTATTTATGATGTTTCCTTGGGGCACCAACAAATGTGTCCAGGCCATTTTAGAATACCTTTGCAGAATAAGTGATACTTTATGTGTTTTCGCACTTGCTTTGCTTTACTTGATCTCATATCAAAGGTAGCAGGTACAGTATACATAGGAAAATTGCTTTTCATTTAATCACTTTTCAAGAGATACACAACTCTTTTTCAATGGGCTGTAAGGGTACCAACAAATTTGCCCATACATGTACAGTGGTGTGAAAAACTATTTGCCCCCTTCCTGATTTCTTATTCTTTTGCATGTTTGTCACACAAAATGGTTCTGATCATCAAACACATTTAACCATCAGTCAAATATAACACAAGTAAACACAAAATGCAGTTTTTAAATGATGGTTTTTATTATTTAGGGAGAAAAAAAATCCAAACCTACATGGCCCTGTGTGAGAAAGTAATTGCCCCCTTGTTAAAAAATAACCTAACTGTGGTGTATCACACCTGAGTTCAATTTCCGTAGTCACCCCCAGGCCTGCCACATCTGTTTCAATCAAGAAATCACTTAAATAGGAGCTGCCTAACACAGACAAGTAGACCAAAAGCACCTCAAAAGCTAGACATCATGCCAAGATCTAAAGAAATTCAGGAATAAATGAGAACAGAAGTAATTGAGATCTATCAGTCTGGTAAAGGTTATAAAGCCATTTCTAAAGCTTCGGGACTCCAGCGAACCACAGTGAGAGCCATTATCCGCAAATGGCAAACAAGGAACAGTGGTGAACCTTCCCAGGAGTGGCCGGCCGACCAAAATTACCCCAAGAGCGCAGAGACGACTCATCCGAGAGGTCACAAAAGACCCCAGGACAACGTCTAAAGAACTGCAGGCCTCACTTGCCTCAATTAAGGTCAGTGTTCACGACTCCACCATAAGAAAGAGACTGGGCAAAACGGCCTGCATGGCAGATTTCCAAGATGCAAACCACTGTTAAGCAAAAAGAACATTAGGGCTCGTCTCAATTTTGCTAAGAAACATCTCAATGATTGCCAAGACTTTTGGGAAAATACCTTGTGGACTGATGAGACAAAAGTTGAAAGTTTTGGAAGGCAAATGTCCCGTTACCTCTGGCGTAAAAGGAACACAGCATTTCAGAAAAGAACATCATACCAACAGTAAAATATGGTGGTGGTAGTGTGATGGTCTGGGGTTGTTTTGCTGCTTCAGGACCTGGAAGGCTTGCTGTGATAGATGGAACCATGAATTCTACTGTCTACCAAAAAATCCTGAAGGAGAATGTCCGGCCATCTGTTCGTCAACTCAAGCTGAAGCGATCTTGGGTGCTGCAACAGGACAATGACCCAAAACACACCAGCAAATCTACCTCTGAATGGCTGAAGAAAAACAAAATGAAGACTTTGGAGTGGCCTAGTCAAAGTCCTGACCTGAATCCAATTGAGATGCTATGGCATGACCTTAAAAAGGCGGTTCATGTTAGAAAACCCTCAAATAAAGCTGAATTACAACAATTCTGCAAAGATGAGTGGGCCAAAATTCCTCCAGAGCGCTGTAAAAGACTCATTGCAAGTTATCGCAAACGCTTGATTGCAGTTATTGCTGCTAAGGGTGGCCCAACCAGTTATTAGGTTCAGGGGGGAATTACTTTTTCACACAGGGCCATGTAGGTTTGGATTTTTTTTTCTCCCTAAATAATAAAAACCATCATTTAAAAACCTCATTTTGTGTTTACTTGTGTTATATTTGACTAATGGTTAAATGTGTTTGATGATCAGAAACATTTTGTGTGACAAACATGCAAAAGAATAAGAAATCAGGAAGGGGGCAAATAGTTTTTCACACCACTGTAGATCCTGATATGATAAAGTACCAATTAGCTTGTACCAGTGAATAATACAGCTGTTTACTTGTAGTATTATTGCTAGATTGCTGCCCCACTGGCTACAGCTTGACAAGAGGGCAATTGGAACCAGGGTGGCATGAGAGTAATAAAGGACCTGGAATAGGATGATAAAAAAACAGAAAAATGTGCACTGGCATAGAAATTCTGGGAATGTGCTTCTGTGGCCAATGTAAGATGATGGGTAACCCAACAGAGTGGTTAATTAAAATAGTGCTCTGGCAATGGTTTCCACAAGAATACAACAGACGTAGACAGAGAGAGAGAGAGAGAGAGAGAGAGAGAGAGACAAAGATTGAGTCATTTACCCAGTTATATTATCTAAATGACAGTGTTTATACACTGTTTTGTACTTTACATTTTATTTTCCTGCTGCTTTGCTAGCAGGTAAACTTCTTTGGTTCTAGCAGTACGAGACAGCAAAAACTATGTGAAATCATGTGAATTGTCATGTGAAGTCACAGTGGTCTATTTTTACGATATCACAGTAAGAGTACCAGTTCCTTTGGTCTGTTTTAGTAAAAGTCAGACTCCAGGGTTTTGAGGTTATTTTTCCAAGCACTTTTTCATATCAGCTTTTGTTGTTTTGCCTATGGTTTTACAAGTTACTTTTATTCTGAGCTAATTTTGTTTTTGTGATCCTGTCTGTTTAGTTTTAACCCTGTTTTTGTCATTTTTACATTTTGTATTTTGCATGGTATTCTTTTTTTTGTATCTTTTGCATTGTACTTATTAGATATTAGTAAGTATCCTTACTGGCTTACTGACTTTTAGCTTACTTCTTAAGCTGCTGCTAGGTCCATTGTGCTGTTTTTTATACACAGTCTTACAAATATACTCTAGACCTGAAGACTGATTACATTTTTTTTATTGTGATTTCCTTTTTTTCTTTTGAGTTTCTCTGCATAAGAGTGTTGGTTCTTCTGTTATACCCAATACCTCCAGAACAGGCTGTAGCCCATTAACAGCACAGAACTGCATGAAATATACAGAAAAATATTCAAATTAATGGCATTTTTATAAGATAGGTATAAACTATGAATAGTTAATATTTTACTTCAACTTTATATACTAATAACCTAAGTGGATTTGTTATGTAATTTGATGCCCTCTGAAGAAGCCCACCACCTGTGCATTTCATGGACACAAACTGTATTTACAAGTGTTGGAACAGTGTATTTGTAGAACTTGGTGTATTGCAACAAACTATTCCAGAACAAAAAGAGAAAACAAATTGCAGCAATATTTTTCATTCCTAGTCACTAGTTGCTGCATTTAGTTTTAAAATAAATAACATAAGAAAAATATTGCACAAACAAGATTCTGTACCTGCATAGTACAAAACCATTAAGTAAATAAGAATGCAGTGGCATAATGCCTAAAGCCTGAGATCTAAAACTTAAACATCCTTGTCTTACATGATGCAAAGTCATCTATGGCTGCATCATATGTTATTTGTCCAGCAGCCACATGGTTGATGCTAATAACAGTAAGACCTCTGGTGCCGTCCTGAGTTATAATAAACATCAGGTAATACTTAATGAGCTTGAACTCCACTTTGCTCCTATTACTGTCACTGAAAGTGTGTCATCAGTCTTGAATTCAGTCCGTAAGTTTGGGTAAATTTCTGCAACCTGCTTTTCATGAATTGTTATGTTATGTTCTTAGATGGCAAATTACCGTAGATACTCGCGTATTAGTCGATCTCGCAGATAAGTCGAGTGTACTTTTAAGCCGAAAATTATGAAATTTGTTAAGTATAAGTCGAGGGTAAAACTTGGGTTGTTTCATGGCCCATTGTCTTAATAAGTACGGTCTTCTCACCAATACCTGCTACAGTTCGATTCCCCGGCATATCAAATGTCATTGGCGTTTCATCCATGTTACCAATGTTACTGAGATCAAAGTCATGCCTTTGTCTTTGCTTTATAATAAATTTATGAAAGGAACTGACCTTTTCTTCTAGATCTTTCGGCAGTTTCTGCGCAATTTGTGTTCGCTGACGAAATCACAGCCCATATCTGTTCATAAACCGCGTACTCCAGCCAGCCGATGCTTGAAATTCCAGCAAAGGCTTATGTGGTGTTATGGGTCCACAGCTCTCTTAACAAAGGCTGTTTTAGTTTTTAAATAAATAATCACTGCGCTCGCGACTTAGCAAGCTGCAGGGCGATCTGCGGTGTGGGCGTTTCTTACCTAGTGCACAGGTGAGGGACTGCCCACATCCGTGATTGTTCCTGTGGCTAATGTGCTGCAGCTGCTATGTCCTCTCTGCATATAATGTTTTGTAAAATGAGTTGTCCACTGATTTTGTGAGGTTTGAAATTAATACTTTACATAATATAATATAATATTTAAACCTGTATAATCCAGTTCAGGGTCATGAAGGTCTACAACCTACCTTGATAGCATCAGGTTAAACGTTAACATTTGATTCAACCGTACTTTTGTTTTTCTTCTGAGCCCCGAGTAATGGAGTACACAATAACATAGTGATCTCTTGTCCTCAGCATAAGAAGGAAGTTATGCCCATACTGAACATCTCTGTCAAGACAAAAATTCTAATAAGGTATATTCATTACTTTCTGGGGCTATAGGGCTGATGACAGGTAGCAAGCAAGACCAATAATAAATACAATCTATAGTTTCAATCTTCTACTTTATGCACAATTTTTACTGAGGGCACCATTAGCACATTATATTTCTGTATTACTATAAGAGTGCTGAAAATATTGCATGTAGTTACTAAAATCAAATTCTAAAAAAATGCAAAGGTTCAAGACATTTTTTATAACTTTCTGTACTGTGTTGATTAAATGTTACTTAAATTCAAGAAATGTTCAGTGTTGGTCTTGGTTATGAATCACCCATACTTTTTGAAAATGTTACCACAAGAAATTCACAATATAAAGATTTTTAATTCAGAATTCCTTAATTGTATTTGATCTGAAGTAATTTTATGTTGTTGAATGTGTTGTTCTTTACAATTAAATATGTTGAAGATATTCTATAAAATCAGCTTGGTCTTGTAATGAGGTGAAATTTGGGCTCACATAATTTCAGAGATGTTTTTGCTCTTCTTGATTACACCAGCCACTCTGTCAGCATGTGTGACTTTTAGCCAATTTGCATCAAAAATCAGTAGTTGTTAGGTCTAAAATATAATTTCCCTTCTGCAAAAATAATACAGTAAGATGAAAAGAAGAAGGCCTAAGAGGAGGTTTATGGATGTGGTGAGGGAGGACATGCAGATGATGGCTGTAACAGAAGAAGATGCAGAGGACAGAAAGATATGGAAAAAGATGATCCGCTGTGGCAACCTCTAACGGGAGCAGCTAAAATAAGAAGAAAAAGAAAAGAAATACAGTAAGATACGCAGCAAAGACCATCACCTTTTGGGGTTTTGTTTCAAATTCTGGATCCCTGTTGTTAGCTGAGATAAAATATATTCTTACAAAGAAATAAAAAAGTATGGAATGAGAAAAAAGATTTTCTAAGGGGCTCATTCTGCTATAATTGCACACTGATCAGTAAGCTTCAGTGACAGTCATATAGTTTTCAGAGATGTCTGCACACTTTTCTGAGTGACAGTAGATATGAATCTCTCTTGCTCTCTCATTCTGTCTGACTGATGCGTTGGATATGTTGATTCATTACTTTGTTATTAGGAGGATAAGTCCACTGCTAACAACTGGAAGCTGATGATAGGATGTTCGATTTAGCTTCACCTAAAGAAACAAAGTTGTCAATCATGGCCATTCTGAACTTCACTCTAGATGGTAAATGCGCACAAATATTAATAATTCAGTTATTGTAATTAGACAGTCCTACACAAAAATGATTCATGTGATATTACATGGGAATATGGTGATAACTTTTCTTCTAGTTGTGACCACAAGTTGGTGTTGCAGCACCCCAAACCTCAGACACAGCTGCACCGACACAACTCCTGGGTTCAAGGTTTATTAATAACATTACCTTGCAAAAGGCTTCTCACACTTTGCATAAACACAAGTATTCACTTTTGTCTCTCCTTCATTCTTTCCTTCACTGTTCCCAGGCAAACTTTGTCATTCTTTCACCTGACTCCAGCTCGCCTAGTTGAGGCAGAGCAGCTAATTTTATGTAGAAGCATTTCCAATGGAAGCACTTCTGGGTCAAACGGAAGTTTCCAATAGTAGAGATCACAAATCCCGGATGATCCCCATGGCAGCCCCCACAGAACACAACAGTACTGTCCCATGGGACTACAGTGTAATCAGTTGTCTGGCAGGGAACACCTTTCCTTTTTTCCTGCTTTTTTCATCCACTGCTGTTTTGGCCAGGCAATGGATTGGAACCTATCCTGACAGGGACGCTTGTCTATGCATGCTATTACAATGTATAAAGGAAAATACTGTATAGGAAGTGTCTGTCTAGTAATCCTCTGCCCCAAAAACAGAAAGATGCTGTTGTGAATGTGAATAGGATTAAGAAGGTAAAGCTTGGAAAATTGACGGAAGAAAGAATGTTTTACCAGGTTTACCTGATGTTTAGTGATACTGGGTGGTATTCTTTGTTAACAGAAACATCAGCATTGCATTATCTTACAGCCTAAAAATACATATTTTATAAATATACAAATATAACATTTTCTGCTGATGCAAATCAGGATATATGCAAACTGCTGCACAGCCAACATTTCCAATTCTGCAAGACATCCTTATCTCCAAAAGGAGATAAACTGCTTGATTTCTGTTTCATTGAGAATTGACATGCAGCTGTTCACTTGCCATCTATATTTGAAAATACCGATACAGCAATATAAAAGATTTTTAAAGGAGTAATCTTTTGATATTTAACATTTGGTGGTGTTAGGCATGTGCTTTTGTATCTTCAGACACATATCATCATATTACAAGAAGCTCCTATCTTTGAAAGATTGCCTTGCTGCTGATGAACAATGAAAATTTGGATCTCAAATCATTATATTTATTATTTGTTTTTTTATTGTTTTTTATATCGTTTTCTTATGATCCAATGATATTATTTGCTTGTTTTTCTTTTTACTTATGCTGTTTCTAATCCTTTTTACTTCATTCTGAACTGTATATTTTTGTCTCCCTACGTATCCTTATTTTTCTGTTTGTATTATTCATTAGCAGACTTCACCATTTAATTGATGGATTTGACACTCTCTCACGCAACAATATTTTATGAATGATGCTTCCATCTATTCCAATATCCATTTCCTAAATCCCCTTTGTGAAATTACAGCAAATCTGAGCCAAATCTTAGGGTGAGCAGAGCAATGACCAGCTGTTCCTGGGATAACACTCCACCACAGAACACATCTGAAGACATACCAAACTCACGTAAGAAAATAACCTAACTTGTTTGTGATTGGAGTGTGGGGGATAAACAGTATACCGACACGGATACAAGGAGAAAATGACAGCTCCATAAAGCTCAATGCAGTTTTGGCTATTTTAATCTGATTCAGTCAGGTAAAGCGCTGCCTTTCTGGTACCTTGTGTTAGATATTCAAGTTAGTTTAAAATTAATATATAGATATAGGATCTTTATAAATGAACATTCTGTCTTTCAGATAGCATCTGAATTAAATAAAGAATGAAAATATTAAGCAGATAGTCATGTTGTTTATATTTATCTTCACAAAAAATTAAAATTAGTTTTTCAACACTCAGATCACCAAATGCTACACCACATTGAGTTACAGCATCAGGTTTTTTGATTTGGCTTGACATTCAGGCATAAATGTAACAAGATGTATTAGAGTGAGATTTTACAGAGTCATGGCTGCTTAATTTATAACAGTGATCGATGAAAAATGATGAATATGTGACTTTGCAATGTAATAAGTGCTAAAACAACACACAAAGTCAATAACAAATAGCAAGTTAATATGCCTGACCTGAAATTTGAAAGATATGCCATGTTTATCTTGAACAAATCAAAAACTTACAACAAGCTGCACCACTTAGTAAACTAAGTTCACTCATGGGAAAAGCTGTACCGTTGCCTATGCACTTTTTTATTAAGTCAACTACATTTATCAAGTAT
This sequence comes from Polypterus senegalus, assembly GCF_016835505.1. Classification (NCBI taxonomy): domain Eukaryota; kingdom Metazoa; phylum Chordata; class Cladistia; order Polypteriformes; family Polypteridae; genus Polypterus; species Polypterus senegalus. The sequence goes on from NC_053157.1 coordinate 79,319,403, forward strand.
ACTAGAACATTCTTTGTGTAGTGAGTTTATTCTTATATATTAATGTGTTTTATTATTTGACTCAAATTTGGTCACATTGTCTTAATATACCTTTTTTTTTAATTAAGTTACATTGAGCTTACAATAAGCAAAACATAAATCAACCACAAATGTATCAGTAATATTCATCTATCCATCCATTATCCAACCCTCTATATCCTAACTACAGGGTCATGGAGTTCTGCTGGAGCCAATCCCAGCCAACACAGGGCACAAGGCTGGAACAAACCCCGGGCAGGGCGCCAGCCCACCACAGGCATCAGTAATATTACAATACCAATACAGATGAAATTCATTTTTAAATAAGGATCCCTTCTAATATACTATAATAAATATAGCATATATACCTTCTCTTAATATACCCCTACTTTCTCTTCTGTTTCTTTTTCCGGTGTCCTTTTGGTGGTGGCACATCTACTCAAAACTGTGATGTTCCAACAGTGATGGATTAAAAGCCAGAGGTCTGCATGTCCATCTTCATCAAGTCCGTCCATGAGAACCCTAACTACAAAGAGGACTGTTTCATTTATGTTAGGTAGAATGCCCAGAGGGGACTGGGTGGTCTTGTGGCCTGGAACCCCTGCAGATTTTATTTTTTTCTCCAGCCGTCTGGAATTTTTTTTTTGTTTTTTCTGTCCTCCCTGGCCATCGGACCTTACTCTTTTTCTATGTTAACTAATGTTGTCTTATTTTAATTTCTTATTTTGTCTTTTATTTTTCTTTATTATGTAAAGCACTTTGAGCTACTTTTTTTGTATGAAAATGTGCTATATAAGTAAATGTTATTGTTGTTGTTAATAGTATACCAGTGGCTCTGCCCCCTGCTGTCTTCACTTAGCAGGCCCCAGGAGCAGGTGCTGGTGGGCGCCCTCTGTCTCGCGACTGAGCCATTCAAAGGGTGTCGGGGGGCTCCTCCATTAGAGAAAGCGATTGTATTTAAAGACTTGGTATATAGAAGAGTATGTGGGACGTGGGAGGAAGACAGTTTGGTCCTTAGTTATTATAGAAAGAAAATCAGTTATTTGAGTATCTCACTACAGCTGTCTATTGTAAATACCAGTGAATAATAAAACATAGTAAAAAAAGTAAAACGTAATAAAAGGGAAATAAAAAATTAAGTTACATTAATGCCTCGTCAAAAACCAATATATGAATTACTTTATCCTCTAACTTATATTCTATAAACAATGCTTTTTTGCATTTCTGTTTGAATATTGTTGGGGATATTTTTCTCTTTCTCAATTATTGGACGATTCTCTTTGTTCTTAATTTTTATTAAATGCAGTCCTTTTTTTGTTTTCTTTTTTTCAATGTTCATTATCAGTTCTTGCCTCTGTTTTTCTACTGTGATCTAAAATTCGGCATTCTTGAACAGATAATTTGCTTTTCTGCCTTACCATTATAACTGACTTTGTTGAAGGGTGAGTTAGCAGCACTGAGAGTGTCGCGGGGTGGTACGGAGAGAGGATGTGAGCAGTAGGAGTAATGATTGGGTTAGGGTTAGTGTTATGGAGGGGAGTGGTCAAGGCTGAATACCGTGGACACAACAGAAAACGTTTTTAATATAATTGAGAGAAAAAACTTCCTAGTTATATTTTCAACTTTAAGCATGTTTTAAAGGAAACTGATGCACAGGTACCTGGATTTTTATGTAATGTCTGGTTTTTTACTCTATCCAAAAAGGAGCAAACAAAAGTAAACATGCTTTTAATCTTAAAATCATTGTATTTTTGTTTATTCATAAAAAGACTTTAAGCATGTTTATGTTTATTATTGTAATATTATGTTTACATAATTGTGCAGTATTTAGCCCTCTTGTCTCTCCAATTTAATGTCTTGGGGTGAAATCCTCAAAACAGTATAGAATTTGAATACTCTCTCCCCTAGTTGAAGTGAGCTTTTTCATGTTTATAGGGTCATTTATTGTAAAGTGTGCCGAGTATAGTCAAATATTTACTTGCATGTGCTAATCAACATAAAACATGACGCTACTCTGCTGACCATAATTTATGACTATACCTTGAAACTTCTTTCTTCCTTAAACAAAATTACTGCCTTACCTCAAAACTTCCATCTTCCTTAACTGCAAAATCACAGAACACCGTTTACATCATGTATCCTACAAGGGCACATGCGCCCTGAGAATGTGTTCTTTTTAGAATTGCAACTCATACTCTGGGCCTACATGTCCCTTCCCTGTAACCATAATGGAGCTACTAAGACAAGACAAATATGGTAAAAATACAAAGGATAAGTTTAACTTGCATAAAAATCAAGATTTTTTTCCTAATATGCATTGCAGTATAATAAAATATATATATGTACAATACTGACAGCCGAGGAGAAGCCATTGGAACAATACAAACAGTTTTATAGTTCTTCATGGGGCCTTTGATGATTGTATGCCCATTTTCAGAAGAGTCTGGAGGCATTTCTCCTGATATACAGTAGATTTGACATCACTTCTTCATCTTTGAAGCTGTGATGGGCTTTTAAAGTATAGTCACACTTTCTGCAGTACTGACCAATACTATAAATGGATTAGAGTCTGTTCTGCCAATTTAGCTCACACATTGTTCTATTTGTATGTTTTACTGACCAATGCTACATATGGATTTAGCTTCCTTCCACCAAATTAGTACATTCTTTCATTATCTGCCACTATAGACTGTAACCTAACTGTGCAAGTGCTCTAATATTTAAAATTCTTTAAGGCCCCTTTGTACAGTCTTCAGACAATAGTCATTGTCATTCATTGATTCAGGGCTAGTTTTTATCAACAGGTCATAACATTGCTAAAAAGTCAATCATAAAAACAAATACTGTAACATACATAACAAATAGCATGTATATGTTGTGTAGCGGGTCCGTGGCAATGCATGTTTCTACATAAATAAATAAATGATGCACTCGGGTAAGGGGGAAGTAGGTATGAATGATAGCATGGTGAGACAGCTCCAGGGTATTAGTGGGTAATTGGCTGGCCCAGCATTCTCGGGTGGATGTGCACAGTACTCACTTGCCTCATTAGCACGGCTGTCATCGCAGCACCTGTGTACACCTATCTGCATTTAAAAAGGGAACCTGAGTACAGTCTAGGGGTGGACTGTTTAAGATATCTTTAGCGAAGGCAGCAGAAGAGGCAGGAAGATGTTTCCTTTCATGTGATGAAACATCAAACCTGCAACGGGAGGGTGGAGGCAGGGGAGACAATGGAAATGGATTATTCTCTGTGTATACTGATCAGAGGTGGCATAGAGGGGTGCGGACAGCCTGGGGGTTGCAGAACAGGAGCAGGTAGAATGCTGTTGTTTGGTGTACAGAACATCAGGGTGGTGGAGACAGAGCAGTAAAGACAGGTGTTTTGGCCAAGTGAGTAACTGTGGTCAGCATGGCCATAGAAGATGGAGTAAGCAGGGAAAACAAGCAACCACTTGCAGATTCGTCAGGATTGGGGTGAAGGAAGTGATGCGATAACCATTCATAGGTCAAGTGCGGGTGTATTCTTTGGATGATAGAGTTATAAGGAACATGTCTTTAGTATAACTGCCAGAGGAAGGGGAACTGACTTAACTGTTTGGTTTTACTGCAGTGATTTTTATTGGATTACTTATTTATTTATTAAAGCACAATTCTGGGTTCATATAAAGGATTTTTATTTGTCACCAACACTTTTCTTACACAAACACCAGCCAAAATGCATCAATACAAAAATATCTCCTTCCTCCCCTTAGAGTGTTGCTCACTGCTTCCCGACTTTGACTTAATTAAGTGATCCAGTGGGCTCTCTTTTAAATCTAACCCAGAAATTGCTTCTGGTGTCATGCCCAGATTGTCCGTAGCTTTTCAGGGTTGTGTGGTGTAATAAAAGGCATTATATAGGCACCTGACCTGACACAGATGGACACGGAGGCACGTATAAAATGAAAGACTTTTTATTTTTCTTCTGCTGGAGAGCACGGCTTCCCTGTAATCTCTCCAGCAACAACACAGTCCCAAGCACTGAAACCACACCACAAAACACTCTCTTCTTCCACCACCACTCCTCCACAGCTTTGTCCTCCTTCCACCCGACTCTGTCCACTGAGTGGTGGTTGCTGGCCCCCTTTTATCAGGTACCCGGAAGTGCTCCAGGTGGTTGATTGCTGACATCCGACTGCACTTCCGAGTACGAGGCACCGCTGCAACCCAGGGATGCCGCCATCTAACGTTCAGGGGGAGATACTGGGCTTCCCGCCCTTGTCCCCCTGGCAGTTGTGGTGAGGGGGCATCCTGGCCAGGCATGGTCCACGGCCATCTGTCACAGTGAAAACCAGGGCAGTCGTCCCCCAGCAGTGCCCTCTGGCAGTATCGAACGACTCTGGCAGGGCTATGTTTCCAGACTCCAACTTCTATGCCACTCTGTGAGTGTCTTAATCTGGTTCAGCCTTTTGGAGCACTGCCACCTGTCGTTTGGTGGAATAAACTGCTCCCAGTATTGCCATTTGCCCAGTCCATCCATTATGACCTCCTGACTGGGCAAGAGTCCATCCTTTATCCCGGCCAGGATGCCTGTCCTTCCTCCCTGGCACCTACAGTGTATGTATATATATATATATATATATATATATATATATATATATATATATACAGTAATCCTCCTCGATCGCTGGGTTGCGTTCCAGACCCCCGCGATAGGTGAAAATCCAAGTAGAAACCATATGTTTCTATGGTTATTTTTATATATTTTAATCCCTTATAAACTCTCCCACACTGTTTATAAATATTCCCCGTAGAGTTATAAAGCATAATCCCTTTGTATTCTCTTAGATATTAGGTAAGATTCATTGAAATTATGTATATAAACACACCTAAATATTATTTTAAAGATATTGAGTGTCTCCGATTTCACATGTTACAGCCATTACGATAGACATGCCACCAGCAATAAATACGTACATTGCAACAAAAATAGTATACAGTAAATGTGTGTGTACAGTGACACTAAACGTACGTACAGTACATGTACTAAGTACTGTAAGTAGAAAATTAATTATGGTTACTCACCAACAATGACACGATGACTTGTCCGATAACAATGAGTTTTATTTTACTGCACAACAAAGGAGAGCGTTATAGCCCTTAAAGGAGCCACTTCAGGCGATTGTGTAGCACTGCCGTTGTTCTTCTTCTGGCAGTCTTCAATCCAAATCCCTAAAGCAGATTCCATCCAGACTACTGTCTTATTACATCCACTTACAACTTGTTTTGCACCCTGGTTAAAAGAACACTGCGGCCGTAGATCTTATATTCCTTTCCTACTTTTTAAAAAAAAAAGAATCGTAGCCTTCAACAAATCCAAAACGTTTACCTTTTCGGCAATCGTTAACATCTTCCATTTGCGCTTGGGCACGGCCCCTGAAGCAGTAGCAGATCGTTTTGGAGCCATAATGAAGGGCTTGACTATGCACAAAGATAAACACAAAAGAGCACAACTCTTTACACAGCGAAACACGTTGATGCTGAATGAGCGAGACGAGACTTCCTGGTTAACACTGCATTCAGCACGCAGGAACTTAACTGCGTGCTCTGATTGGTTAGCTTCTCAGTCATCCTCCAATAGCGTCCCTTGTATGAAATCAACTGGGCAAAGCAACTGAGGAAGCATGTACAGGAAGTAAAAAGACACATTGTCCGCAAAACCCGCGAAGCAGCAAAAAATCCGCGTTATGTATTTAGTTATGCTTTCGTATAAAATCCGCGATAGAGCGAAACCGCGAAAGTCAAAGCGTGATATAGCGAGGATTACTATATATATATATATATATATATATATATATATATATATATATATATATATAATATACCTGCAAATGTACTGTACATTATATATACTGTAGTGTATGCTGCATGCTAGATCTACTTTTTATGTGCATTTTTTTTGCTATTGTAATTTTGTCAACTGTTCTAAGGTAATAGGTACTATATCCACATTCTATTCTGTGCACTTATGACAGTACACATGACTTAACTTTATTTGACACACTCTAGTTCAGTAATGCAAAGTAAACCCAGACTGACCAGTTAAACTCTCATGAATCTTTTCACAACCTGTTATATGTCTGTGTAAAGGAATAAGGTAAATAAAATCACTAATTGTTAAATAATTAGTGGTAAAGTCTGAGTGAAACAAAAGATCACTCTTACCTGTATATGTCAATACCCAGGATGTAGTTGTAGTAAATTTCATATGATATGAGCAGCACTATTTTCAGCACTCTAAAATAGGAGGCCAACACATTTGTTGCAGTTGTGAAAGCTGATCAGTGTTTTTTGTTTTTTTTCTGATGCAGTGCATCTGATATGCAGTGTCGTGATAATTTTATATGGGTCTCTGTCTATTTGTCTATTATGGTTTGTGTGGCAGTTATCTTTGTCAAGAAGAAGAAGTAGCTAAAAAAAACTGTGTGCACTGGTGGCCACAGCAGGTTTGCTCAGATTTTCCAGACTGAAATGTAAATCCATTATGGCATTTTCTTACCTTTTGTACCCCATCTGCTCTCTGTTTACTCTCCTTCAATGTAGCAAAAGTCTTACGTTTAATGAAGACCAGGATTACAGATTCACCCACAAGCTGAGATATGAATAAAGACAACTTGACCTTAAGAGTAGTCTACAATAATTTCATGAATATTTCAAATAATGAATTATTTAAATTGGTCATTTGGGATTTATTGGAGAATGATGATTATTGGTATCCTTAGTTTGCTTGTCTGCATAATGTTTTATGAGTATGAGGTCTACCAGATCAAAATTCATGCACCTGACACTTTTATGGCAATAAAGTAAATCAAGATATAACAGTTTTTGATATCTGTTTTTAGAAATAAAGAAATGAGGAACTAGATATTCAGTCATTTTTAAAACTTTTAATGTAAATGCTAGTTCTAGTGAAATAGTGAGGCTGCTTTGCATCAAGATTTCGAAGTGGCAATTATTAAATTTACTGTCCTCCAAGTGTGGTATCATCAGAAGACTAGTCAAGATTCACCATAGAGCGTATGCATAGAAAGACATATCCTGGTAGACCAGTATGAAAAAAAAAATACAGGAGTTTGAGGCAGGCATAGACTGTAAATTATTGGCAACAGATAAAGATCAATGTGTTAGCCTTCCAGAGATGATCTGACTTGGGCTCAGACCTACACTAAGAAACTGGTCGGATATGGGAGATTCTGCAGATGTAATTAGAACCTTCAGGAGTGTGTCCCTGATGCAACAGTCAGCTTGATTTTGAGAATAACACCTAGAATCCTGACCATATGTAAGCACTCTTCATGTTAGTTGATATATATGCGAAAGGGAGATAACAATCTAGGCAAACCTTGACAAAGGGTGTTGAGAAGTGTATCTTTGAGAGTTTGAGCTGAATATGTTGTAGTATTCCACTCCTTTTATTTGACCAGAATCTAAGAGAAGACCTGTAAAAAAACAGAGAAAAACAGAGAGAGAGCTGAATGCCTTCAGCATTAGTGAGAAACATCATGAGAGACAATAATGAGGGTATGGGTGTTGTATAACACTGTATAAACTTTTAAGATCAGCAAGAAGTAGAAGATGCAGCCATTGCAAGATACTTTGAAGTAGCAGGTGGTGATAGACATTGTCAGAGGCTAAACAGAGTTAAAGATAGTTAATTGCTGAGCAGTCAGGATGAACCACTCAGATTCCCACTGTTTTTAAAATAGTGTTTTCTTTATTTTATTTTGGGGTCTCCAGGAATCTGGCCTTGAACTAGCTTCCACACTTACAAACAGAGACAGGTAGTAAAGAAGTTCAAAAAAGAATAGAGAAAGAATATATTAACTAAATGAAGAAAGCAAAAACAAAAAATACGCTAATTCCCCTGGTAGCAATAACTATTTAACAGACACTTAAAAAGTTAAATCAAACGAAACACTAAATGTAAGAGCCAATCTTTGAAAGATAAAACTTTAAATTAAACTCATATTAGTGTTTGCTTAATTTCAACAGAATATAAATTTCTTTCATAGTCATAGACAATGGTATAGTCTTTTCCCCCTGTAATTTAGTATGAGATAGAACTTTCTTGCTGTAACTAAAATACAGTGTGTTAATTGAGTCAGTTGTTGAGAACAGGTCCCAATACACAGGGACTTAAAAGACCCATTTTCAGCTTAGTAATGAGATAGGCATACAGTTTTCTGACCGTTTTGAAATGGTTCAGAAGCATTTTGAAGTGATTTGTAACGATTAGAAAAGTAACAAGATTTATAAGCTTTGAAAAGAACTTCTCTTAAACAAGAACTTTTCTAATTTTTGCTATTTTAATTTTTTTTATTTGTTTTATTTTGAATTTTAACTAAAACTTTTAAAAACAAAAATATTTTCTCTGTGGAATCATTTCAAAGCATCAGGCTTTTGTTGAATCCCATTTTTATGCTAGAGCTGCTGAACTTTGGTAATTTTGGGAAAATGCAGCTACACTAAGCACTACTTGATAAAAATGAACATTTATGACACAGTCCAAACAAAGTCCAGTATAGCAGGTGCAGATGATGGTGAGTAGAAAATGTATGCAACCAAGACGAAATCACACAAACCGGCAGACACAGGACAAGCACATAATTCCAGAAAGAACTGTAATCCACAGTGGTTGTGTTTGTAATCCGATTGAATGTGAAGCACAGAAAGAAACTGACACAGATGATCACAATCCCTTTCAGCGTCTTTCAGCTCCTTTTTAAAGATAGAAGCTAATCATCCTTCCCAGCAACCCCTGTGCCTCTCTGAAGCTATCCAGTGGTGTAATACTACAGGGCTGCTGGGATTTGTAGGCCATTAAAGTAGCACTGCTATATTAGGTGATGGTATACAGACTGCTGTGGGCCATGGTTTGGTGATACTCAAAAGGTCTTCATTAAATCTTTTTAGGCCAGACTCCCAGTTATTATGCAGACTTTACTGAAAAAGAACTTAACAGCATAATCTCAACATCACCTTCCCTGGGTTTTATAGAAGAACTAGCTGTCCCCTGCGGTTCAGCCCATGCAGTAGTGAAACAGGAAAAACTTTAAAAATCAATAAACAAACAGGTATTGCTAACTAAGTAGAGGCAACTTACTCTCCAAAACGTGGCCAGAGGTTGAGCGATTTGAACAGAGGCTGGCCAGTGTGTGAGGAGGGCCCCAACCGGCTCCCCACTCCTGACATTACACTTCCACCTCCCCTCGGCCCGCAGCCTCTGTCTCGGATTAGTGCGAATAAATCGCTCCTGTAAGCGAACTATGAAACTAAGCGCAATGACAGAAGTCGCAAAATCAACCGGAATGTTCAAGCAAATTATATAAAAAAACCTGACCTAATCCGTTAAGTAGTTCCCTCTTGAAAAGCGGACAGACAGACGTTGGATTTTATTCAAACAGAGGTGATAGTGGAGCAGAGAGTGGCTTGAGGTTGCTATAATGGGGGATAAAATCAAAAGACTGAATAGAATTAAGGAGGAATGGATGAGGTCAAGAAAAATAACTTGGAGATTGGTTAAACTCATTTTTATACTATACCCTGTAGGTTTAAGTCTGACAGTATATAAAAATTTCTTTTTCTTTTTTTCTTAGTATAGAACTTTTCCACTGCAAAGACCAATATTTATTTGTATTAGTAATCGTTTTAAATTTCTGTATTGTTTCACCTGATTTCCTTTGGTTTCTTGAAAACAGCAGATTTACTGCTTTGTAGGTCTGTAAACAGCAGATGGATTTAGCTAGCAATTTGCAGTAGCTTTATTATGAGTGCTATTATGGTTCTTGGCAATGTCACAACTTACCAAGGTTTATCTGTCTTCTGTTACGGTTGAGTAGTGATCAGAATAATAATAATAATAATAATAATATTAGATGTTGACACAAATAGGTAAACTGTGCACAGTTTGTGTAGCATTAACTTGTCCTACTAATTTAATTTAATAGTGACATTGGTCTATACACTGTAAATAACATCCAGTAAAACTGTAAAATTCACAATCATAATAACTAATAGATATTGGATTTGGGGAAGGGTTCTTCATTCTTCATTGGTTAAAAAGAGACATACCTGTGAGGGCATGTTATGTTTAGTAATTTTGCCTTAACTGTGTAGCAATTATCACAAAATTCTCAATGCAGGCAATGGAAATAATCCTTTTTTTATAGATTTTGGTGTTTGATTATTTAATGATTGGTATCGTGATTAGCACTTCTCCCTCAATGTTCCAGGAATTAATGTTTGAATCCCATCTCGGACAATTGGTATGTGGAGTTGACAACAAAATTTCTTCAGGCAGATCCATGTTTTAATTATGACATCCTATTTTCATGATAATTGAACTGTCTTCTTTTGTTATCACAGATCAATGATACGTTCAATCAAACTCTTAGTTTATTAAAAAAATTAAATAGATTACAATACTATTACCACCTCATGTCTGTGCTTTGACTTGCTAATCACTGGGTTGCAAGGGAGCAAATTCTTTTGAAACAACAACAAATGGAAGGGAGAAACCAGCTCTGAACAGAACAGCAAGTCAACTGTAACAGCACTCACTCATACAATACTATTATGAGATGCCAGTTCATCTTGAAGGACAGTGCCTTCCATCTTCCCTCTAAGCCTCCAGCATATTGCTGAAGAACCTGGTTGTTTTCTTAAAAAATAAACTACAAGTTCTTTGAGAAGTGAGAGAAAACCTAAGTAACTACATGGTGGTTAATGCTGCTTCCTCACAGATCCAGTATCCTAGGTTCATATCCTAGGCCAGTGATGGCGAACCATTTAGAAACCAAGTGCCCAAACTGCAATACAAAACCCACTTATTTATCGCAAAGTGCCAACATGGCAATTTAACCTGAATACCACCTAAAACTGAACACCAGCATAACCAAGGAGCTGGTGGTGGATTTTAGGAGGCCCAGGCCCCTCATGGACCCCGTGATCATCAGAGGTGAGTGTGTGCAGAGGGTACAGACCTATAAATACCTGGGAGTGCAGCTGGATGATAAATTGGACTGAACTGCCAATACTGATGCTCTGTCTGTCTATCTATCTACTGAGCTTTTAGTTTAGAAAAGCAACTCATACATTAACATCTTTTATCTTAAAAGAAAAACATAATAACAGAGCTTTCAATGATACAAACAACTTTTTGTTGAAAGGTAAAAGTTTGCATTCGGTATGCTTTTGAACAATTAATGTGCTTTTTGCTGTTGTATGCATGCTGATAATTTGTCTAACCTTGGCTCATACTTTGTAAGCTTGAGAGCAACACATGCAGCACTCAGGTCATCTGTTAGTCTGTTTCTGGTGTCAGATTTGATTTAATTCAAAGCTGAAAACAGCTGCGCACAAGCATAAGATGTTCCAAACAAAGTAAGGAAAGCAATCTCAAGTGCCTTGATTGATTTAAGATTATTTGGCAGAGAATTCCACACTTTAAGGATTTCATTTTCATAACTAACTGTGCTGTCCTTTGTCATCCCTTCGATCTTCTCAAGTGTTTCACACAGGTCTTCCCTATTAAGCTCCGCCCCCAAAGCTTCCTTTATATATTACGGTCGTGGATCAGGTGTGGCGATTAGCAACTCCGGCAATAATTACAGATGCGGACGACTCCTCACCTGTGCGCTTAAGCGAGGACTGCCCGCATCACAAAGCTCCCGGAAACCGCTCCGGCCACTCTACCATAACCCCCTTTGAGCCGCGAGTGCGGCAATTATCTGTTAAAACTGGCCTTTTCAATTTTGAGCTGTGGACCCGCTATACCACATCCCCTCCAACCCCACCACGGAAATCACAGACTCAAAAGGCTGCAGTCCGTGCCGCACCCTCAAGCAGCATGTGTGCCGCCCGCCTTACCCCAGACAGGAGAGGAAGGAAGCGCTCCCATTGGGCTGCTGGGCAGAGGGGCGGTGATGTGAGAAAAGTCCTCCGGCGCGTGTGAAGAGGGGGAGCGGTGAGGGGAGCAGCCCGGCCCCGCATTCCTCTGGCTTTATAGTAACGAACTCTGTGCTCGGGCGACGGCACGCGTGCCCACTGAGAGGGCTCTGAGTGCCCCCTTTGGCACGCGTGCCATAGGTTCGCCACCACTGTCCTAGGCCATGTTGTTATCTGTTTTGGGGGTTTTACATTCTCTCCATGTCTGTGTGGGTTGTGTTCCCACATCTCGAAAAATTAGGATAATTGGTGATTCTAAATTGCTTCCCATGTATGTGGGTCTGAGTAGTCCCTTTAATGGATGGGTGGATGTCCTAAGCTGTTTTTGCCTTTCCAATGTTTATTCCAATGTTTTTCAAAATGTAGTTTTTCAAACTATACAGGTCATAAAATGAAGTATTCCAAAATATCATATTTATCTATGTCTCTTTTTTTATCATTGTGGCTTTGACATCATGGACCATGAGCAGGAACACTCAATAAAACTGAATTAAAAAAAAATTCAAGTGACAATGAGATAACAAGGAAGCAGATTCACCAGCGTTTATGCGTCAGCTTTTATCCCTCCAGATAAGAGAATGTCCAGTTCCATTGTCTCAAAACACCACTCACATCTACAGTTATTCCCAGTTTCAAACAAAAACTAACAGCATCAGATCTGGGGTGGTGTTGGGGGGTTATTGTATCGTGATCATGACTGAGAGAATAAAAGTGAAAAAACAAACCACTAACTTTTACAAGTACTATAAATTTACACTGGCTGTTACAAACACAAATCAAATGTATGTTTTTATTGTATAATATTAACAATAAGAGTAGCTCAATACTCAAAATGGTAAATTTGAGAAGCAACTGGAAACAAACCAGAAACCTCTTGATTACGAGGCACCATTTCTTACCGCTGCACCACGAAAGCTGTTGTGTTATGCTTGTACCTTTTGTGAAAGTGTTTATTTGATATTTGGACTTCAGGCTTCACAAATTATGGACTTCAGGCTTCACAAATTATATACTTCATGTCTACATTTTGTCATTTATTACTAAACCATGAAAAACCTGCAGTATTAAACCATTATAATTTAATCTCAAATGACCATTTTATACTTTGTTTGTCCAGTAGTTTCTACCCAATCCTGGGTTCTAGTATCATTCACACCTATACTGAGGTCTGGGGTTTTCTCCTTGTATTTTGGTTTGTTTCCACATGCAAATAGTGTGCTGATTAAGTTTATAGGAAACTTTATTCTGACCCTTTGTGTGTAGTTGTGAGGGTCTGCAGGGGAGCATTAAAACATAAAAGTTTGTACAAACAAGAGGTGACCATTTAGTCAAGTAAGCTTGCTTGTTTAGCTGTCCCAATATCTTTTCCACATGCAATTTAAATCTCTTCAAGCTTTTTATTTCAACTACATAATTTGGTAGTTTATTCCTGATTCTTGAGACTCTTCCTGTGAAGAAGTCCTTCATGCTTTCCATCTTAAATGTACTTGCTCTTAATTTCTACAGGAGTCCTGGAGCAAGTTATTCACCAACTATTCACCAACTGTAAGAACTGTACTTCTTGAAGACCTGGATTATATCTTAAAGTAGCCCTCTTTTTATAGGTCTAAAGGGGCTTAATTATCATAGCGTGTCAAAGTTGGACAGGGATGGTCTTGGTCTTGTCTTCTCTGAACTTTCTGTATAGCTACTAGTCTAAAAGGTACAGTACACTCAACAGTCTACGCACAACATGCCTTAGTTTACTGTGCCTATAAAAAGTATTGATTCTTGAAATGTGTTCATATTTTATTGTTAAATGACTTTGAATCACAGTGGATTTATTTTTTTTTACAGTGATCAATTGTTTTACAATGAAGAATAAGGAAAACTTGTCATGTCCAGAAGTGTAGAGGAAACCTGTGCACACAGACTCAAAGCTGGAATGACTGCCAAAAGTGCATCTATTAAATATTGACTCAAAACGGGTGATCAGGTTTTTACATTTTTATATATGTAATTAATTTAGACCACTGTACAGAGATCTTTTTTTCACTTTTGACATTAAGAGTTTGTTTGTGTTTATCATTGTCAAAAAAGCCAAATTAAACCCACTGATGATTCAATGATGTATATCTGTGGTGGCTGTTGGAAGAACTGCAAATTCACACAAGAGGAAATATTGGGGCTCCAACCCAGTCGTTCTCATTTAATAAACATGAATCCAACGAAAACATGCACTTGAAGGTGCTAAATAAGCAAACAAAAGCAGCATCCTGTCAGAGAATATTTCTCTCTGCTCTCAAGCCTTATAAGTCACAGCAGGAAGGAGCTCCATCCTGCAATGCACTCTTAATGTGTACCGTCTCCTTCCAAGAACCGCAGGATATGTAGCAGGGAAACCGGAAGGGGCAGAGTCACTGGCCCTCACTGAATGTCTTCTCAGAACTATGGAGAGAGATAAAGAAGACAAAGTTAGTGCCAGCACCCCCTATCAACAAGGGGTATAAGTATATTTCTCAGAAGAACCCCGAGGAATCCACAGACACACATGCGTGACACAGTTAAATGTGAAAACTGCAAAGAGGGTGAATACTTTTTATTGATGCTGTATATTCAACATTATAACACAAAATGCTATGTTCCCTTTCAATTGTTTTTAATCATTGTCAATGTGATAAGAATGGACTCTTTTCATTCCAAAAGCAGGTTCCTAATTTGTACCTGAGGCTGTTGTGTAAGTCTGCTCCTGTCCCTATAACAGAAAATGCAGCTTTGGAAATTAAATAAATATCTTCATTCTTTAATAATAGGCAGTAATTAAATTTAATTAAGTGAACTCATAAAGAATGAAATTAGGCTGATTGAATTCATTCTTCAGATCATTTAATGATAGCAGAAAGAAAAATTAGTCTGAATTAAAATTAAACAAAAAATTATATATATCTTGAAAAACTTAAAAGGTTCAGTTAGAACAAATGAAGAGAGCTGCATATTACTATGAAAGTGAGGTTAGCAACCCATAGTGATTTAAAAAATATACAATCCTTTCCTTCTTATTTTATCTTTGTGTGAAAAAAGCAAATTTAAAAGCAGAGAAAGCAATTGCTTCACACAGAACCACTTTGGACTGTTATACAGCACAGAGAAATAAAACTTTGACGTCTAGCTGTTCTCCTCCTCTCTCATTTAGGAATTTGAAAAGAACGAGACTCATCCTTTAATCATTTTTCTGTCAGTTAGGAAAAGAATAGACAAACAGAACTTTGTACTCTTTAAACTAACAGTTGGAAGATATGTCAGGTTTTTTTATTATTTGCCTTGGAGGACTTTGTACTTGACAGATTGTGTGTGTTCAGCTATGGTTCAACATAAAAAGGATGTTTTGACTTTTGGAAGACACTATCTGCGTGGGTATCCGGGGCAAATTAAGATGTGCAAAGTTTTAAATTTCTACAAAGGAGGACTTATCACTCATGTCTATTTTCTTCTAAATTGGTATCTGTTCGTTTTTTCAGTATAAGGGCAATTCTAAGCCAGTTGGCAGGTTAAAATGAAAATCCTTTTTTTTAAGGATGTATTGTTGCAAAATACAAACCCCACATTTTCCTACCATACTATAAAAAGTAATATTTGCTTTGTAGCCATTTTAGATCCAACAAAACTTCTGTTTCCTGCATTGCCTTTTTTACTGCGTTCTCCAGGGGCCTCATGTATGAACGGTGCGTACGCACAGAAATGTTGTGTAAGAACGTTTCCACGTTCAAATCACGATGTATAAAACCTAAACTTGGCATAAAGCCACGTACATTTCCATGGTACCTCATACCCTGTCGTACGCATGTTTTTCGCTCGGTTTTGCAGACTGGCGGCACCCAGCGTCAAAGCAATGCTACTATTCCTGTGTGGTTTATCTTTCTTTTTCAGATCCACGTCCCTGACGCGGCTTTATAAATACACTGAAATTAACCGCATATTGTTTATTAGTTTAAGGCATCTGATTGTAATTAACCAGTAACAATATAATGGTCCACAGAATGGTCAAACTATTCCAAATGCCATAACTGCTTTAACGTTGTTACTCTCACTACATCTTCTTTTTCTTTCAGCTGCTCCTGTTAGGGGTTGCCACAGCAAATTGTCTTTTTCCATACTACTCTCACTGCACCACTCGGAGTAGCTGATCGGAAAGAGAATTATCGGTATACAGCATCAAGCACACGCTGCATCAGCCATGCTTCCTATTTGAACTGTTTCTCACATGGCAAACGCTCCAAACCTTTCCTGCACGGACCTCGCGGTTCAGAAAGAGTTTCATCCCAAGAGCTCTAAACGCACTCAATCAGTCCATCAACTGCTCCTTGTAGAACTGTTGGTACTTATCAGTGCAGTTACCTCACTGTAAACTTGCACTACAGTTATCGCACAACCTGAGCCACTTTATAAAGCGCGTATTTACATATGATGAGATATAATTTTTAAAATGAAATGCAGCAAAATATGTTTATTACATTATACAGATAAAACTTTAACTTCATTTAAATAATCTATATTGTTAATAATTAAAGGACACGGTGTTGCTACGCTAGCAAGGATTTGGCGCTCCGCTCATGATTGTTCCTGCCTCGCACTGTATGCTTCACTGGGACTGGTGTGAAGGATAGAATAATTAAACATGTACTACGAAGATATTTCAATGTTCCTTAAAAGTTTTGAGGAATCGGCGTTATAAGCTTACAGATGGCTTAACATCTATTACAGAGCTGATTGTGTGGCAATCGGTTACTTTGACAGGAATTGGAGGTTAGTACGTTTGAAAGAGATAGTACTGCAGGGGCGGTCTTAGGAATGTGCAAACTGTGCACCTGCACAGGGCCGCCAAATCCCAGGGGCCACCACGCCAATATATATTGAATATAAAACAGAAAGCGAAAATAACGACACAGCTAAAAACGCAGCATCAAATTTCGACAAAAGTTAAACACTTGTGTCATGAGCATGAGTTGGCTATGCAGTGCATAAGATACCATATTGACATTGGTGGGCGAAGGAGCCACCAATTCTTTCTCTGTCCAGGGCCGCCACGAACCCCTGAGTACTGCTGCAATAAATTATTTCATCGAAAGGTCGCGCACAATCACTGCGCCACCGTGTTCCCATGTTTAATAACGTGCTTTAACTTCTATCATCATGAAAATGATATCACGTATACATCTCAATATTTTAGTTATTCAGAGAGCTGTAATATCACGAATGTAATGGATTCTGTGTCCTGTCGGAGAGAAAGCCGGTTTAAGAAGCACGTAGTGATACACACAAATAGAACATATAGAAGAACACATACAAAACAAAGCATTACGATGTGATTTGAGAAACTGGTTAATTAAACGATTTTAAGATGAAGTTTATGATGTTCTGCTTTAATGACAAAATAAGCTATGTGATTAAAGTGGAAATTTAGAGATTGAAGTTGACATTTCGTGCTTTTTCCCCACTGTGTGTCTTTTTTTTTTCTCTGTACCCTAATAAGCTTTCATATGACACTTAGATGGTGGGCTACGACTCGCCTTTTCACAGCGACTTTGATATCTGACAGCTTCATTTTTATTTTGGGCACTGTGCCACTTTGTGAACTTGAACTTTCGAGTTTCTCCGACACACTATGTCAGTCGATCAGCTTCCTTTTGTTGTTTATACCACTGTTTAAACTAGGGGTGGGCAAACTACGGCCCGCGGGCCACATCCAGCCCGTTGGTCTTTTTAATCCGGCCCGCCAAAGATTGGTACAAAATTGCCCAAATCAAATCATATCATAATTATGACTGCATTCATTTGACCTTGTCCTGTAATCCCTGGCATTCCACCAGCTGGCGCAATTAGGTGCAGTGATGCATTGAGTTGATTTTGCGGAGACTGGGTTACTCTCTGTTTTTACTCTGCTACTGCTCTGAACCCATCTGCAACAATGAGTGGGCCAAAGAAAAGAAAAGTCGACAGTGAGTGCCGAGTGTTTAATATGGAATGGACAACTAAATACATTTTCACTGAAGTCCGGTCAAAGGCTGTATGTCTTTTTTGCCAAGAAACCATTGCGGTTTTAAAGGAATACAACATCAGCCGTCACTTTTCCACCAAGCATGCTAATTATGCTAACAACCAGTCAACACAAGAATGGACGGCTACCACTCAGAGGTTGGCAGCTACTTTGCAGGCTCAGCAAAACACCTTTATCTGACAAACTGCCATCCAAGAATCAAGAATGAAGGCAAGTTATGTGCTGCCATTCAAATTAGCAAAGACCAGCAAGCCTTTCTCTGAAGGGGAGTTTCTCAAAGAGTACATGGTAGAGACAGCAGGTATCTTGTGTCCTGAGAGCAAGAACAAATTTGAAAAAATTAGCTTATCATGCAGGACAGTGACTCGCCGTGTTGAGCTAATTGACGAAGACTTAGCTAGCAAGTTACACAAAAAAGCGGAGTCATTTACATTATATTCCTTGGCACTGGATGAAAGTAATGACATAAAGGACACCGCTCAGCTTTTAATTTTTATCAGAGGGATTAATGACAATTTTGAGATATCGGAGGAGTTTTTGACCATGGAATCCCTAAAGGGGAAAACGCAGGGAGAGGACTTGTATGACATCGTGTCGGGAGTCATCAATAGGCACAAGCTACCTTGGAGTATGCTCGCCAACGTTACCACAGATGGATCACCAAATCTGACTGGAAAAAACATCGTGTTGCTCAAAAGAATCCTGGAGAGGGTGAAGGAGGACAACCCTAAGCAGGAGGTAATTTTCTTACACTGCCTAATCCACCAGGAAGCACTGTGTAAATCCGTATTGCAGCTTGACTACGTAGTGAAGCCAGTTGTAAAACTTGTTAACTTTATTTGAGCGAGAGGACTTCAGCATCGTTAGTTTATTAAGTTTCTTGAAGAAATTGACGCTGATCACCAGGGGCCTCATGCATAAATGGTGCATGCACACAGAAATGTTGCGTAAGAACGTTTCCACATTCAAATCGCGATTTATAAAACCTACACTTGGTGTAAAGCCACGCACTTTTCCACGGTACCTCATACCCTGTCATACGCAAGTTCTCTGCTCAGCTTTGCAGACTGGCGGCACCCAGCGTCAAAGCAGTGCTACTGTTCCTGTGTGGTTACTCTATTTTCCTGACGCAGCTTTATAAATACACTGAAACTAACCGCATATTGTTTATTAGTGTTAATGCATCTGATTGTAATTAACCTGTAACAATATAATGGTCCAGGGAATAGCCATAGTATTCCAAATACCATAGCTGCTTTGGCGTTGTTACTCTCACTGCATCATCTTCTTCTTCTTCTTCTTTTAGCTGCTCCCTTTAAGGGTTGCCACAGCGAATCATCTTTTTCCATATTACTCTCACCACTCAGAGTATTTATATCACTGTATCTGAGTGAAGAATCACAGCAGCAGCTGATCGGAAAGGAAATTATTGGGATACAGCATCAAGCCCACGCTGCCTCAGCCACGGCAAAAACGTTTCAAAGCCTTTCCTGTACGGACCTCGCAGTTCAGAAACAGTTTCATCCCGAGAACTATAAACACACTCAGTCAATTGCTCCTTGTAGAACTGTTTGTATTTATAAGTACAATTACCCCATTGTAAACTTGCACTACAGTTATAATATTGCACAACCTGCGCCACTTTATAAAGCGCATATTTACATATGATGACGGTATCATTTGTAAGATGAAATGCAGCAAAATATGTTGATTATATTATACAGATAAAACTTTAACTTCATTTAAATAATCTGTATAGTTAATAATTAAACATGTGAGGACAGCTAGTTCACGTATTGTTCCTGCCTTGCGCTGTATATTTGCTGAGGCTGGTGTGACACTGGAAGGATGGATGAATAGAATAATAAACACGTACTATGAAGATATTTCAATGTTCCTTAAAAGTTTTGAAGAATCGTTGTTGTAGAGAAAAGCCAAGCAAAATGACCCCTTTTATTGGCTAACTAAAAAGATTACAATATGTAAGCTTTCGAGGCAACTCAGGCACATTCTTCAGCTACAGACATACAAGAATCGTCACTGTAAGCTTACAGATGGCTTAACATCTATTACAGAGCTGATTGTGTGGCGATTGGGTATTTGGGGAAAGAAAAGTAACGACAGGAATTGAAGGTTAGTACATTTGAAAGAGACAGTACTGCTACAATCAATTATTTCATCGAAGTTTCACGCATGGTTCAGCAGCATCTTGTGTGAGATATGAGCAATCCCTGCACCATCGTGTTCCAATGTTTAATAACATGCTTTCATTCCAATCATCATGAAAATGATACCACACATACATCTTAGTATTTTAATTATTCAGAGAGCTGTAATATCACAAATGTAATGGATTCTGTGTCCTGTCATAGAAAGAGAAAGAATGGAAGCTCGTAGTGATTCACACACATAGAGCACATAGAAGATCAAATACAAAACAAAGCATTTAACATGCTACTTTAGTTAAAATGGGATTTCAGAAACTAGTAAATTAAATGATTTTAAGATGACGTTTATGATGTTCTACTTTAATGACAAAATAAACTACATGATTAAAGTGGAAATTTCGAGATTAAAGTTGACATTTCGTGCTTTTTTCCCATTGTGTGCCTATTTTTTTGTCTATACCCTAATAAGCTCAGACGGTGGGCTACAACTCGCCTTTTCACTGTGACTTTGATATATTATTTCTTTTTTATTTTGGCACTGTGTGACTTTGTGAATTTGAGCTTGACATGCTATGTCACTCGATCAACTTCCTTTTGTTGAATATACCACTGTTTAAATCAACAAATAGTATGCTGAGCTTAAGGGTGATTTATATTGATTTGCATATTCATAGAGGCATAATTCTGGGAGGAGTTGGGGGGGCGGGACAGAAGCCGCGTGCATGAGCATTACTTTTCACGCTGACTGGGATTTATGGAGTGGAACAATGTGGAAGTTGGAGTACGCACAGATTCCTGAGTCTAGTTCTGTGCGTAAGCACATTTTGGTTTTGTGCTTACGTCATGTTATAGTGTGAATTCTACGCACGACGTTATGCATGAGGCCCCAGGACTTGCTTTATCACTCCAATATCTGCTGGTTAAGCTTGGGGAAAGTATGTCAACGAGTGTGGGAGCTCAAAAAGGAGATTATCTCATTTTTGGAGCTACTTGAGAAAGCTGACAATTTTCCTGAGCTGAGTGACACAGATTGGCTTTGTAATTTAGTTTTTGCTGTGGACATACTGACACACATGAATGAGCGGAACGTGAAATTACAAGGGAAAGACCAGTTTGTGCATGAAATGTACACAAACCTCAGAGCCTTCAAAACCAAGCTAGCTTTATTCTCAAAGCAAATGTCAAACAACTCATGTGTTCATTTCCCCACACTGGCTACGCTGAAAGAGGCCCCTGCACTTATAAAATACAGGAAATCACTGGACGACCTGCATGGAGAGTTCTGCCGTCGGTTCTCTGATTTTTGAAAACTTTACAAGTCACTTCAGCTGGTGTCATGTCCCTTCACAGTTGGAACTGATTGATCTCCAATGTGACACTGTCTTAAAGGAGAAGTTCAACTCTCTTAAACTGGATGATTTTTATGCTTCATTAAGTGCAGCCAAATTTCCAAACATCCAGAAGATGGACAGAGGATGCTGGTGTTATTTGGCTCTACGTATGTGTGGGAGCAGACTTTTAGTGTGATGAACACCAACAAAGCACCCCACAGATCCCAGTTGAGCGATGAACACCTCAGATCTGTTCTGAGAATTGCCACAACAAAACTAACACCAGACTTCAATAAACTGGCAAAAACACTGTTCCCACTAAAAGTGAATGTAAATACTGTATTAATACTGTAATGCCTTTTTTATGTTTATGTTTGATATGAATGCTTCTAGTGCTGGCCCGGCCCTATCTTAAAATTTTAAAATTCAATGTGGCCCCTGAGACAAAAGGTTTGCCCACACCTGGTTTAAACCAACAAATAGTACGTTTTTCCTTGCCTCCACTTGGTATTCGCTGAAATTCTTCCATTTTCCCTCTTGCTTTTCCCATTGTCTTTTTACAGAACACTGAGCTTAAGGGATATTTATATTGATTTGCATATTCAAAGATGCATAATTCTGGGAGGAGTTGGGGCGGGACAGCGGGTGCGTGCACGAGCGTTACTTTTCATGCTGACCAGGATTTATGTAGTGGAAGAACGCGGAAGTTGGCGAACACACAGATTTATGCATGTGGATTTTTCTGTGTGTAAGCACATTTCGGCTTTTGTGCTTACGTCATGTTATAGTGTGAGTTCTACGCATGGCATTGTGCATGAGATCCCAGGTCATGCCTCAATATTTTATACAGCTGAACAGATTGCAACTGTCTACATTTCATGTTATTGTAAAATTATTACTTAAACATGCATTTGTATGTTTCTAGTTGTTTAGTAAGCAACACAGAGTGTAAAGGTGACTCATTAAGATGAGTTTATTAAATGCGTAAAACGTTTGGCTATAATAAATGTTTCATAGAGGAGACTTCAATAGGTTACTGAAGTAAGCAATCAAATCCAGTGGAAAGCTGACAGAGTAGCCTCACAGCAACAGCAATGCAGGTGTAAATTTCAGCCTGTTCTATGCATGTGTTACATTTAAACATTCTCTCCATGCTCCTATGGATGTTCTCCAGGTAACCCAGGTACTTCAAAATGTATACTAGCAATTCTGTACTGACCTGGCATGAATGTGGGTCTGTGATTTACCCTGGACAAGCTGGCACCCTATCCAGGGTTTATTCCTGCATCACCCTGATTCTATCAAGATTGACCCTTTAATGGATAAATGTATTCAAAGTGATAAACATATTCAATCTGTGGACAAAATGGTTTTATATTACAGAGGGTACAATTAATCTATAGTAAGCTTATTACTAAATAAAATAATAAAGACTACTGATTAGTTGCCCCAAGTCAATTACCTCCCAGATTGCAGACTTCAGCAGTAATATTGTGTCTAGATCTGGGCCTAGAGAGAAACACAGGTTATCTGGTTCTCTTTCCCGGGTGTTGCAGAAAATATTCAGTTAATAAAGAAACATTGTGAATCTCTAATGTAAATGAAATTCAAAATTGTATTTATATTGGTGGTGGATCCTCACCATGTGCTCTTAATCAGTGCAACATGGCGGACTGAAGGGATCTAAATGAATAGCTTCCTTTATCAGTTAAATTAGTACACATATAATAACTAGACAGCATTTCAGTTACACCAATCAGCACACAGATAAATGTTATATTATAGTAACACCTCTCTGCCATTAGGTATAATGCAAGGGTCTCAAAATAGTTGATTATTAAAAGTCCTGGGTAAGTATCTGGTCCATAAAAATAAGAATTCTTCTACGTAAACTGTTATCAGAAAGCAAAATATAAAAGTTAAAATGCTATATATCTGATCTCATCTTCTAATTTTCATGCGCTGGTACAAATAATGTGAGGATGCCATAGTTAAACAGGCAGGCACTTTCAAACACATTTTTACTTACACCAGCTAAAGGGGGTGAAAGATGGGGAGGCAATGGTGACCTAAGGGACTTAAAAGCTCATCCTGGTGAAGTTTTAACTGGTTTGGTTACCTGTTATAAGCCATTGTCTCACAGACTAGTATTTATTTATTTATTTATTTAATCATTTTATTAATTTTATTAAAAGCAAATAGCATTCCACACAAGCAAGTCAAATTTTACAGAACTAAGTTCAAGTCAAATCAAGACCAGTATTTAACATCGCTAACCATGGTTACCCCCTCAGTTAGCACTTTATATGCGCTTCGATAACCCAATTATTCACAGAAACCTGATTTCTAAAATGCCATATAAAACCTTATTCTAATTAGAGAGAGCAGGTATTGAACTTTCAGTATCCTGATTAACAGAGGCAGATTTCTCAGCAAATTACCCAATTATGTGACCATGTTAACCCTTAACTGCATGTATTTACGTGGCACACGCTTTCAGCAGCTGCAGGTAGAAGCTTTTGCAAAATACTTTTACTGTGATAAATGTTTGGGCAATGGCATTATTCCTTCTCCTGGCTGAATTAATCTGTCTGAATATTTCAAAAGTTGCTACATTTATGTTGATGACATAAATATAAAGTGCTATAAAGTTAAAAGCAATGTGCATTAAGTAGTCTGATTACAAATATAACATGCTTTAAGAGGTATGATTGCTTTTTAAAGTAAGAAGTAACTTAATGCATACCTTATTGAAGTAAAAATACCCGTGTTGTTATTATTCTACCAGCACTGGGTGGAAGACAAGAAACACACATACCAGGTTCTTTGCAGGGCTCAATCGCACAGTTTAATGACGCTGGAGCATTTTGAACTCCAGAAGATTATGTAAACACAGATTATTAAGAACCCTTAACCGGGTTATCCACTTTAACCAAATTATGTGTGTGAATGTAAACACAATGAATCAAACCCCTAAGTTGACACTTGCTTCCCCACACCTAAATATATGAGACCAGAAAATGTAGGGATCTAGACCAAATTAATATTTAAGGAACAAAGTATATTTATTAAGGCATAAACAATTAACTACAAATATGTTAACTACAAAGAAAAGATATTAAATGCAATATCTAAGTATTTATAAAAATGTATATTCTTACAACAGTTCAGCAACATAAACAGATTCAGACTATCCTCTCTACCTTGAACATGATTGCTCTGTTTTACAAATTTCATTAATTTTATTTAAGTAATTTCTCCTCCAAGTTGTCCTGACTTTCCTACTTCTTGCTTAACTTTTTTGTTATGCCCTGGACATTCTCTTCTGAGATGTTATAATACTACGGTAAACAATAAACAATAAAAAATAAACAGTTTCTTTTTATATCTAACAATCATAACACATATAACTAAAATATACGTCTAAGCCTTATTATTATTTGCTTATTTCTAACTACATGTATCCAAAGCTTCATACTTACTATTATCTAAGGAGTGTTATGATTAAAAATCTATTATTTATTTCAAAACAAAGTATATGAAAAATTAAACAATTTAATTTTTCTCCAGTACCACAAAGAAACTGAAAAAAACACTTACCGTATATACTCGCAGATAAGTTCACCTGCTGATAAGTCAGGAGTTTATTTTAGTGTATAATTTCTGGTATTTTATAATGTTGCTCGTATAAGTCGAATGCAGACAACTCACACTATTGGTCCAAGATATTATGATATGCTAGCACCCACCTGAGAGAGTAACCACGGAGCACACTGCGTTTTACTTCTATATATCGTGCCTACGTGACCACACAGTAGTACCCGAACTATACCAAAGTGACGTTTGCACTGTTTTGTGGTTTTTGTATCTCACACCTTCATACTTGTTTATTGTAAGAGCATCCCTTACCTACGATGGAGCATTCAATCAGAAGAAAATATGAAGCTGGTTTTAAATTAAACGTCGCTGAAGTAGCAAAAGAAATTGGTAACTGCGCTGCTGCAACAAAATTTAATACACCTGGATTGAAGGAGGCAAAAAGATGTAAAAAAAAATTTAAGCGTCACATTTTTGGACAGGCGCAAAAGTCGGGTCTGATTTTATGATTAATTTTTTCAAGTTCAGACTTATAAGTGAGTGTATACGGTAGTTAAAGTTTTTAAACTAATTACAAGAAATTACAAAATTGCTTAGTTCAGAAAACTGCACAATTCAATAGTTGACATTTTCAGGCAGATCACGACCAGATATTTGCTGTTCAAATTGTGGTGCTCAGTTCATTGCTTAATGTTTTGCTTTTCCAAACTAACAGCCACATTTTCATAAGCTAATTTCAATATTTTATTAAATAAGTCTTTTGAGTCCATTTCTGAACTGGATCAGTTTTTAGAGCACGTTTTTGCAAAAGGGACAGAGTAGTCAGGTTTCTTGCACTGCACATAATTTATGTATCCTTTTAAACTTATCAGTTACCCGTGAGCATCATAACACTGAAGATCACCTTAGTAATTTTGCTCATTTTCACCTATTACTTAATAGGAGAGAAACAGAAACACCTGAGCATGATTTAATTATTTTTTATCTTGACTATTGTAACTCCCTCTTTGCAGGACGTCTTGCTAAAACACTCCATAGTTTGCATTACTGTATATCCAATCAAGAATGTGGCTGCTAGAAATCTCTCACCCACCAAACAAACAGAACTAATCACTACTGATCTTTATAATTTGCACTAGCTGCATGTTTTTTAAGGTATCAATTATAAAGTTGCACTTGTTACTTTCATTGTTTCACGTGTTCGAGCTCCTTCATATCTTCCTAACCTTCTTGATTGTCTCCTCGTGGCCTTAGTTTCTCTGCTGCTGGGCTACTAATGGCTCTTTCCTGTGAAGACAGAACATTCAGCTATGGCACTCTGTACCTCAATTTATGTAAGATTGCTATTCACTTTCTTCTTTTAAAACTAAATTGATTAATAATGCTTTTCTTCAATCTTTGATTTTTAACACTTGTACTCGTATAAATATTGTTGTTTGTGTTCTATTTTGTTATTTGTTTCTGTCTCCTGAACTTTTTTGTGTAAAGCCAAATTAGCCAGCAGCCATACCACATGCTCTTCATCCCCATACAGCTAAGCATGTTCAGGCCCAGCCAATACTTGGATGGGAGACAATCTTGGAAAAGTTTGAGTTGCTACTGGAACAGTTGTTGGTGAGACCAGCAGGGGACACTTACCCTGAGGTCTGTGTGTGGCTCCTAATGCCCCAGTGCAGTGACAGAGATACTGTGCTGTAAATATGGTGCCATCCTTCGGATGAGACAAAAATCGAGGTCCACAACTCTCTGTGGTCAATAAAGATCCCAGGGTATCTTTCGAAAACAATAGGATGTATCCCAATGTGCTGACTAAATTGCCCATCATGGTCCATCCATCTGGACCCCCTGATCTTCCCCTGAATCTAATTCGCTATCTCTCTCACATCTTCACCACCTAATGGCTAATGTGTGGTGAGCGTAATGGCATAAGAATTTTTTTGCCATTGCATCATCCAGGTGGGTGCTGCACATTAGTGGTAGTTGAAGTGGTTCCCCTCTGTCTAAGGGCTTTCATAAGCAAAAAAAGTGCTTATAAATGAATTAATGAATTAATTTATTATTATTATTATTATAAGCATTCTTGGATTTTGGGGAAGTTGGTATATAAAAAAACATTTTTATATATAAGTAATGAAAAAGTTTCTTTCTAACTACAATTATTTTTTTTTCATTTCAATGAAATATTTCTTAAAAGTGCCAAAAAGTATCTTGAAAAAACTGCTGAAATGTATGTGCTTCACATCCCATTTGCCTCAGCCCATATCTGACATATTGCCCACTGGTAATTCATCCATATAGCCACTAGAGGGAGCCATAGTCTCAATAAATCCCAATGCTGATTGTCTCCATCTGTGAAACTTGAATTTATTGGAAGTTGACTACTAATGTAGAGACGAGTTCAAAAGAAATCATTATGAGTCAATACTGTTCACTAAACCTAGTTGTTACTTATGTGACAAAAAGCTTTATTCTCCCTCTACATTTTAGGTATATGCTTTTTATATTTGGAGTGTAAAATAAAGGGTTTTAGCTTAAGACAACAGAATTTCTGACAAGACAGAGCACGTCTTCAGATAATGGTTATTTCTCTCCCCTCTTGGACAGATTTCCCTGTATTAATGTCATTACCTTGAAGGGGAGGGCATTGTTCTTTATGTGGAACGAAAAACATCATTAGAGTTTCAAACTTCTATGCTATGTTTCTGCAGGTTTTGATCATTGCAAAGCTTTGCTGTGAAAGAAAAACAAATCGAGAGGTCATTCGGTGCAAAACAAGGAATGCCGTAGCAATGCATGTTATTGCAAAGAAAATCACACTTGACAATAGTTAAAGGTTAGGGTCTTTTCTTTCTCAGAATGTGCTGATCCTGTTAGCCACTATAATCATTGTTTTGTTACCAATGAAAAGCTTGCCGCATTCCTAATCGGTCTAAGCTCAAAAAAAAAAAAACGGCCTTGTTCCAAAGGTGTGTGACAAGTATGTTTTGTCATGGTTTATTGAGCACTGATGTAAACATATTCTCCCTGATGCATTTCAAAGGATATTTGAGAAAGCCGCATCGAAGTAAAATGGGTTTTAGATGTTTCCATTAGTTGCACACACACAAACACACATACTGTATACACGCCTAAAGCTCTCATCAATTATTTCATTGTTTGAGTTGTTTTAGTGCCAAACAGCAAGTATTCAGAAACCCATGAAATTTTTTTTAGGGGCAGTATATTGGTTTGTGCTGCTACCTCCAAGCTCCAGAGGACTAAATTTAATGCCCAAATGATTTTCTGACTGTGTGGAGCTTGAATATATTTTACAGTTCTACCTGTCATATCATCCAGATACTCCCCTTTTCCTCCTGTATGCCAAAAAAAGTTCATGCTATGTTAATTTTTATTTCAAAATTTTCTAGGCATTAGGGATGCACAGTATATGAGTGAGTGGTCTGAAGGATGGGTACTCCTTCTAGGGTTAGTTCTTAACTTGTGCCTGATTTTGCTAGGGGAGACTCTACAACACTGAATTTGATAACGGGGGGTTATAACCAATAGCAGATGCTTTTGAGACATTCCCTGAACCAGAATAAATGTCAAGATCCAAGGTATCAAAAAGGGGTGGATTATTAGTAAATCACACAAGGGAGCGATCGACAAAGAGATAAATCAATAAGCAAAACACAAAAATCTGTTGTGCCTTTGCCCCTACACAATACTGATTAAATTAAAACACATATTTAAAAATGAAAATGTCACAGGAATGTCTAATTCAGGTCGTTTCACTTACCTGTGTATTTTCTTTTTAAACAGAACCTTCTTGAAATGTCTGTTGATTTCCTAGGTTTTTCTTAATTCTAATTTGTATTCTGTTTGAAGACTTTGTCAGGCAGTCAAGTAAGCATAACAGATACATTTATCAGCCTCTCACACTCTTTATAGATCCACAAGTAGACAAATTTGAATCAGGTGAGCAGTCATGTTTCCCATTAAAATGGTGGGCTACCTAAAAGAACAAGAAAATAAGCAAGAATCTTTTGGGTCAGCGGTGCTAAATACTAGCTAGTGCAACATTGGTGTTAGAAGTAGGATGGGTAGAAGACCTGCAGTTTGATTCAGCAAAGAGTACAATGCACCTAAAAATGGACTCTTCGGAATCTCAAAAATAAGATCTGACACATGAATTGCTGGTTCAATAAGAAAAACAGTCAAGAGACAGCTAACTCTGCAGCCCCAGGCAAGAAGGTTTGCCTGAACCAATGTAATGGCCAGATCACTTCCCAGAAGTGCAGCATGAAAAACTCCTGCTGCACTGCCATACAGTGCAGCACTCAACACCCCTGCTGTGGTCTCATCACCGACCACATGACCATGACAGAACAGAAGAACACCCAGCTGTTTTTAAGCAACTGAAAGAAATCAAGTTGTTGCTGGAATTGTTGACTACTTAGGAGAAAGAGCTATGTAACAGGGCTGAGTCTTGCATTAGCTGGGATGACACTATGTGTTGGCATTCCATATTCAAATAAACAGCTTCAGTGTCTGCTGCAGGGAAGCCTGTAAAAAAGGAAAGCCTCCCACAGTCACACGATCATTCACTTAGTGAGCGAAAATGAACCACGAGCTGACAAAAAGAGCAATGAAATGTCAATAATCTGTTGGGTTAACACTATTAAGCACTACACAGCACCATAGTGAGCACAACAGAAAAATAATTAGCAACCGTAATCAGAAGACAGAAGCAATAGTCATCTAATGCCACTAGCTTCATATTACTTTATATTTATAGTGTTAAAAAGTGGACGAACAATCTGACAAAAGAAGGCTAATTGAATATCTTTCTTGTTTGCTCACCAAAAGGGGCTCCACAAGAGATCCCAGTCCAGAGAGATAGAGATTGGTGATGATAAGACTATAAAGTGACATGTCAGATGAGCTAAACAGAAGAAGTATCACGTCTGAGGATTATTTTAACCAAAGTAACACAAAGATAAAAAGGAAGCTAAAAGATAGGATCAAAAGGAGTGGTGAAGGGTCAAAACCAGGAAGACAATCAGAACCAAGTGATCAATACCATGGAACAAAGCAAAAGCAAAGATCAAAGACAGAAACCATTTATAAACAAAAATATATCAATGCTACTACTTGGGTAGTACTGAATAAGAAAATATATACTTCTAAATATTGCACAGACATAGTATCAACTAAGTGATAAAGTGATATGCAATCATCACAAATTTATAACGTCATGTCTTGTGACATCAGAAACATGACAAACGTGATCATGTTACCAAACCAAGGATGGCATTGTTAAAATAAAATGTAAAAGTAATAAAATCAATTATTAAATTATTGAACCAATCTAGAGAACTAACTTTGAATATAAAAAGTACATATATAAAAAGCAAAGCAACCAAAAATATACATATAACAAATGCTAATGATGACAGTAGGGTAGAATCCAGATGTGAATTTAAAATGAGCGCTTCAGGTACAACATGGGACCATGGTGGTAATGGGTATATTTTACAGAGAACTTTTCCTTCATATAAAGAACTAAAGATACATGGAATCAAACACCATGGTAGACAGTAGTACACAGGAGATGTTTAAAACTTGATGTGATATTTTACAAAAGTTAGGCATAGAGTGATTGACAAGCTATTTGGGATTGAATGACCTTCAATAAAACACCAAGAATAATGTTTCCATAAACATAAACAGTCCTAAAGAAAATTGATCATTATACAGTACATACAAACCTTAATGAGTTTTTTCTGAATATACTGAAAAAATTTCAGATTAGACCAATCCTAATACCTACAGACCAATTAGTTCAACTGTATCACAGGGAAATAATGCAAGTTAATTATGAAAGCTAAGATTGAGCAATGCATATCAAGTACAAGCAAATAAGTGAACAGTCAACATGAGCTTAGACTGGACAACCATATCTCCTTTATTTAAAACCATTTACTATTTTTTACCTCACTGAGCATTAGTTATCTAACTAAAATAGGGAGAATGTGGGGTACAATGCACAGATATTTACAAAGCTTAAACAAAGAAAGCAATGAATAAATGCATCCAGTATAGGCTGTTTTAAAGGTGAGGCCCATCAGGGATCAATACTAAAATGGTCGATTTGTGAACATCAGCAAAATCATTACTGAATTTAAAGTCTGATAGAAAAACCTAACAACCAGGCAGTGCGCAGAAGCAGTTAAAAAAGTAAATTGGGTATTTAGCACTATATGTCAAATGCATTCCAAGAGAGGTTATTTTTAATATGCACTTCTAAGGGCATATGTGAAATACTGAGTACAGTTTTGACATAACATTCTTTAACCCTTGTAATGAAGCTTTGATCTCCTTATTATAAAGATAAAATTACAGCTCTAGAGGAAATTGAGAAGGGACCTTCTAGACTGATTCAAGGAGTCTGAAATATTGATGGAGCTGAATATTTCCTGTTTAAGCAAAGAGAATTTAAGAAGCGATGTCATAGAAGTGTTTAATAAGTTATCAAGGAGTATGTACTAGAAATTTAGGGATCTTCAAATTTCAACTTCTTGATATTTTGCAAAAGACAGGTCAGCAGGCTTTGACAAGCAACTTTAGGCTGAATTAATTTTTGCTGATTTTCCAAATAATGGACATTTAGAAGAAAGTCCATTGGCCACCACATTTTCCCAGATGGTGGTGTCTCTGTTCTTACCTCCGCAATACAATATATATAAATATGTACTGTAATAGATTCCACATCACACAGAAAGAGGTTTGGGGGCAGCCGCCTGTATACTTGAATTTGGTTGCCAAAAATATCGAAGGTTAACGTTCAATGTTACAGATTTCAGTCCAGAACAAGAACAAAGCAAACATGCATGGTGGTTATATAGTGGGAAACAGGACGTGATGTCATCAGACAGGCACAAGAAGAGACGTCTGTGGGACCAGGACCAGAACTGACATGGCATGAACTGGAAGTGACATACTTGGGGCCCGGGACCGGAAGTGACATCCTCAGGGGTGGGGCCAGAAGTGACATCATCTGACCCAAGCTGAGCTTCCTGTGATTGGTCTGTCAATGGAAAAGAGCAAAGATTAGTGCACTCTGCCATCCCATGGTTAGCTGCTTTGGTGAGCCTTTTAGCTGCCTTCCGTGCGCATGAGTGTGACAGTACATACTGTATATACAGAATATATATATATTGGTTGTAAGGGGGGTAGGATTAATAAGGTGGGGTTTGGTAGGTATTGGTCATAAAGTTTTTTTTATTATTTGGATGTTCTTCTTTTTAAGTCTACATATGGTGGGTTCAAGTCCAAGTGTCTGTTAATGGCATTTTCATCAGAGAGCCACGATTCAGCCAACTCTCTGGCACTCTTGGTATTGGGCCTGAATTTTATTTTCACAGTGTCCCAGTTAAACGTGCTAATGTCATTCGTTCCTGTTTTGTGTCCATTATGTTACAATAGGTGTTAATCCTTTTTAATAAAGTCCTAACACAATTGTTTATGCGATGAAGGGTGGTTGCTGGAGAAGTGTAGCATAAGATGAGTTTTTGCAGTACCGAAACTAAAGTGTTACTGAATTTATTAGTAGCAGGAAAGCCTTAATTCATAATGTCAGCTTAACTTTCAGACAGAGAATCACTAAAAGGAGCACATAAACAATTGTAATTCCATTTATCACCTGTAAAGTTAGTGGAAACTTACAGTGGGCTGTTTAATAAATTAACAGGATTATACTGTTAATTCAAAGTGATATAGATTATTTTCATGATAGTTCCTTTAACTACAGGGATATACTATTAACTGTTTGCTTTAGTAAACTACTGTCCCAGATAATACGGAAACAGTCCTGCGAACTCCTTCATTTATGATAGTGGTTCTCAGCTTTGGCTGGGGAGATAACTGGGGCTGCTTGATTTAATTTCAAAAAGTTTAAAAAAATGTAATTCCTACCTTTAATAAAAATCATTCTTTTATTAAGGTCTCCGGGAAATCCACAAGCTAAACATGAGAAGCCTTGTCCTATAACTACAATTTGTAATATATTTTCTAATAAAAGATAAAAACTACCAAATAGTTATTTTAAATACATCACCTAAGAACAAAGATCAGATTTTACTGGATAGAACACTGAAATTATCAGGTAAGGATCTGACAGTCTCATGGTCTACCTGTGGGCAGTATGATGTCACTGCCTCTCAGTTAGATGATGAAACTATTCTGGTGTTTTAGAGTGTGGTTATAATCTTACTATCTCAAAACATAAAATTGTTGTTTACACAATATATTTAAACCAATTACCATGCAATGATCCTTTATTACTTTCAGTACTCTCAAACCATTTTTGTACAAGGATTCACAACAATTTCCTTTTTATTGTAGGCAATGATTGATAAAATATACTCAACCAGTAAAGTAACAGCCCAATTAAATTATCAATCATTCCATTCCAATGAGCCTGCTTGAAAGTTTACGGGGTTTATTTAATGGCTGATGTGCATGAACTATTGTGACTTATCGTTAAATAAGCAAATATCAATAAATGTTTTTTTAAAACACATTTTACTAAGACTAAAGAAATTTGGAACTTTCAATCTTAATAGATATGTTTTTTTACTTACACTGAATTTGTAAAAATGATTACAATTAGATCTAGGTTATGGTAGGTTGATAAAGTTTTACTGTAATGCTTTATTTCATACTACCCATGTGCGCCCAATTACATTGTGCGTGTTAAAGTTGTTTGTGAAGGGCTCCCTGTTTAAACGCGGCTGCCAGTCATGGCCCTTCGTCGCACAGCATTATGACAAAATGACAGGGAAACAAAATTAAAAAAGAAAACCCTTGGATATCGATTCGATAGGAACGGCCTACTCGGAATTACTGTCCGAATCGTAATTATGTGGTGGTGTAGGAGCATTTCTGCTTCTGTCCGTTCACAGTCCGTCTCGTTTTCACGACGGTGTCGTGTCCTCTCACGATCTCTTCTCAACCTTTCTCCAATGTTGCAGGTTGCGTTGTGGCAATTAAAAGAGTAAGGCAATTTACATGGAGCAATGGTTATAAAAGGGTGACACATAGGTATCCAGGCTCTTTAAAGCATAAATAGGGATCACTTCACTGACATGTGAGCAAGCCATGGTACAAATGTGAGACGCGCAGCACTCGCCGGCTACAACGTAACAATAATAATTTCCGAAACGTGCTGTTACGTTGTCATTCATTTTACCCACTGTCTTTCTTTCATTCATATGTTACGTAGGCACGTACCTTTTATCTTTGGCAATCTCATTCTCTAACCAGGCCTCAGGAACTAACCAGCGTAACACTGTTCACCACCCCTTTCGTTATTCCTGCACATTGTTGACATCCGTGAGTAACAACAACGTACTAAACTGGAAGGTGGTCTACGCATGCGTGGAATTCACAGACAAACAAAGATCAAGATCTAAATGACGATCTCTTTAGTTAATTTAAAGCACAACAATTTGTTTAGTTTGAATGTCTGTGTTTTGAGGTGTGACTGGAGTACTACAGTCTTCAGTAGTATAAGCCTGAAGGAGATTCTTAATGCGATGCCTCTGTTTTAGCTGTCTCTCTACTTCCATCTAGTGCTTCTTCTTCTAATTCATTCGCGGACAAACAAAGATCAAGATCCAAATGAAGATTATATACAGAGATCATTCTTTAATAAAAATGGCAGCTTCTATAAAATCATGCAGAAGAGCAGCATTGTTGCAAGATATTTGTAATTTTGCATCACTACTAATAAACCTACTATTGCACCCAGGAGGTTCAAATTGATTTATTCAAAAGGAGCAAGAAAAAACTGGTAACACTTTTTTAATATTGAAATCAAATCAAATCAAACTCATGAGCTGACACATCAGAGATTCGTTATGCCTGTCTTTAGGTTACTTGCCAATTAAATAATTGTACTGTAGGTGATAGAAATTTGAATAATTTAAGCAATTTAAAAAAATACATTGTTTGAAACTTTAATTATGTTATTGTAATGAAGTATGTTTACATTTACCAAATTTATATATGGCATACATTACTGTTAAATCATAAAACTGGAAAAATCATTATACCTCTTTTGTACTGTGTATTCCATAGCAGTCAGAGACAGATTTAATGATTTGGTGGCGTAAGGCAAAAATAGGAATGAGGCCCTCATAAATCATATTGATCACACCTTTCTGTACTTATTGATGTAAAGCAGAGGTGGACAAATTTATTTGGGAGTGGGACATATTATGAATATTGACTTATGTGGTGGGCCGTATAAGATTTAGGCATGTCTATGAACCCAGGCAATCTTGCACATGAGTTAATATCAAACATTACATTTAAAAATTGTTTTAAAAAATTGTTTGATTTGTAAAGGTTTTTATTAAAAGCTATGAAGGGCAATGCTTAAAAAATAATCAGTAACAGTAATTTTGTGCCATCGTACTGGTCATAAACATGAAGCTGCCTGTTTCTGCAAAAGTGGTTACTACCATATTGTGAACTCTTTTGGAACTCCCCCAATGGGACGACACAACAAAGCGTGATTGCCATGTCTATCGAGGGCTGCTTGTCTGTCACCGAGGCAACCGCAAGTTCGCAGCGCAGCAGCATAGTGATGTGGAAACAAATATGGGCCAATTGCGGAAGTGTTATAAATGCCTGTCGCCAAAGGATGAGGAAAGAAACATTATAATTGCAGGGAACAGTATAACTTGGCCACTGACCTGGTCCCGACTATGCCCATTTGCTGATAGTGGTAGCTCCCGTTGCCATAAATAACCCTGTTGTTCCTGTTTCAAGCCAAGTAAAGCTGGTTTTGCTAAAGTACTGAGACTCAGCCTCATGTTTTGGGGTACAAGATGGTGACTAACGTGTCACAATATGAAATGCTTGATGCTGCAACAATTTGTTGCAAAGATGGGTATCTGTTAGTACACTTCTTACATGCTTCTAAGCAATTTCATATGTTAAAAGACCTGCACACAATTGAAACTGATGCCTCATAATGATGCCATGCCAGTATGTTTGCACAGCCTTAGGAAAAAAATCCTAAGCAACATACAGTCTGTGGCAACCAGGAAAAGAAACTTTGGTAAGCTTATGTTGAATTTGCACTGTTTCCCTGGGCTTCAATTACTTTCTGCTGAAAAATGTTTGACACGTTCTCCACATTAACAGCAAAAGGAGATGAAAAATTGGAAAATTTGTCTTGCAGCCCTCAAAATCCTGAAATCAAAAATTCAAATTAACGATGATGGATGGCAATCTGAGCTGCATGTCTGGCAAATACAGAAATAGTCCATTTCAGTAGATCTGCTTTTATCCTCCTTCATTCACATTTCTAAAATGGTGCTCCTTATGCTGTGCTGCTATCAATAAAGTCCAACATTGATAAAATCACCTTGTGCAAACTCATATTCTTTAAAAGCAAGCATGAAAGACAACAGCAAGCAACCAGCTATTAATTCCTCTGCAGACAATCCCCGTTTCTATGGTAAAAGTTTGGTGCCTTTGGATGACACTGCTTGGCAACTTACTATACTTATAACAGTAAACTGCAGCAACATTTTGATAGGAGCAAAGCATGAGGTATGGGATATTAAGATATGTCTACAGGTAGGCCATAGGCTGTTTACACCTATGGCATAGGTCATAGTTTGCCCACTCAATTGTACAAGGCAGTGCTTTCAATATTACCATCAGAAGTGGATGACGTGGTGGTAGGTGTTTGATTCGGTGA
This sequence comes from Polypterus senegalus, assembly GCF_016835505.1. NCBI lineage: Eukaryota > Metazoa > Chordata > Cladistia > Polypteriformes > Polypteridae > Polypterus > Polypterus senegalus. The sequence continues at coordinate 79,356,297 of NC_053157.1, forward strand.
CAGTGGAAGATCATTATCCAGTTGCTTTCTTTTCTTTTTGCTGTAGCATTTGTTGCAACATTTTAAAAAGGCCCTCTAAAAATATCTAGTATCGAGCTGCATGTTATTTCAAGAAAAAAAATATTACCTTTGGGAGCTTTTTTTTTTGCTTTTTTCCATGTTTTTATTGTTGAACATACTGGTACATAATTGACCCTGCTGCACTACATGCCTCTCACATCTTTTCTTAGTCATGTTTTAAGTTTTTTCTTTCAGGTTTCACTTTAAACTGTGCAGTAGTATGGCAGTAACATGGAACAGTCCATTGTAGTCTGGACAAAATGGGGGAGCCCCACATTGACAGAAGGCCATTGAAAATAACCGCGTTTAATATGGTTGAAAAAAAAAAAAAAGTTAATACAGTTCATGGGGTCCTGGGCATTTCCCTAAACTTTCCTAATGGTTAAGTCCACCCCAATAGCAGTCTAAATAAAATGTGCTTAACTCTATCTACAAAAGAATATAAAAGAACTTATTCTTTTAGAATGTCAAGAAATTTAGTGTTCTCACTGATCCAAGTATTCATTTTACCTTACCCAATTTGATCTTATTCTACACTTTGCCTTTTAGATTTTTGTCAAAGTAATGACTTAATATAACCTTTGGAAAATATCACCATAGTTTGACCTCTGCTCTCATGAAATTAAGAAACAGAAACTATCTACTGTATATTGAGAGGTGCATAAAAAATCCATAAATCTACTCAAAATGCAAGAATGGGAACAACTGATCCTTAAATTCAGATTACAGAGTATAGCATGTTGCAATTTTGTGTTGATCCAGCAGAACAATATCACCATCTGAGCTACCATTTGAGGAGATGAGAGCAGAAGGAAATTAAGTAGATGAAGGTAAGCTTAAGTCTTTGAATGGCCAGTCATAGCCAGTAGCAGTGTCTTCTTCACAAACAAATAGCTCCTTTGTGAAGGCTTCATTTAATGAACTTGGAGAACATTTTCTAAATGTGTGATAACAAGAAACATCCTGCAATGCAATTAAAAAATGTACTCTTGTATAGTTAAACATGTAATCAGTTTGAGACTTGGGATTAATAGACACAATAACAACAACAACATTTATTTATATAGCACATTTTCATACAAAAAGTAGGTCAAAGTGCTTTACATAATGAAGAATAGAAAAATAAAAGACACAGTAAGAAAATAAAATAAGTCAACATTAATTAACATAGAATAAGAGTAAGGTCCAATGGGTCCAGGGTGGACAGAAAAAAAAAATAAAACTCCAGGCGGCTGGAGAAAATAAATAAATAAATAAATAAACAAATCAAAAAATGATAAAAAAGAAATAGACCACAGTAGACAGTGGCTTTCTTTGTTTAGGTTGGAGGGTTCCTCATTGTGACTAACATCTACAAAATAAGCATCTACCTTCATGAAAGAAACAAGCTGTCTGACATGATTTTGTTGTGTTACACAATGACAATAGAGTGCTTGAATAGGCCAAACATGAGGGACCATGGAATTCAAACTAGTCTGGTCTTAGATGATGGAATTTAGAGACAGATATCCGGAAATTCATGAAAATCCATCAGCTTTATTACAAGTTAGGACTGAATGTAATAATAATAATATTCCCACTAATAATAATAATAATATGTTTTATTTATGTAGCACATTTCCCATGGTCACTAAGGTAAATTGTGCAGTAAAATCTATGTGAGCAAGTTGTTTACATTGTTGGCAAAAGCATTTCTACTCTGTACTAATTTGAAAAACAGAGCTTTTCTAAAAGTGAACAAAAGCAAGCAGAAGTGCAACATGTCGCTATGTTAATACATCAATCAGTCAATGTCTCCTTTACATTTTGCCAGTCACAATATGCATAAGTATATGGTGCATTGTAGTATGAACAACAAAACAATGCAGCATTAAGGACACAGAATGATCAATTTAATGAAAACACCATTATAACAAAAACAATAGTGGTTAATAGGAAACGTTATAGAGACTAAAAATGTACAAGAAAAACTGATACATTTTAAAACTAAGAATCCGACTTGGTGTCCATAGTGATGACACTGTTTGCTTTTGACATCAAATTAAAAGCCACTGAGAACAGGAATGTCAGCATCTGAATATCAGGACAGACAGAACCTCCTGAATAGATATAACATATTCCGTACAGTATGAGAAACAAAGCAGAATGACCATTTGTCAAGTTAGGTGTTTTGGATTGGTAATAATACTAGTGTCTGAAGATTTCAATTGTCTAACAGTATAAAATTATATAAACTACATAAATACCATAAGTGTTTACATTTTTTTTTGGTCAGTCAAAGTTCAACATCAGACACTAAAGCAACAGTTAAATAGTCAGGTCATAGCTTTTGGTTTGATTAAGGACTTTGACAGCAGCACTTTTGTTGTTCTCTATTGATACTTTATGCTTAAGGACCATTAAAATGGGGTATAATGAAACAACTTTTAGAATCATATCTTGTGGTGTAATGTCTGGCACTGGCAATGTTTTGAAAATGCTACAGTGAAGGTTTTAATCATTACAGAGATATGGGATTCAAACATGAGGCTACTATCAAGTATGACTCCAAGGATGATCACAGAAAAATACTTTTTTGCAGGAAATAATGATTATTGAGAATGAGTCCAGCTTCTTGAGTTGGTCAAGGGATCACACAAGGCATAATTTAGTTTTGTTTTCACTGAGCTAGAGGCAATTTGCAGATATGTAGGAACTGAAGCTAGTAAAGCTGAAGTTTACAGTTGTTTCATCAGCAAAGAATGGAACATGAGGAGATGCTGCTGAATCAAACAGACTAGTCACAGCATTTACCAGTTAAAAAGAAATGGACCAAGTATAGAACTGTAAGATCCCTAATTTATATAGCCCTTTCATTTCATTTCAGGGGAGATATTAGATTTCATACATGCTATTCTTATTTTTAAATGATGGTCTGACATCCTATCCAGTTTTGGTTCCTTCTTCACCACAATTTATTCAAGAAGACCCCCCAGCTTCTTACAACGAATATTTGACTAAGCAGGTTATTCATAATTGTTTACCGGTATGTAATTCGTGATTTCTTTAAAGTAAAACAGATTGTTGTGATTTAATATGTAGTAACTTCTTCTATTACAAAATAATCCTAAGGCTGCAAAAAAGGTTAAAATTAGATTGTTCGTGACTTCCTTATGACCTTTACTTTATACGTAAGCATAATCCTTTTATTGTTTTGATAAAATATATTATGGATCTGACATTTAAGAAAGTACATCTGTCCTTATTGAATCCTAATTGTTGAATTAAATAAAGAGACGTAATATTTGTTTTATTTATAAAGATCTTTTTAATGTAAGTTCTTGTTGATGAGCACATTGGCAGTGTCACCTTGTAGGATACAAAGCCATGAATGTTGATTACTTTTTCAAATCTATAAACACCCCCTTACTTTTACTGATTATGGAACGTGTTTATCCATTACAGGGTCATGAAGAGTGGAAGCAAATCTTTTCTGCTAACTTCACACTCAATAAACTGAGAGATGGTTTAAACCACATTCTGGGATTACTTCCGGCCAAGCCCCAGAACTTCCTATATGATTTACAATAACACTTTTATTTGGTTAGCAAATGCTTTTATCCAAAGTGACTTACTAAGGAGGTCAACATAATCAAGTAACATGAGTCTAGGGACTGCTTTGAACAAGTGTAGTAGGAAAAGCTTACAAAAGTTGATCACCATAACTGAAGAGCTGTAAAGCTAGATTAACAAAACAAAAATATGAATTAACAATATGACAGATATCCACACAGCACAAAAAACATTAATGATTTAGCAGATATTCACAGAGTCTTAAGGTTTTCAATCACTTCCTAAATGCATTGAGGGAATCAGCAGTATGAATGGAGGTGGACAGCTTGTTCCATCAACTAGGAGCTATATTTGAAAAAAGTCTAGGCTGAGATTTGATACCACACAGGGCTGGCATTACCTGAAGCTGTTCACTGGCAGACCTGAGTTGATGAGAACATATCACCTGATCAGTGTCTTTATATATAGACGTGTTGACCCATTGACTACTTACTCGGTAGGCAAGCATTAGGCAAGCATTAAGTTCAAATGCGTGCTGCTACAGGGAACCAATGTAGTGATCTGAAATGTAGAGTGACGTGCAAGATGGGCCAGTACTTTTTGGAGCATCTGCAGTGGCTTGATGGCACGTTTGGGTCCTCCTGTTAGTAATGAGTTGCAGTAATCCAGACATGACAAGACCCAAGCCTGGACCAGAAGGTGTGCTATGTACTTAGTTATATAAGGTCTGATTTTGCTGATGTTTTTACAGAGTGAATCTACACAAAGGAAAAACTGTTGAAATGTGGTCAGAAAAACATAGCTGCTCATCACTCACCACTCCAAAGCTGCATGCTGACTTGGCAGGTGTTAGTAGCAATGTACCAAGCTGTACAGGGATGGGGAATTGAACAGAATGGCTGGCTGGCATAACAAGAAGCACTGTCTTTTCCAGGTAGATGCTATAGATTGTGGTTTTTCGTTCAGTTTGAAATAGTAAAACATATAGAGATTCTAGGTGATACCATGTTCTCCTCAGGAGGGAACAACAGGAACATCTGTGTATCATTAACATAGCACTGATAGAACAAACTATTGGGAGTGGATAATGTGGCCAAGTGAGGTGGTGTAGGAGGAAAAAAGTAAAGTCCCAGCCCCAATCCTTGGGGCACCATTGTGTATGTCTGATGCACCCTAAACATATGTTATCAACAGGAGACAAGGTGGGATCTGTCCAGGATGTAGGACTCAGACAATCTGAGAACAATCCTAGTGTTGCCAAGGTCAAAGAAGGTGGCAAGAGGGATCTCCTGGTTGATTGTGTCAAAGGCAGAGGAGAGATCTAAAACTATCAGGACCGATGACGTCTTGGTAACTCTAGCTAACCATAGCAAGATCATGCAATTTGTCCTGTACAAGACCAGAACAGGCTTGGTTAGACACAGCACATTCAAGGCCTGTAATTGCGAACTTTGGATGGAACAAATGTTTGTGTGTTTTGGATAAGAGCTATCAGAACATGTTTGAACATAGTAGTGAACGTACCTGAGCTGGGTGAGATATGTATAATTGCAGATACAATTGTAACAGGCGGCCTGAAAGACATGTGCTCGGATGGGGTGGACAGGTAGTGGGGAAGCTGGAGTAGACATTGGAAACATCAGTGGGAAAGAGTGGAGAGAATGTTTAGAAGGTTGGGTGATGCTTAGGAGGAGGAATAAAGAATGGTAGTGATGATCAGAACAGGTTGCAGATAGCAACCACCCTTTACAGGAAAAAGGTAGCAAAGTCATTAGCAGTCAGGAAGGGAGGAGGAGGATGTGGAGGACAGCATGACAGCAGTAATGCTGTAAATCTTGCTCTGATAGAAACTTACCTTAGTATTGGAGTAGCTTTATCATTTAAAACTGGAACACCATGCTATAGCTCTTTTCAGCAGTCATTGTCCAAATCGCTTCTGTATCCTTTATATGGATCAGATCTAAGCTTGCTATTTGAGAGGAAAAACATGGCCTCCTGTGTTCCCTTCTGGCACCTTGTGTCCTTTAGAACCATGAAGGCATTGCCACCTGGGGCATTTTCTCCACATCCTCTGTTTTCCAGGTATGGGTTAGAATTCTCTATTCCCTTGTATCTTGGAGGAGCACTGCCTGTTTCTGCTCTTTGAATTATAAAGATTTTGTCATTATCCCTTAGTATATATTTACAGTTTAAGTTGGCTCTGTACATGTAATCAGTGGTCTCTTTTTGACTGACTTTTAAATGTTTACACACATATTGGCTTTGTGTGTATTAAACTGAGAATACAGTATGAGTACATCCAAGGAAACCGTTAGAGCAGAATTGTTAGTGCTTCTTTTCAGTTTAAATGGAAATGTGGCAGGTATTTATTCATAATGACATTATACAGCTTGGATTTTGGCCCACTTCAGGTAAAGTAAATTTGTAATTTATTTGTACAGTCTGTACAAATAAAAAGGCTAACCACAGTAGCACTTTGGTTGTGAAATTCCAGCACCACCTTCAAAAGTGAACTTTTGTATTATGTTGTCAGACCAGACAATTACCATAATTAAATGTATGAAAAAAAGCTGAAGGTTTACGGCCATTCTGTAATTTATATTTTTTGATGCAGTCTATTGACTTTTGTAAAAATAATCAACTGCCTATCTGATATTCCAAAATATGTCCTGAAGCAATGCTGCATGATTTCAGTTCTTCATTTATCAAATTAAATTAATCATGTACTTGTTGAGTACAGGTGGGTGAGTCAGCTGATGTGAGATTGTTTTCCTTGACAATCCAAATGCACTCAGCCTACCAGCAAATTCTTTCATGTTTGTGGAATGTCACTTTATGCCACAAGTAAATACAAGAATTAGTATCTACTAACATCTATATAAATGTAGTGATATCTGTGTTTTAAAGTTGGTTTCTTCCAAGCTATTGAAGCATCTTCTAGGAGAGTGTCTGACCACCTCATGATCCTGAACTTTATTTAGAACATTGGAACAGTCTAGGCGAGAATAGGCCATTCAGCCCAACAAAGCTGATTTAATTCTTCTAAAATAACATTAAGTCAAGTTTTGAAAGTCTTTAAAGTCCTACTGTCTACCACACTATTTGGTAATTTATGTGTATAGTTCTCTGTGTAAAGAAAACCTTTGTAATGTTGGTGCAAAATTTTAAATTAACACGTTTCCAACTGTGTTGTCAAGTTCTTGCTGAACTCATTTTAAATTAACAGACTCAATCCACTATACAAATTCCTTTCATAATTTTAAACACTTCAATTATGTCTCCTCTTAATCTCCTTTTGCTTAAACTGAAAAGGCTCAGCTCTTTTAATTTTTCTTCATAATTCATCCCTTGTAATCCTGGAATCAGCCTAGTCTCGCTTCTCTGGACTTTTTCTAGTGCTGCTATGTCTTTTTTGTAGCCTGGAAACCAGCACTGTACACAGTACTCCAGATGAGGCCTCACTAGTGCATTATAAAGCTTGAGCACAACCTGGTTTGACTTGCACAAAATAAGTTTAGAGTATGAATTAACACACTGACTGCCAACTACACTTTGGGAGAATTTTCTGTTTCATTCACCAACTATTACAGGTAGTTATTATAAATTTAAGAGACAATACATACAAAATACATTGAATTTGTATATTAAAATAACACCCTGATTTTACATAGACATCTGGAACATTTAATTATTGTCATTGTGGCATTCAATGCATTAATGGATGAATGAATGGATGCTGTTAGATATTCATTTTTCCTTTTGCAATCATCTCTGAATAGAGAAGAGCATTCACTTAAAAAGATGTTCATAGGTTTACTGTGATAGAGTTCAACTGTCTGTCACTGAGGAATTGTTCTTTTTTATGTGTATTTCTAGGGAAGCAGTTACAGTTCAATTTAATCCTTTCAAAAATTTAGTTTAGGCAGCATGGTCCAGTCAATTAAATGTTAACTTATGGTTGCTTTTGAGGCTGTGGAAAGAAATTAGTGAATCGTTTAAGGTTAGGGGTAGGATTAGGGTTAGGATTATTAAATGTATCGCTGCCTGCTGTGCAACTAATATTGTAATTAATGTGCCCTCGTGTAATGTTTTGTAAAACTATGAGTCTGTGTGACAGAGTGCTAGAAGAATGAGTGAGTTGCACACATTTTTTAGTTTTCTGGGTTCACTTCCTATTGTACTCTTAAAAGATTTCAAGTACTTCCCATCTGTGAAAATAAGATTGACTGGAATAACAGACACCCCATCTTTTCCATCCATCCATCCATTATCCAACCCGCTGTATCCTAACTACAAGGTCACGAGGGTTCACTGGAGCCAACCCCAGCCAACACAGGGTGCAAGGCAGGAAACAAACCCCGGGCAGGGCGCCAGTCCACCACAGTCCATCTTTTCACTCACTAAAATGTTGTATGTTCTTTCTGCAAAAATGAAGCATGGGTTGTGTAGTTTAATATTCCTACTTCAACTTAAAAGGCAAAAAAATGTTATGAATGTCATCTCCAACCTCCTGACCCTGAATTAGATTAAGTAAGTTAGAAAATATCAAATTATTTTATCTTATTATTTTGCTTTGATTTAGATTTTGCTAAACTATTGTTGAAGCTGTCAACTTGTTTTCTATTTTGGCAGTAAACACTTTCAAATGTTCTTTTTTCTGTTTTAATACTTCCATTTCTCTCCACCAGCTAATTTACAGAAACATTTTAATGTTGGATTAACTCAAAATTCTACAAGAAATATATCAAAGAGAAATTCTGGCTGCGACTGTAACAACTACGTAAAAAAGGGAACCGGTGAGTACACAAACATGAAAACACTGATCCTCTTTTTAATACACCCAACACTGATCCTCTCTTTATAAATTTAACACTGATCCTCTTTTTATACACTTAAAAATCCCTTTATTCATTACTAAAGATATACATGTACATGCTATTCAGAATGAACCCTAACAGAACTTAATTCAATAGCTGACTGATTCTTTGGCAAATTGCTCTTATTTTGCTTTCCGCAGATTATCTTAAATAAAGACTCGCTTTCTTTTCAGTGTTGTCCAATCCATAGAATACGATGTAGAAACAGGAACATTAATAGAGCTTAAGCAGATAAGCAAATTTTATCCTACTCTCAAAAAATATCTAAACCAGTTTGCTTTATGGATACTTCATCCTTCTTATCTCTTTTTTCCACTCAGATTTCAGTTAACAATTATGCTACAGCAGCAGAGCACTTTTCGACCTCTGTCTGGCATATGATGAGAAATTCTATTCAAGAATGGTTCATGCTGGTTTCTTAAAATGCACAAGTATTTTTTCTCAGTATGTATAAAGCTTAGGTGTCTGTTTTGGATTTGGAATCACTTACAGTGGCTTGCTTTAAGATGCATTTTACAATCCCCCTATTTAGCATGCTTGTTTCTGTTTAACTCACAAAGAAATTTTCTTTGTCCTTACTATGCAACAGAGTCCCCTGATTATTAGCAGCTACTAACATGCTGTCTCCAAGTGACTTTTGACTGGACACTTTATGAAGTGGTTGCTTTTTAGCAGAATCATTTAAACAGAGCAAAGGTACAGTATCTAAAGTAGTAAGAAAGAGAATACGGTCATATTTTTTTGGAAGTGATTATCGAAATTACACACCTTTAGTTTACTTGGATAAACTGAAATTAGAACTCAATATAAACAAGGACACGAATGAAAGGCGGGAAACAATGTCTTGTTAAAGACCTCCCTAACAGTAAACCTTTTCACCACTGTTACCCTGTTGAAACCTACTTCATTCACTCTTAAAAATAAAGGTGCCAAAGTGGCTCTTCAATGCGATGCCATAGAGGAACCATTTTTGGTTCTCAAAAGACCCATCCACATGGGTTCCAGAAGGAACCTTCATTTATTTTGATCCATAACAGGCTCCATGCAGTAAATAACATGAATAGATTATAACAGATTTATGTAGATTACTTGTCCATCATAGGCTGCATTAATAAAGGAGATTACTCAGAGTAAAGGAAAGTTGTTCAACCTGCAATTCAATATCATGAAGGCAAAAGTGCTGGTGGGAACGTCTAACATGTCAAGAAAAATTGAGACCTGTCACCATTCAGGGGGTGCAGAGTTCCAAGAACCTGGGAGTTCGCATAAATAACAAACTGTACTGGTCTGGCAACACAGTGGTGGCTTACAAGAAAGGCCAAAGTAGACGGTACTTGCTAAGCAGACTCAGATCTTTTGATGTGTGTAGTAAGCTGCTGGAAATATTGTATCAGTCCATAGTAGCCAGTATAGTATTCTATGCTGCAGTCTCCTGGAGGAAGCAACTTGAGCACAAAAGAAGCACAATGCCTGAACAAGAAAGTCTGCTTCATCACATGTAGAACCTTGGATACATTGGAAGCTCTGGATGGATGGATGATGGCAAGATTGGAAGCCACCATGAAAAATTCCCTCCATTCCCTCCAGGAGGCACTCTATTGGAGAACTTTTAAGCAACCTCTTGCTATTAGGCAATTTAGTGATTCCATCTGATGGATTCATTAAGTTTTTGTTTATTTACTAATTGATTGATTGCCTGTATTATCAGTTCTGTGATTCTGTATCCTTGTTTTTTATGTTTCTGCTGCTCTATGCATCTTAATTCCCCTATGGGATTAATGACGTTTATCTAATCTAATCTAATATAAATACCAATGAGTTCCAGATTTTAAAAGGATTCTTGCTATATGCAATAACACAGGCTAAGTTCAGGTTTTCTTATTTGTTAGTGCCCAGCTTTTTTCTAAGAACAAAGGACCAACTTCATATGAAAAGAACCTGTCCCAGAATGAAGTGGTGATTTGTCAAGCAAATGTTCTACAAAGAACTACACAACCCCATAAGGAACCATAAAACACCATTAAAGAACACGTTATTTTTAAGAATGTTGATCTGAAGTAACAGCAGCTGCTGTATATTGTATTTTAAACACATTCTATAAACCCTAGTTAGAACATACCTCTCAATTATGAAAGTTCTTTAGTTTATTACTATATCAAGTAGTACTGTAGGTGACTGACAGTGAGAGTGTTCTTCCATGATTGTTATTGAGTCATTTAGCCCAATGTTGTTGTGTAACTGTATTGTAATATAGCAGTAAAGTAAGTGGACATATCTTTCAATATAATGTAAAATATATTTAGTACAGATATATATATACAGTTGAGTCTTGCTTGTCCGACATAAATGGGCCAGCAGAACATCAGATAAGCGAAAATGTTGGATAATGGCAGGTGTTAAGAAAAAGCCTATTAAATGTCAAACTATGTTATAATTTTTACACATTACAAACCTAATAATCATGTTTTACAACAAAACAACGGAATAAATTAACTGAAAAAATGAACTTACAGTTACAGAATTGTCTGAAGTTAAATACAGTATGTACTATACTTAAAAAGTTCAGTCCTGTGATGATTTAAAGACATTTTTGATCATAGTCTGCTTTCCTGACGAGTAATGTTTCTTCGCTGTCAAGTCTCACCATCTTTGCAGCATCATTATGTCAATTCTTGTAGCTTCTTCTTGATGCTCAATGTAATTAATTGCAATTTCTGGAGCCTTAACTCCGTCACTCATATAGTCAACATCTGTACGAGCATATACTGTTTACTACAGCATTGTGACTGTGTGTGTGTGTTTGTGCTGTGACCTGCGAATCCCCATCTTGCACCCGAAAACACGAAGCTGAGTCTCAGTACTTTAGCAACACCAGCTTTATTAAGCTTGAAACAGCAACAGTGCGGTTATTTATTGTAGCGGGATCTGCCATTCTCCTATACACAGACACAGCAGTCAGGCAGGGTCGGGGGAAAGTAATACTGTGCCTTGCACATTTATAATGTCCCTTGTTCCTTGTATCACGCATCGACAGCAGGCGCTTATAGCATGTCCGTGATCTTTTCAGATTCGCTTTTATGGCGAGCTGCTACAGTGCTGGGAGACTGCGATTGCTTTGGGACGCTCTTCCACATGTCGTCCCGTTGGGTGAAATCCCACAAGAGTTTAGAAACTCACTCACACCAGCCATGATTCTTTTCAAAGGTAAAGTGCAGGTTAATTTGCTTTATGTATTTTTACTTTATATTTTGTATTAATCATTTTTATATGAATAGCTTTGGGTTGTGAAATGAATCATCTGAGTTTCCATTATTTCTTAATGGTAAAATTGCATTGATATACTGTACGAGTGCTTTGGACTGCGAGCACATTTCCAGAACGAATTATGCTCGCAAACTGAGGTTCCACCGCAATTAGCTGCGATAGAGTCGGGGGAGCAACAAAAAATAGACTACACTCACGCTTGCAGCTTGCAGTTCTTGTTGCCGATTGATGCGTTTCTTCTTTTTGTTTTTTTTTTGCGGTTGGACGTTGGATAATATGGAATGTTGGATAAGCAAAGTTAGGATAAGCAAGACTCTACTGTATATATATTTAAGGTAATGAAATAATAAAGTTAATATTTTTCATAGTTTAGGTTTATAGGGTCATTATTATTATATGCACAGAGTAGAGTAAATTCTTACTTGTATGTGCTAATAAACATGCAATATGTTGCTACACTTGGGTGCCATGACCAGTGAGTATTACGACCTTATCTTGAAGCTTCTGTCTTGTTTACCTGAAAAATCTCAGAACATCTTTATTATACCAAGGCAAAAACAATATTACAATTCTGTATTCTCTTTAATACTCTAATAGTGTGTTTGCATTTTAAAAAAATCTTTTCACATTTGCAGCACAATGTTCTTGTCTTAACATTCATCCCCACTTTATGTGTAAAGTTTGTGAGTATATTATATATTGGCACCCTAGTAATTGATAAATAAGCATAAAGGCAAAATTGCACATTGATATGGTTATGACGGTGTACGTGCATAGGGCATAGCTGAACGGCTCTAATGACTGTAATTCCACTGCCACACCAGTGGTTGGCGCTGTGTCTTATCATGTTTCTCTTTTTGTTCCTCTGCAGACCAGATGATTGATGGCTAGAACATCTCACACAACCCATCACTTCCTGCCGGGAGGACCGAAAGCCGGAAGCTCAGCCATCTTTGGCAATTCTGTTTGAATTTGTGTCTGCAGAGACGACTCTGCAATAATTGCATGGTTTTTTTACTTTTGCTGCATCCAGTCATACAGAGTTGCTGTCTTGGCACCCCATCTCTTTGAGAGGACTCATACTCTTACTTTTGCAGTACATTTGTACTTTATTTCCCTGTATAACATCAAGTTCAACATCAATTTACAAAATCAACAGCAAAATGCCAAAGAAGAGATTTCATGCTTATTGGGTTTCTTTTACGACATTACTTGTCTATGCCAAGGCACTAGATATACGGTTAATTTGGTAGCATGGGATAGTTTTAAAGCATAACATGTAAAGCTGTAAACTAGAAATTATAATTAAGGAAGTTTATGTCCTGTACCATATATTTAAACAAACACATTTCCAATTATATAGTGTATAAAATATACATTATACTATGTCTTCAAACCCACGTTTGTATTAAGTTTATTGTTCATGTTTCCTCTGGGTGCTCCGGTTTCCTCCCACAGTCCAAAGACATGCAGATTACGTGCATTGGCAATCCTAAATTGTCCCTAGGGTGTGTGTGTGTGCCCTGCGGTGGGCTGGTGCCCTGCCCGGGGTTTGTTTCCTGCCTTACGCCCTGTGTTGGCTGGGATTGGCTCCAGCAGACCCCCGTGACCCTGTAGTTAGGATATAGCGGGTTGGATAATGGATGGATGGATAGATTTATTTTTCATATGTAGAAATGTAGCTGGAAAAAGTGAAACACAGTCTGCCACATGAATCCACCTTATACTGACCTCTTTTGCGCCTCACTATAAGTAGATCAAGTACAGCAGGTAGCTGGGTCAGCACGTGTAGGCAGCAGAGGAATAAGTAAAGTTTTGTTCCAGGCTAAAACAACATTTCTATGATTTTAAGCATAAAATAAACCTTTAGTTTTTCCTTTGCTCACTATAAGTGCTCAAATTAGGCGGTAAAGTAGAACAGTTAACCTCTTCTGTTTAATTTCAAGATTATATCTCCTAATTGCATGCATCTGTGCATACAGTACAAGTTTGTTCAAGCAGTTGTTGGCACAAAATTAAATCAAAGTAATTAAGACAAAAGCATGCAACCATTTTGTGGATAACCTAATGGAATTTGTAAAATTTAAAAACTGCCTAAAACTTTACCAGACAATTTGTATTGTCCAAAACATTACATTATAACACTGTTCTAATACGCTATGTCCTGTACACTTAAATGTATATAGCACTTTTGAGATATAATAAATCATCTGTCATAGGATTAAACTGAAGGATTCACATCATCTCATAACCATGTTTTTACCATTTGAAAAAAAAAATCTAAAATTAGGTTCTTCATTTGTGTTAAAAGTTAACTAAAATTAAAATTAAGAACTGTATTCATTTTGAAAGTGCCCATATAGTTGGGCTTTAAGAGCACTAGACCTGACTGGAAAGACTGTGACTCTTCAACATTTTTGAAAGTGCATCTCAGAAATTAGGAAATATGCAGAGCAAAAAAAAATCTACAGTAAGATGTAAGTGAATGTTTGTTGTGGAAAATTAGCTTTTTTTAAAATGAGAATGTGGATAGCAGTATGGTGATCTTGGGCAAGTTCAACAAGTTTGCAACAGAGCATTATTTTAGGATAACTGCATAAAGCACAGCATCAGGAATTGATTTGGTTCTCTTGTTCAATGGCTTTAAGTGAAATTTTAAACAGCAGAAGAGATGAAGACTCCTTGTGATAAGCGTCATGAGTAAATGAATGTATCCATTCCAGGGGCCACTTTTAAAAAGCTTTTGTATGAACAAAAAGAGGCTTGAAATGTGTGTACGCAACTTCTAACGTAAACGTCAGGATTTGTAAAAGAAAGCTTGACACAAAAGCTTGTGTATATTTACGACAACTATGACCCATGCGAAAGCAACATTTTGGAGAAACTGGGAAGGATGACACCCTTGATTAAAGAAGAAAATGCAGTCAAATCAGCCAAATGACAACTCGCAAATATAATTATCTATATCAACAAAGAATTAATATGATGTGCATTGACCTGACAAATATATTACACCTCAAAAGTGATGAATTGGATGTACAGACACAATTGTACTTTCCTTTTTTGCACTGAAGAAACTTTTTCATTTTCTGTCAATTTATATTGACTACCTGTTGTCATTTCTCAGGGAACTGTCCAACAGGTTAGGAATATCTCTGTCAAATTTCATTCCATCATGTTTTCTGTGCAGGAAATCATTAACCAACCAGTGAGGCACTACATTCAGTTTTTGGATGGTGTGGGTGTACATACTGAAAAAAAAAAACATAAAAAGACAATTTGCAACATTGTCCAGTTCTACTAATGTAATCGGAATAATTTACATCGCTCATATTGCAATATGGGCACCTTACAAGAATGAAGTTGCTTTTGTTAACTGTTAGCAGTTACATTCAATTAATGCACAAGACATCCAAGATGTGACCGACAAACATCATGTCTCGATGACCTGGGTCAACCTGTGATTCATTTACTTTGAGGAAAAGAAGATTTGACAGTCATGATGGTGCTGTATGTGGTGGCTGGCTTGTTGGTAAGGTAGCTCAGTGTTTCATATGGCCTGTACTATTCATTGTAACAGCAATGACTTCATTATATGTGCCGGGAGATAGAGTGTACCCACTCAGACGATGGTGCCTTACATCTTTCCCAGAGCCCAATGAAGAGGGACTATAATGCTCTTCATGGTCTTGTGCTCTCAGTTGCAAAACACAACCAGATAGTCTTGAATTCAGGCGGTGGGGTCTCTGCCAGTCACTGAAGTTCTGCAGAATTGTGGTTGCATATGTACAGAGGCTCTGAGTCACACAGTGAAAAAAATTATGGGATAACCCTTATCTCGAAAGTATGAGATAAAGTTAGATTAAAATATTACAAAAAAATATTCAAGTTTGGCTTTTTAACAAGGGTACATTTCTTGCCTGAAAACGGCAGGAGTTAAAGTGGCCTGATTTGGATTTAACTCTTTAGATGCATGTTAAATCACACAGTTCATTGGTGTAGATAAGCGATCGAGTGTGCCAGGTTTACCACTGCATTAAATTAGTGAACTTGCATTGGACTGGGTAAACTTCACATGCACTAAATACGTGAATAATTGATTCCTTTCATAACTTGTGCAAATAACAAGCTGCGGTCTAGTAAGTAAATGGCTAACTAATGTCATTTCCTTTTACTACAAAGTATAAATTAGTGCATTAGTTAGCGGTGCTGCTTCACGGATTTAACAATCTGGGCTTGAATGCATAGCCTGCTTTTATAAACTTGCCAATATCCATTTCTGTGGACTGTAACTGTGTGAGGAAAACACCATACTTTTCAGTGATATGTCCTGTTTCCAGAAAATGATGTACAGTAGCATGCAATAGCATTTGGTGCTCATCTGAATGTATGCAGCGCACACATAGTATTGGCCGGTGCAACCTTAAAGTATCTGGTGCACAGGCTATGCTAAGTGGTGGGCATGAGATAGTAAGTTATATGCTCCAAACTGTTTCCCAGAAAAAAAAAAAAACACCATACTGTACCCCATACAAGTGTGCGCAGACGAATACCTGTAAACATAAAGCACGTACCTAAGCCCTTACCCTCCCTCAAGCCTAATCTTAACCATAGTGTAATGGGGTATGTGATGGGCATTTCATGACTGACGTTCTGGGCATTACCTGATGTACGTCATAGGTATTGTAAGCTGCTGTTAAACCCATCTCCAACCATCCCACACTCCTTTAATAAATAAAAGTCCACCTGTCTGCTTTTTTATATCACCGCGCTACAAGAGCTGGAAGTGACGTCAAACTGAAGCACCATGGCCTTGGTAAGGTCGGAATTAGGTAGCCCTGAAGTGCACTTTTGTAATATTTTAATCTAACTTTATCTAGTATGTATGTAAAAGTATCTCATACGTACGTGAAAACATGTCGTACATAAGTGAAAACATCTCGTATGTATGTGAAAGTTTTTCGTACTTGCGTGAAAACATCCCGTACGTAAGTTAAAGTATCTCATATGTACAAGATATTTTCATGTATGTATGAGATAAGGGTTATCCCATAATTTTTTTCACTCTGCGGTTCAGAGCCCCTTAATTTAACTGTGTTATATTCTAGCCATGGTCTCATCCCTGGCTCAAGTGTGTTTTTTGTTTATTTAATATTTTTGTGAATATTATTTTATATTTTGTGACTAACTCTGTTTTTGTTTTCACCCATTCTTTGTATTTGTTATATTTGTTCTTTTGAATGTGTTTAATTACTTAGCTATTTTGTGTTATATTAATATTGCATATTTTAGTTTAAGCAATCCACCCTGTCTCCTTAAAGTGGAGGCCAAGAAGATGGAGCCACTAAATGATGCATTTGTGGGATTTCCCCAGTTGTATAACAGGAGAAGCCTCAGTATGTACTGAAGCTTCGGTCTTGCTTTTCTATTTTGATCCTTTTTCTTTTGATTTATGAAATTTGGACTTCCTATCTTTGACATCTCCTTTGTTTAAAAGTACTGTTTGTGGTTTGAGATGTATTGAATTGATTTGATTTTAGGTTTTGCCTTTAGGGCATACCTTTTTTGCTTATTTTGTTTTACCTTACCTTTCTCTTGCTCTTTTTAGGAACCATAGGAAATAATAAATTAGGAAATTGTTTTGGAAATAATAAATTATTTAAATTATAAAGGAACTTTGTTTTGCTTGTCTTTTGAAGAAATGGTTTTACAGTTTTCACCCTCCCCAAATCTGGACATTTGAGACTTTGAACTTCAAAGAAGATATGGCCCTATTTCTGGACCTACGTAGGCCTGAAGCCTCCATGTTGAGTTGGGACTTGGCTCCCTGGGGCATGTGCAATTCAGAGCACTCAAAAGGCAGGACTGGCCATTTCTGTGGCTTTTTGAGGTCTGCACACGCTTTTTGTGTAAGGATCGATTACTTCTTTATAGACAATAACTTCTTGCCTATGATTAAATCTGGCAAATACGATGCTATTGTTATTTCTGACCATGCACCTATGATCTTGGAGCTAAAATTACTAAGACCCATACACTCACCCCACAGATGGCGCCTCAACCCGCTTCTATTAGCTGATGAGAATTGTACGGAATTTATATCCAAACAAATCAAATTCTTTCTAGAGACAAATACATCCCCGAGATCTCTGCAGGAATACTCTGGGAAACTCTCAAGGCCTTCTTAAGAGGACAGATTATCTCATATCTTTCCCACAGAAATAAATCTGAAGCCAAGAAAGCAGCAGAGATAAAAAGTGAAATTACTAAAATAGATGAAGAGCACGCCAGACTACCAAGCGAGACTCTACATAGGAGGAGGCAGGCTCTACATTCAGAATTAAACCTCTTGACAACTAAAGAAACTGAACAACTAATCTACAAATCCAGACATCATTATTATGAACATGGAGAGAAAGCTAATAAGTTTTTAGCTCAACAAATTCACAAGCAGGAAGTGCGCAATGCAATCTCGGTAATCACCAACACGAACGGAGATAAAATCGTCAAACACAAAAATATAATGCACACTTTCAGAGACTATTATAAATCCCTATATACTACGGAGTTTAAAGAAGACAATATACAATCCAATGCATTTCTGGATATATTACAGATACCACAAATAGATGCTTTTAGTGCAGAGGAACTTGATAAACCACTGGCGTTATCAGAATTACTAGATGCTATAAAGTCACTTATCGTTAAATCTTGGACGCCTGTTTAATGTAATATACTCACCAACTAAATCAAACACCCCAGAAATATTATTATCATTGGATGCAGAAAAAGCATTCAACATGATTGAATAGAAATACCTTTTTACTACATTGGAGAATTTTGGGTTTGGCCCGAACATTTGTGCATGGATTAAATTACTGTATACTAACCCAGAAGCTTCAGTTTGCATCAACAACATTTGCTCAGACTACTTTAAACTAGAACGTGCCACCAGACAAAGATGCCCCTTGTCACCGCTGCTGTTTGCGATTGCCATTGAACCACTGGCAATACATTGTCGAAATACTGATCTGATAAATTGGATTAGCAGAGAAGGACTGGAACAGAAAATCTCATTATATGCAGATGATATGGTATTGTATATATCGGACCCAGAAAATTCTGTACCTGCAGTCTTAACAGCACTCACAGAATTTCAAAAGATCTCTGGTCTCAGAATTAATCTGAATAAAAGTGTACTCTTTCCAGTGAATTCTCAAGCATATAATATTAGATTAGATACCCTACCTTTTGTCTTTGCAGAACAGTTTAAATACCTAGGGGTAAACATCACAAGTAAACATAAAGCTCTTTATCAACAAAATTTCGCTGTCTGCATGGAAAAAATGAAACAAGGCTTGCATAGATGGTCAACCCTTCATCTCACACTAGCTGGAAGAATTAACACTGTTAAGGTGAATATTCTTCCTAAGCTCCTTTTTTATTTCAAAACATTCCAATATACATTGGAACCTCGGTTCACGAATGTCTCGGTTTACGTACAACTCGGTTCACGACCAAAAAGTTCGCCAAACTTTTGCCTCTGTTCACAACCACGCACTCGGTATACGAACAAGCCAATTTCCCTTTCGGTTTGTACATGTTCAGTCTCTCCCTGTGCAGCGAGCGAGCGAGCAAGAGAGAGAGAAATAGAGCTGGCTAAGTGCCTGCTGGGGAGGGGGAGGGGGAGATTGCTGCAGTGTTTGCCTGCCTATCTGCCTGCCTGTGCGGGGGTGGTGGAGTTGGGGCATAGTTCGCGTTCACAGGCAGGCTGAGAGAGAAAGAGAGAGAGAGAGAGAAAGCGAGCAAGCCGCGTGCCTGCCTGGCTTTTTCATTTAACATGTTCATTGCTCTCAGTCAGACGTGCACTCTCTTTGTGCTCTACAGTATTTTGTGTCCTTTTGCAGTTAACTATGGCTTTCTAAGCAAGTGAAGAGTGGTGAGAAGAAAGTTTTGAAGAAAATTGAAATCGAAGTAAAGAAAGAAATTACAAGAGGTGGAAAAACTGTTTACCAGTTTACTCATTTACCAATTTGAGAACCCTCATGCTTTCAAGCAGCATAATGTAAACAAAGCCAGACTGCCAGTAATGTGGGGCGCAAACACGAAGGATTGGGTCACAAGGAGTTTCTTTTTGGAATGGCTGCATGAGGCTTTCGCTCCCACCAGCTAAACAGCTAAAAACACCAGAAACCCAAGAAATCACAAGAAAGAAAACCCCTGAAGGAAAACACTTCATGCCAGAACTTGACTCATGCAAGGTTAGTTTTTTTGTTGGTTTTTTTGTATTACAGATTTTTCAAAAGTTCATTTTTCAGTTCGTAGCGTGAATTGTTGCAATGTCACTTTTCTCTTTTTTCAAATGTTCCTTTTTTCTGCTGTGCTTAAAACTCATTTTAAAAAAGTGGTTGTAAGGCTAAAATAGTGTGATCTTGTTACTTTTTTGGTTGCTTGTGGTTGGTTTTTAAATACACTTCAGATTTGTTCTAATGTTGCTTTTATTTTTCGCTGTGCTTAAAACTCATTTTAAAAAAAATGCAGCATTTGCTGCTGACGGGGGGTGGGTGGTGTGTGTGTGTGCTACAGAGAGAGAGAGAGCGCGAGCAAGCGAGCCTGCTCGTGTAGCTGAGCAGGGAGTCTGGGTGTTTTGTGTCAGTGTTATTCAATGTTTTTCCATTAGTTTACTATTACACTGTGCATCCTATGGTGTAATTAACTATATTTGTGCTTAATCGTTACATATATTTACATATTTACATACAGTTCGTATGGTCTGGAACGGATTAATTGTATTTACATACAATCCTGTTGGGGAAACTGCTTCAGTTCACGACCAACTCGGTTTACGACCAAAGTTCTGGAATGAATTGTGGTCGTGAACCGAGGTTCCACTGTACATTAATAAATCATTCTTTAGGCAATTAGATTCAACAATAACCTCATTTATTTGGAATTCAAAACATCCACGCATCAAAAGAGCGACCCTACAAAGACAAAAGGCAGAAGGTGGCATGGCTCTACCTAACTTCCAGTTTTATTACTAGGCGGCAAATTTACAGGCGATAAGAACCTGGACACAAATAGAAGAACATACACAGGCTTGGACCACAATATAAGTAAAATTATGCAGTATTTCTTTGCATTCCTTCCTCTGTGCTCAAATAAACACACGCTATCGGCAATACACTAATAACTCAATTGTGCTCCACTCACTTAGAATCTGGAACCAACGTAGAAAGCATTTTAAGATGGAGAAGCTTCTATCTGTGGCACCTCTGAAAGAGAACCATCTCTTTCAACCTTCACAAACATATGCAGTTTTT
Source organism: Polypterus senegalus (assembly GCF_016835505.1). Taxonomy (NCBI): domain Eukaryota; kingdom Metazoa; phylum Chordata; class Cladistia; order Polypteriformes; family Polypteridae; genus Polypterus; species Polypterus senegalus. The sequence continues at coordinate 79,377,373 of NC_053157.1, forward strand.
AATATCTGGAAAAAATTTGGAATTAACTTGCTTAAAGATCTTTATATAGACAACGTCTTTGCATCCTATGAACAATTACATTCCAAATGTAACATTCCAGCTGCACATTTCTTTCACTATCTTCAAATCAGGAACTTTGTTAAACAGAACCTTCTAGATTTTCCTCATCTTGCACCCTCATCCATGCTGGAAAAAATATTGCTCAATTTTAAGGACTTAGACTCCATATCTGCAATATATAAAATCATTTTACAATCCCTCCCTTTCAAAGATCCAAGAGGACACTGGGAAAAAGATCTCTCAATTAATATATCAGAAAAGGAGTGGAAAGTAACAATGCAGAGAATTCACTCGAGTTCAATTTGCGCAACTCAAAATTATATATCAAGCACATCTGTCTCGACTAAAACTCTCAAAATGTTTCCAGGGCATGATCCAACCTGCGAACGTTGCAACCAAGTTCCAGCCTCACTGGGTCACATGTTCTGGGCCTGCACCAAATTAACATTATTCTGGACAAAATTTTAATTACTCAGACAGCCTTGGACTCACAATCCCTCCTAACTCATTAACAGCTGTGTTTGGGGTTCTTCCAGAGGGCTTAAAGTGGAGAAAGACAAACAAACTGTGATTGCATTCACTACACTCTTGGCACGCAGACCTATTCTGATAAAATGGAAGATCCCAAACTCTCCTCTTTAAGTCAGTGGGAAACAGATGTGTTATATTATTTGAAGTTGGAAAAAATCAAATACTCAGTTAGAGGATCTGTACAGACTTTTTTCAAAACATGGCAGGATCTAATCAATAATATTTTAAAATAAGTTCATGAAGCACAGAGAATTTATTAATTTAGGTATGTTTACAAGCCTTAAATTTTATGCCGTTTAGCTTGCTCTCTCTCTCAGGGGTGAGGATCGATCTGTTCTTAACTTATTTTTCTGTTTTTAAAAACTTGATTGCTTTGTATGGATTCCAATAAAATTAATAAAATAAATTAAAAAAAAGAAAATAAGTATAAAAGGAGATGATTTTTTTAACTAAGATTCACTCCATGGACTGAGACATATATGCAAATAAATAAACGTTCTGCATTCTCACCTGGATTCCATAATTGCATCCTTTGAAGACAGAGAATAGTTCCTTCTACTTGCCCATAAGAAGGACCCAAAGTTCAATTATATGGCTGAGGTAGCCTGCACCTCGAATTCGTGGGTTGTGTTACTGTATGTGTATCACGTCATAAGCTCTCGATTAAGACCAAGTTCAAGGCTTATGGCCTACTGATTCCAAAGTTTTTGCATGACAAGACAGACAACCTCGTTTCATCATGTGTTAACTGTAGGAGCATTAAATCAATAATATGTGGAATGCTGTTATCTTAAGAAACTGCTGATTTAGTTTTGCTTTAACTGTTGTTATTTTGGTCTCAAATTGGAGACTAACATTTTTTTGAAAGCTCCAATGTGAAGAGCTTAGTTTCAAACCTGGTACTGATGTGTTCATTGGTAATAAGGAAGCAAATGAAACTGTGGTATTTCCTATGAATCATTGCATTGATTCACAAAGCCAAAAATTGTTCTCACCTGAGCCAGTGTTAAGGGCTATGAATTCTCTTTCTCTAAGAAGAGGGATAGACTTATAGAAAAACTGCTTATTAGTGAAGAATGTGGTAATAAATAAACTTTGCTGAAGAATAATTCAGACAGCTAATATCCCCCCTTGGGACAAATAAATTACTATCTAACTATCTATCTATCTATCTATCTATCTATCTATCTATCTATCTATCTATCTATCTATCTATCACAACAATGAACCTGATATATCCTGTCATGCAAACTGAAAGATAAAATACAGTATAACCTATTCTGAACTAAAATGTTTTTAAAATGGAGAAAAGGCAAATTCCTGTGAAGAGGCATTAGCTGAACAATAACAGTCAATCAACAAGATTACAGTTTTAAGCAGAGATGGATCTAGGGTTGAATCCATTACAGCATTAGCAACCATTCCAATACATGTCTTAAAGTCGCTGAAATTGAGCAGTTTCACTGAAAGCTTGAATAAGAAAATAAGACTGTAGTGAATAGAATAATAAGTAGAAATAAAGTGGTTAGAAATCCCCATAAACCCTGCTAAATTACGGTCAAAACAAACAGTCCTAGCATGCACTGTAAGTCAAACATCCTAATTCGAAGATTTCATTGCATTAATAGGATTTTGCAAGAATGTTTAGTGGAGATAATAGTTTTAAAGCACATGTTAGCACTATATTAAAGTGTTTGAGATGAGAAATGCAAAAAAAACAATGTTACGATTTTATGGCAGGAAGAACTCAAAGAGTGCTTTAAATATTCAACAAAATTATTGTTAAATTATCAATTGTAAAGATATTAATGACAATAGGGATGTCATTTTTACTAACATGTTGGAATTCTGTGAGGAAGCAACAAAAGGGAATGAGCGAAATGGAGCGTATTATATTATTTATCTTAACTTTTGGAAAACATTTATTACGGTGCCATATGAGAGGTTGGTTGTCAAATTAAAAGAAGTGGGAGTTTAGGGTGATGTTTATAGATAGTTTCAAAATCATTTTAGGCACAGGAAGCAGAGGGTTGTGGTGTGAGAAACCCTATCAGAATTGGCTGATGTTCAGTGCTAGGGCTGCTGCTATTTTTAATATGTATAAATAATTTGGATAGGAATATAAGAAACAAGCTGGTTAAGTTTGGTGATGATACCAAGATAGGTGGATTAGCAGATAATCTAGAATCCATTAAATCATTACAGAGGGACTTGCACAGCATGCAGACTTTGGCAGATAAAATTTAATGTTAGCAAATATAAAATATTACACGTAGGAAGTAATAATGTTAGGTTTGAATACACAGTGTGAGGTCTGAAGTACTCCTTATGAGAAGGATGTAGGAGACGTAATGGACTTGACACTATCAAATTCCCTACAGTGTTCAGAAGCCATTAAGACTAACAAAATATTAGGTTATATAGCATGATGTGTGGTGTACAAGCCCAAGTAGGTTATGCTCAAGCTTTATAATGCACTGGTGAGGCCTAATCTGGAGAACTGTGTGCAGTTTTTGGTCTCCAGGCTACAAAAGGCCATAGCAGCACTAGAAAAAGTCCAGAGAAGAGCGACTAGGCTGACTCCAGGGCTACAGGGGATGAATTTTGAAAAAACATTAAAAGAGCTGAGCCTTTTCAGTTTAAGCACAAGATTAAAAGAAGACATGACTGAAGTTGTTAAAATTATGAAAGGGATTAGTACAGTGGATCAAGATGTTCATTTTCAGATTAGTGCATCAAAAACACAGGGACATATTTGGAAACTTGTTCAGGGTAAATTTTGCACAAACATTAGGACGTTTTTCTTTACACAGAGAACCGTCAAAACACAGAATAAGCTACAAAATAGTGTGGTAGACAGTAGCACTTTAAGAACTTTTAAAACAAGACTTAATGTTATTTCACTAGAATTAAGTGGATAGGACTAGCGAGCGTTGTTGGGCTGAATGGCCTGTTCTCGTTGTCACACATGTGCGCCTCGGAGATAGCTGAAGGGCCTGAACAAAAGTATTTCCACACCAAACCCTTTTTCTTGCTTTCCTGCAGACCATTCACAGGAAATTCCACCCGACCCTAATGACGTCACTTCCGGTTCTGGCCTGATGATGTCACTTCCAGACTCTAACAAATTGGACGAAGACCCTTCCAGTTCTGGCCCTTTTGATGACATCACATCTGTGTCCGATGGAGGAGGACCCTTCCAGTTCCACCCTAGATGACCTTATTTCCTGTCCTGGCTTTTAAACTCCAATCTATGCACATCAGTGGCATAACTTATACCCTTTTGCAGCCAGGGAACAATATACAGGTGGGTGCCCCAAACCTTTTCTCAACTTTTGTGTCTACTTATTGTGACATTGTCTAGATTGTTCTAATGTTCAATAAAAATGCCATCTTTTTTTGACCTTCACCCACCGAAAAATATATCCATTTCAGTCAGCGCAACATAATAATGGTGGATCAAGAATATTACCATAAATACGTAGGGCTTACTGCCTATCTGGATATTTGGAGCATTCCTGTTTATAATTGGCAGTGTATATTATTTCTAATGTCAGTATAATGGGATGACTATGAATTGTCATCTCACACAGTTATGCTTGGCTTTGACTAAGCAATAAACAGCAAGCTGGCTTAACCTTACCTTTATTTGTAATGAATGCCTTATCCTATTTCATTTCTAATTGTGTCAGAGATATGGATGCCTTTTCCTGAATTGAAGTGCTGACAGTTCACAGTACAAGTTCAAGAATTCTTTAGATTGTCTGGTAGGTGTTTTTTGTGAATAGCTTTGCACAAGGCTGAGTATGACAGATAGGATTGGATACGAAGTGAGAGATGGAGATGGGTCCAGCCCCAGACCTCCGCCGCTCTGGGATTCAGTAGCTCCGCTGGACAGCCTATTGGATTTCAGGTTTTAGTCACGTGGTTTACTTGACTTGAGACAGATAATCTTCCCCCAACCCTAATCTTAACAATAGCGTAAGCAGGTGTTATCACTGATCTATAATATAAAGTGACAACCTTTTCAATGGTGTGGTGCTCTGGAGACTGCAGCTAGAGTGTATTGGAGAAACAGTTTGTGGGGGGTGTTTAAAACATAAAAATCTCACTCACAGTACCTATCATAAAAAAGAAAACTAAACATTCTCAGCCTCAGTAAGGGGTAGAGCAGGTACGCATTTGGGCAAAGAAAGAACCAACCCTGGAAACTGGTCCAGTCCATCTGAAGGTACACTCATGCTAATACCCCCAACTCAGACAGAGTCATTTTATAATTGCCAATTAACCTAACAGACACAGCTTTGGAGACATTACAGGAAATCTGAGTTACCCAAAGAAGAAAATGCATGTAAACACACACAAACTGCACACAGACATTGACTGTGTGCTGAATTCAAACCCAGCATGGTAGATTCATGAGGCATCAGCTCTAACTTCTGCACCACAGTGCTATTCTCCATTACTATAAATATAATTTAATTTAGCTAGAAATAAATTATTACATAAAATTGAGTAATTTTGTTTCATACTAACGATCAATAATGGCATTAAAGACAGAAGCCATCTGGGTAAATTATTGTTGCATTTTATAACTTTTAAGTGGATTTGTATAAATTGTCTGTGACCACTGCTCCTCCATGCCATTAGATCCTCATCTGCTGTTTTTTCCTTTAGTAAACTGTATATCTGACAAATTGTGTTTAAAGATCTTTACTTAAGATATCCAGAAATGATGAAATGTTCGTGGCTCACAGGGGAAGTCACCAATCAGCAAAGTCACATCAGTTCACAAGAATGTAGATCTCTCTGTGGACCTAAATATTTCTTTCCTTCTCTTTCATTTTCAAGAAGCTTTGAAGTGAATAACGAAAGGAGTCTGAGCAGAGCAAATTACCTGAAGACTGAAACATTTTTGACATAAGTCCTGAGTGCAGTGCAAGTTGTTTTGTTCATGGCTGCCCTGCTTTGTTTAATCTCAATCCTAAGAAGACAACGCCGCTGACAGAGTGATGGGGCAGCTGGCATTGTTCCACAATGCAGCTGAAGAATGCAAGAAGACTTCAGTGAAGATTATCGCTGTGTAAAGAGTCTTAGAATATCCTCTTTATTGGTTTGGATTTACAGTTACCTTTGAGAACTGAAGCTCATCTTCTTATAATATCAACATAAATGGATGACAGTAAGTAATGGTGGAGGAAGGGGACTGGTCTTGTTATGAGGGACTTGAAAAAGGGTGAAGAAAGTTGTCAAATGTATGATTGCTGTACCATAGTTTGTCTTGAATAAAACTTTAAAAAATAAAAAAGTACTTTTGTTTTTAATAGGGTGATTGTAGTAACTTTCAAAAGGCACATTACTAAAAGTAACAAAATGGTTAATTGTTAGCTATGGACAATGCTGTCACTTAGGATTTACCTGTCTTAAGTGAAAAAAATCACGTTATATAAGTATATTAAAAAATAAAATTTGACTGAAGTTGATGATTTTAATGATGTTCTTTTGAAAGTTACAATAAGAATTAATTATGTATTTCATTTTTAAAATCATTATTTTTTTATTTTGTAATACATAACTTTCCTTTAGATTGTGCAGCTGCATTAGAAATAATAATAATAATTCTTTACATTTATATAGCACTTTTTTCATTACTCAAAAGGCTCTCCACGCAGGGAGGACCCGGGTCATAAACCCATGAACTCCTTACTATGAGGTGGCAGCAGATTAGATTAGAATTAGATTAATTAATTAATTAATTAATTAATTAGATTAGATTAGAAGATATTTGTGGGTTTTTTATAAAACAGCAGAGGCTCTCAAAGCAGAACATCAGTAGCTGATTAGTTCTTTCAGCGCAGAGTCATATTGTTGATGCCAAAACCTGGCATTCTAATTTTTTTATTTGCATGTTAGTGGTCATCAGCTTAATTAATAAATCAAATTTTTCCTGGCTTATTTTGTAGACTAATTTGACTGCTCTTATTTGTTCACTATTTGTAATGCTTATGTAATCTTTTTAACAAATTGGGCAAAACTCATCGTAAATACTCGTGGATATGTCGGGGCTTGATTTTACCGTATAATTTCCAGTATTTTATAATGTTGGTCGTATAAGTCGAATGCAGAAAACACAAGCTTTTGGTCCAAGAGATTATAATATGCTAATGCCCACTTGAGTGAGTAACCACAGAGCACACTGCCTTTTTTTTCTATGTATTGTGCCTACGTGACCACATGGTAATACCCACACTATTCTAAAGTAGCGTTTGCACTGTTTTGTGTTTTTTGTATCTCACATCCTCATAGACCTTTATCGTAAGAGCATCCCTTATCTATGATTGAGCGTTCGATCAGAAGAAAATATAAAGCTGGTCTTAAATTTAAAGTCATTGAAGTGTTGGTAACTGCACTACTGCAACACAATTCGATGTGTCTGAGAAACTGATGCAAGATTGGAGGAGGCAAGAAAGTGTAAAAAAAAAATAATTAAATGGCGCATTTTTGAATTGTCATATAAGTATGGGTCTGATTTTATGATTGATTTTCTTAGGTTTCAAGACCCGACTTATACGCGAGTATATACAGTAAAGTATAGCCAATAAGGCTTTAAGTCTCATTCACTACATTCACCCCTTTGAATCTTTCACGATTTCTTTTTGTACAACACTGTATAACAGTGGATATAATTTTGCTTTCTTGACATCATCAGAAATCCATTATCATTTAGTGTTGTACAGTAATACATTTTAAACAGTTATTCTTCTTCTCAGTTCTAAGGAAGTCAATATTAATTATAGAAACTATAAGATTCAAAAATATTTAAATGATTTGCAGGATGTTATTTTATGCTACACAGGGATATTTAATGGCTCTCCCCTTTGTCCATTTTTGCTAAGTTACCAGGAGGATGAGATGTCACAGTTGTCAGAGCTGCTACCTATCAATCCAGAAAACTGAATCTAAATCAGTTTACAAAATATCCTCTGGTAATCAGGGGGTCATGTTAATGCTCCAGTGTTGGCTGAGTACGTCAGTATTATGGAATATACTGTACAATAAAATAGCCATGGATAATGCTATCATTTGGGATATACTCGTCTTAAGTAGAAAATTCACATGTTACATGCATATGTACTCTGTAAACAAAATCCTCACCACCTCGCACTTTCACTGACATCACACAAAACAGCCACTTTTCACAATATACCATACTAGTCATGTGCGCCCAACTACAATGTGCGTGTTAAAGTTGTCTGTGAAGGGCTCCCTGTTTAAACATGGCTGCCAGTTGTGAACTGGGCCCTTCGTCGCACAGCATTATGATTTTTTATAAGGGAAACAAAATTACAAAAGAAAACCCATGGATATTGATTTGATAGGAACGGCCTACTCAGAATCACTGTCCGAATCGTAATTATGTGGTGGTGTAGCAGCATTTCTGCTTCTGTCCGTTTACAGTCCGTCTCATTTTCACGACGCTATCATTTCCTCTCACGATCTCTTCTCAACCTTTCTCCAATCTCGCAGGTTTTTTTGTGGCAATCCAAAGAGTAAGGCAATATACACGGAGCAATGGTTATAAAAGGGGGACACATAGGTATCCAGGCTCTTTAAAACATAAATAGGGATCACTTCACTGACATGTGAGCAAGCCACGGTACAACTGTGAGACGTGCAGCACTCGCCGGCTACAACGGAACAATAATAATTTCCAGAACGTGCTGCTACGTTGTCTTTTATTTTACCCACTGTCTTTCTTGCATTCATATGTTACGTAGGCACGTACCTTTTATCTTCGGCAATCTCATTCTCTAACCAGTCCTCAGGAGCTAACCACCGTAACACTGTTCACCACCCCTTTTGTTATTCTGGCACATTGTTGACATCCGTGAGTAACAACAACGTACTAAACTGGAAGGTGGTCTACGCATGCGTGGAATTCGCGGACAAACAAAGATCAAGATCTAAATGAAGATCTCTTTAGTTAATTTAAAGCACAACAATTTGTTTAGTTTCAATGTCTGTGTTTTGAGGTGTGACTGGAGTACTACAGTCTTCAGTAGTATAAGCCTGGAGGAGATTCTTAATGCAATGCCTATGTTTTACCTGTCTCTCTACTGCCATCTAGTGCTTCTTCTTCTAATTCATTCGTGTACAAACAAAGATCAAGATCCAAATGAAGATTATATATAAAGATATGTAGTTAAATGTAGTGTGTGAAAAATTGCTCCAGCTCTGCTTTGATCCATCCTAACTGAATGCTGATGCCCTTTCAAGTGCTCACTGATCAATTCCAGCACACTGCTGCAGACTACTAGGACTTGAAGTCCTGTAGCACAGTTACAGGTTTATCCCAATAATGGGGTTGTTTGCTTGTTTATTGAGCAAGAATAAACATGAGTACTGTACCCTAAGAGGATGGCAAGACAAATGACTTTGCTTCTTATTTTTATCTTACATGGAAAAGAATTAAACAATATGAACTGAGAGCAAGATGTGGCTAGATTTACACTGTCAGCATCATGGTGTTAGCAATCGCCATTACACTTTTCATCATCATTGATGTTGTGCCCACATAAGCAAGTACTCATTTCCTATGATAGTCTCCTCCCTCTTTCTCAATTTGTTCAAATTTAAAGGATGCACTCTTGCTTTTTGTTGGACAGAATACTGCCATTCCAGCATCTAGTGCCAGCCAGCCAATGTGCTTGTAGGTCGTGCTGTTCCAGTCCTGTGTTTGAGGGGCTTTCTACTCTTTGCTACAATATATTCTCACAAACTCAGTAACAGGCAGAGTGATTTATAACAATATAATATGTTTTCAATTTTTTTGTTTTTCATTCACCTCCAGATTAGACTTTGAGGGAGGCCAGTAAGGTTAATGGTGGTCCCAGACCTCATCAGAAGCCCCCTGTATTTTCCAACTTGATCTGAATCCAGGCCTGAAAAGTTTCTGTGATGCATTTTCATTTTTTTTATCAGTTTTTATAAAAGTATTCCACTTTTCCTCTTACATTTCTTTTTTCTTTATTAAAGTTTTATTAAGGTTGTAGATTGCATTACAGAAGGTTCCTCCTATTTTCAAATACATAATAATTTGTCCTTGATTTAGATCACTTTGCAGAGATCTGCTTTCACTTTGACATTTAAGAGCCCTTTTCTGTTCCTCAGTGTCAAAAAGGCCAAATTAAATCCACTTTGAGTTAATGTTTACTGTATACCAACAAAATGTGAAAACTTCAAAGGAGTGAATACTTTTTAACGCGTATATGTTGATTTTATATAGGACTTTTCAAACAACCCATAAAAGTTCACATCTACAGTATAGTACATTATAATTTGTACAGAGAAAGAATATACAATATTTGGATAGCAAGTAGATTTAGTTCTTTGGGTCAAATAGTCAGTCAGTGGTAGATGGTTAACCTTCATTATTTTGAAGTTATCACCAGTTATTTAGCTGCCAAATCAGGCAAGTCTCATGTCTTGACTTTGTTATGCTCTTCACATTCTTTTTTAAAAATAACTTAAAACTCATCTTTTGCAAGAAAGCTTTTAACTTAACCTAACATTCTTTCTTCCTTTCAGTTTACTTCTCTGTCAAAATGATCAGGATAGGTTGAGTGTGTGTTATATCACAAATTATGTGATTTGTTCGGGCATTTCTTTTAGTATTGAATTTAGTATTATACTCTGGTTTATTCTTTCTTTTATTCTATTTAATGTTTTGTATATCCTGTAGTTTTTTGTTTATTGTTCTGTTATATAACTATTAGTATCTTAAGTGCCTTAAACATGGGAAAGTTGCTGTATATATACAATGTATTATTATTATTATTATTATTATTATTATTATTATTATTATTCAGCATTTTGTGGTTGAACACAGAAACCTTACTGGGTCATCAGTATATCCTAGGAAGAACAAAATCATGACACTAAGGGGGAGAAACATACATGTTTGTACTAACAGCAGGGAGTCTCCTACGGTGCTTGGTTCTTAGGCAAAAAAAGCTTTCTGAGCAAATTGGGTAAATTCAATTAAATTTGACACTACACTAATTTACACTAAAATCCACCCATGCAAAAAAATATATGTGCTTTATAGATTTAAGTGTGTTGAATTAACTTCTGAAATTCTCTATGAAATAACGTGTTCCGTAAGATATTGATTGGATTTAGTGAAAAACGGCAGTTTGAAAAAAAAATTTGGATTTTTAAATATAAGGTGCATCCGGAAAGTATTCACAGCGCATCACTTTTTCCACATTTTGTTATGTTACAGCCTTATTCCAAAATGGATTAAATTCATTTTATTCCTCAGAATTCTACACACAACACCCCATAATGACAATGTGAAAAAAGTTTACTTGAGGTTTTTGCAAATTTATTAAAAATTAACTGAGAAATCACATGTACATAAGTATTCACAGCACTTTGCTCAATACTTTGTCGATCCACATTTGGCAGCAATTACAGCCTCAGATCTTTTTGACTATGATGCCACAAGCTTGGCACACCTATCCTTGGCCAGTTTCGCCCATTCCTCTTTGCAGCACCTCTCAAGCTCCATCAGGTTGGATGGGAAGCGTCGGTGCACAGCCATTTTAAGATCTCTCCAGAGATGTTCGATCAGATTCAAGTCTGGGCTCTGGCTGAGCCACTCAATGACATTCACAGAGTTGTCCTGAAGCCACTCCTTTGATATCTTGACTGTGTGCTTAAGGTCGTTGTCCTGCTGAAAGATGAACCGTCGCCCCAGTCTGAAGTCCAGAGCGCTCTGGAGCAGGTTTTCATCCAGGATGTCTCTGTACATTGCTGCAGTCATCTTTCCATTTATCCTGACTAGTCTCCCAGTTCCTGCCGCTGAAAAACATCCCCACAGCATGATGCTGCCACCACCATGCTTCACTGTAGGGATGGTATTGGTCTGGTGATGAGCGGTGCCTGGTTTCCTCCAAACGTGACGCCTGGCATTCACACCAAAGAGTTCAATCTTTGTCTCATCAGACCAGAGAATTTTGTTTCTCATGGTCTGAGAGTCCTTCATGTGCCTTTTGGCAAACTCCAGGCGGGCTGCCATGTGACATATGTGTGCCTTTCCAAATCAAGTCCAATCAACTGAATTTACCACAGGTTGACTCCAATTAAGCTGCAGAAACATCTCAAGGATGATCAAGGGAAACAGGATGCACCTGAGTTCAATTTTGAGCTTCATGGCAAAGGTTATGAATACTTATGTACACATGATTTCTCAGTTTTTTTATTTTTAATAAATTTGTAAAAACCTCAAGTAAACTTTTTTCATGTTGTCATTATGGGATGTTGTGTGTAGAATTCTGAGGAAAAAAATTAATTTAATACATTTTGGAATAATGCTGTAACATAACAAAATGTGGAAAAAGTGATGCGCTGTGAATACATTCCGGATGCACTGTAAGTATTTCTCATGCTCAGAATATTATGTGAAGTATATTTTGAGCTTAAAAATGACAGTTGTCATTCATAATGTTAGTTAAGGTGAAAATAATATATATGGTGGTCCAGATCTAATTATGCAATTTTCATTATGCTATAACTTATTAAGTTTATTACATAGACAATCACCCAAAAAATCCCGGACCATCAAGAAGTGTGCAAACTGACGACATGAAGAATCATCTTCGTGCCGAACTGGAATCGTCCCCGCATAAATCAAAGTTATCCAGACGATCTAGATCTGCATAACTCGATCTGGACCACCCTGTATATTCAAGTATAAGCTACAAATTTTTTTTATCTCAGTCAGTATTTATTGTATTTACTTTGTTCTTACTCCATCAAAGTAGCCAGGAATTTATATTCAGAGGGCAAGAAAAATGTTTTTTTTTTTGTCCAAATGGGAGAAAGTTGATTAAATGTCTTTTACAGAATTATGCAAGTTTTGGTTGAAATATCTATTGATCAGGTAACGGGTAAGCAAACAGTAAAAGAACACACACCTTTCCTTTATTAAAAAAAAAAGAGTGTGTGCTACAATTCTCATGAAATGCAAAGACAAGAAAGTACCAGGAACTAGTTGAGGAGCTTATCTTTTCGCACCTAGAACTTGAGTGCAACACATCATTAAAAGTCCATTTCCCCACACTCTCATTTGGATTTTTTTCCCCCAAGAATGAGAAAGCAGTCTCTGATGAACATTTGGAGATAGTCCACCAGGACAGAGCTCAAATGGACATACATCAGAGTGGAAAATGGAGTGAGTCTATGTTAGAAGGCATCTGTTGGCCATCCCACTGTGTAACAGCTTCAGAGGATTATAAGAGGAAAAATAACTTACTTAGTGAAAATGCTCATTTATGTTTTAAAACTCTAAGATAATCCACCCCATGTTATTAGCCACGGTGTTACTGAATTTATCAATCTGAAGTAAAAGCATCTAATTTGGCACGCCCCTGTAGGTCTTTACAACTCTATAGTGACATTATAGTCGAGCGTAAACAATTAAATTGATCAAATTTTGCACTTACCGATATCATGCCACAACGCAAGTCCTATGCTGCAGAACTTAAGCTCCACATCATTGCTTTCGCAAAAGAAAATGGCAATCGTGCAGCTGTACAAAACTTTGAAGCAGATGAAAAACAAGTGAGAAATTGGTGGAAAGATGAGGAAGCTTTGCACGTGCTTCCGCCACGTAGATGTACAAGGCATACAAATGAAGCAAAATGGCCAAACTTGCAGAAGCGATTTAAAGATTCTCATGCAGTGTGAGAACAATCGGATAGTTTCAACAATAGCCATCAAAATGAAGGCACGGGGAATGGCGACTGAAAGGTTTTTAGATAGGCCACCCCATTTAAACAAGCTGCACCCAATATGCAGATTTGTATTTATTGTATAAGCCACGGCCTATTGTTGGGGAAAGATGGTAGTTACAAACTATAGTGAAAACAGGTTGGGTGATTTATTCAAATAATGTTTTGCTTAGTAAAATTATCAAATACACAAAAGCAAAAACCACACAAATGAAATAAAAATATTCAAATTCAGTACCATCGGGGAGTAAGCAAGCATAGAAACAGCAATAAAGTAAAATTTTGTAATGTCAATGCTGTAAGTATTTTGAATAAAAAGTTTTATACAGCTGCTCAAAGATGCAGTCATATATTGTCAAAACTTCTAAGGTGATGAATATGTTCTATAGATGCTGTAAGGTTTAAAAATATGTAAAAGTTTTACTGGGTGTTATTTTAAGCTGCACTCAAATACTTCTTGGCTACAGATTTGTCACTTTCCCTTGTATCCATTTTTTGCAGAGTTAGAAGGAGGGTGATGTGTTGCAGTGTTTAGAGCTGCTGCCTCATGGTTATAGAAAACTGGATTCAAATCGGTGTACTAAATATCCTAAAGTAACCAGGGGGTCACATTAACTGCTCCAGTGTTGGCTGAAGTCCTAGTCTGGTATTATGGAATATACAATAATTAGCAATTTATACATTAAATTAGCAAATACACATTAAATTATCACTTAGGATATACCTGTCTTAAGTAGAAAAATCACATGTTACACAGCCATGCACTCTGTAAACAAAATCCACACCACCTTGCATATCTCACCAGCATCACACAGAACAGCCACTTTTCACAATATATACTGTACGTAGTTAAATGCTGTGCGTGAAAAACTGCCCCAGCTCTGCTCTGATTCATTAGAAACTTTAGAGACTACTGGTAAACTTGTAAAGGTGGACCAGTGAGATTTCATAAATACAAGGCTGCTTTAATTACACAGATACGTATTAGAAAGGATATAGAGTTGCACAGTGGCACATCAGTAACACTGCTGCCTAGAAATGAGGAGAATGGGGTTCATGTCCTGTGTGCTCCCTGTGAGGGGTTTGGATGTTCTCCCCATGTCCGCATGGATGATTTGATTTCCTCCCACATTCTAAGTTAAAGTGGCATTGCTAAATCGGCTTGTCTGTGTGCATGTTCACTCTGTAATGGGCAAGTGCCGTGCCCAGGTATTATTCCTGCCACGTGCCCTATGCTTGCTGGGATGGACCCATCGAAGAGGCTTGACAATGGTGTGTGACCTGTAGACCTTCGCAAAAAACATATATTCATGTGAATAAACAACATCTAACCTAAAAATATAAAGGTTTATATGGGGATGTTAAAGTAATGAATTGTGTTAACTGACCAAATATAAAACAGGACACCCAAATAAATAGTGGAGAGGAAGAACTGAAATTCAATTGTGTAATTAATGATTACTTTTAAACTCAATTTGGTCAAGTACCAATGACAGGAGAGGAAAAGCCTGTCTTGAGTTGTGACTATAAATGTTATTGACCCAATTATAATATATTAGTTTCGGCAAAGGAAATCTGCAAATACTAAAATTTGGTGTTTATTTTCAAATCAGAAGCCTACTGTAGTGACATCAGGTGGAAGGAAGGAATAAACCCTAGATGGAGTGCCTGTGCTTTGCAGGCCAAAGTCACCCATACTCTGACACTAACTCATATAGGTGGTGGCTCTAGCATTGCTATATGTATAGTCTTGTATGTTATTTCAAGCTTGCTGGTAAATGTACATTATAGCAAACAGAGGAAAGATCAGTTTTCCCCCTTAATGTTTTGAATATGTTAAGAAATGTATATTAAAGCAAAGAACAGGGGTCCCATTTGTGTTGTATAGCGTCAGCGTATTTCTGCATTCAAATGTTTAGTCCAAACCCCTCACAGGCAACTGCCTGCTTTGCTTAAATGGTAAAGCCAACATTGCAAGTGGGGGTGATTTTCAAGTTAATATACTGTATAACTTAGCAGGAGCATCTTTGGGATGTAAAATGGCTGCTCTCTCTTACTTTACAATTCATTCATTAACATGAGCATGGAGGCTCAGGTTGAAACTAGTTAAAGGTCAATTTCACATAAAGGGAAGGAAGCATTACTTCTCATGGGGTCTGCAGTTTTATAAGAAAAGATGTTTTAAGGTAGCAGTGTCAAAGCTTGTAGACCTTCAAATCTACCCTCAACAACATTATGATTATGTGAAATGGCACACTATATTGAGCTAAATTAGTAAATATTCTTTATGTGCTCATAGAAAAGTGTAATCTGAGTTTATTTTTAATACTAGGTGGCTTTGCCCCCTGCTCGCTTTGCTCATCCACCTCCCCACCCATCCCTGCCTGGGAAACATATACAGTTTTTTTTACCTCCTTTTTTGCTCAATCTGTACCTGGCTTGCTGCTGCTGCCATGCCGTGTGATTTGCATTTCGTGCGGCACACTTCTGTCATATCACCTATGTCCATTTACAGTATTCGATCTCTTTTTGATTTCACCTTTCCATCAATATCGCAATGAATTTTGATTCCGTGTTTGGAATTACATCGTGGCAATGCAAGGTATAACTGCCCGTGAGTGAATATAATTTCTTTCTCTCTACAAGAAATGCATCTGACATAACCACGCAGGACTTTTCCAAATCTCTTTGCATAAGCTCTTGTCTTGTGGGGCTTCCAACCTCTGGTGTGGTTACATCGCTTGGCATGAAGACTCATCTCGCAGAACGTGAAAGTGTCTCTGAGACGATCACATCTCGTCTCCTTCCAAGATTTCTTTTATAATAGAGAGACAACCGTACAAACCAAATGCACTGTTTTTTCATGAATTCATGATGTCTACCATAGATGGTATCACATTAAAAGTATGTTGCATGATATTACAGTGAATTAAAGCTTCCAGTCATCACTTTATCATACTTGTGATATTTTACTAGCATCCTATCCTGAAGTTATTATTTCAGTTTTTAGCAGCAGAGAAGATAAGGTATTGATTAAAGTATTTTTGTTAGTCTAATTTACTGCTCACAGAATCAAGTTATCAGTGTCAAAGTTTCATAACTATTAAAAATAAATTGAATATTATATTCTAAAATCTACAGATATGTGAGATTTGCTTGAAACTAATGGAGTATTTTTCACTTCTGTGTTCTTTAGTCACATTGGACATTAGCCAGATTGTAACGTAGCATTTAGTAAAATAAATATCAAATTAATTCTCAGTCATTATCACTCAGAATTATAATGTTTCAAGTTTTTAGATTAAACATAGAAACTGGTCCTTAATTGGCTAGGTGAGATACACTTTATGGGTATCAAACATTCAGAGTTTAACACTTAAACGTTACTATTGGGAAATGAATAGTACATGATATGCAGGTAACAGGATAAAATACAAGAGAGTTAACCCATTTCCACATTTGTTTTGCAGTTTGTTGATTTTAATTTAAAAAGACATCTTAAAAGATGGTTTACAAATTCTTCCTCTCTCTTGCCCTCTCTCGTCCTCTCTTTTGCCATCTAGTTCTTTTTTTTCCAAGGTTTTCATTTTGGAGAAAACTTTTAAAGCATGGCAACCAGTTACACTTTTGGTTCTAATTTAAGCAGATATATTTACACTTGTAAAAGGAGAATCCATTTCTTCTGTGCTCCCTGAAAATGTCCCCATAACGGCCATTCATTGACAGCATCTGTGACGCTGCTTTTAGAGACCTTTGTCCTCTGGAAGTGGAGAAAGCACAAGTGAGGTAACTGCTTCTGCTTCTGGCTTAGTATCGGCTCTTCAGTAAAGCCCAGCATGCCTCCCCTTGCAAGTTTAGTGAGGCTGGCATGCAGTGACAATGTCATTGTAGTATTTGTTGGCACATGCATATTTTGTTAAAAACTCACGAAAATTCATACCTTTTATATGTAGTTGCAAAGCTGTCCTTATAACCTGTGAGGCATTATGCAAAAATGCAGCAGTGATATTTTAAAGAACGAGATTCTAAAAGAAAAAAAAAAAACACCCGCTAATCCTATTTAAAGATCTAAAACACTACACCTTATACCAATTTGGCTTAAGAATGTACAACATAAAACGGATTGATAAGTAAAATAACGTGTTTTCTCGTGACTGCTAATTATCTAAGGGCATTACGCACAAACTGTTTGATCTAATAAACTGCTTTGAAAAGGCTTGTTGCAAACTTTATATCAACCAGGTGCGTAGTGTTTTTTGTACATTATCCAAAACACTCAGCCCAAGTAACAATATACGAAATCAAAGTGACCTTTTAACAAGTGCTTTACCATCCTGCCAATATCATACCACTCCTGCCTTTGTAACCAGCAAATCTACTACTATGGGAAAGCACAATGAATAAGCTGAAAATTAGACAGTCTGGAGATCTTTAACTCCAGTTCATCCCCAGACCTACAGGGAAGTTTCATTTTATCGTAACACCTTAGTCATTAAAAGATTAAACCAGGTGAGGCAAAGTAGCCTTTATAGTGCAGCTGGACAGGCAGAAAAATGTGTAGCTACGTGCTCCAATTCAGCAGTATTTAGTGTAGCAGCAGCTAAAAGATGATTTAACATTTATTGCTCTTTTGAAGAACCGACTCCTCACTAAGAGATTCCCACAAACCAGCTTAAATTTTGTGCCTTTAGGGTGCAACATTTCTTCATTTTTTTCAGTCATTTAACAATTTAAGGATAAAGTGATATCAGTGATTACCGTTCATTGGAAAGCAAATCAAAATATGCAGCTCTCATTCTTCCATACTGATGACTGAATAAGGAGTTCAACTGTGGAACAGTAATTAATAATCAAAGGAACTTTTAAACACTTTTAAAAGCAAAATTGGGTTGAATACTGACATAAAATATACTTTCTTGTTTAGAGTTGTACAAAGTGATACAATATTTATTAAGGGTGGCACAGTGGTAGCGTTGCTGCCTAGCAGTAAGGAGCCCTGGGTTTGCTTCCCGGGTCCTCCCTGTGTGGAGTTTGCATGTTCTCCCCGTGTCTGCCTGGGTTTCCTCCAAGTGCTCCAGTTTCCTCCCACAGTCCAGAGACATGCAGGTTAGGTGCATTGGTGACCCTTAATTACCCTGCGTGTGTCCTGCAGTGGGCTGGCGCCCTGCCCGGGGTTTGTTCCTGCCTTGACCCTTTTGCTGGCTGGGATTGGCTCCAGCAGACCCCCCGTGACCCTGTGTTAGGATATAGCGGGTTGGACAATGACTGACAATATTTATTTAAAATTTCTTTCTTTTCTGCCATACCTCATAGATTGAAATCTGTTTTTAATTTCTCTTATACATTTTTAATATACTTGTCAGAAACTTTCTAACAAAAAATAATTGCACTATTGATGTGTTGGTGAAGACGATGTGTTTAGCTTGTGCATCAAAGGGACACCTTCACGACTCATCCAAGGTATGTATTTAACATGTCTTTATGGGCTGCATCAGGAGTGGGCAGGAGGAGGAGTATAGGAACCTCGTCAAGGACTTTGCTAAATGGTGCAACTCAAACCACTTACACCTGAACACCAGCAAAACCAAGGAGCTGGTGGCGGATTTTAGGAGACCCAGGCACCTCCTGGACCCCGTGATTATCAGAAGTGACTGTGTGCAGGGGGTGCAGACCTATAAATATCTGTGAATGCAACTGGATGATAAATTGGACTGGACTGCCAATACTGATGCTCTGTGCAATAGAGGACAGAGCCGACTATACTTCCTTAGAAGGCTGGCGTCCTTCAACATCTGCAATAAGATGCTGCAGATGTTCTATCAGATGGTTGTGGCGCGCGCCCTCTTCTACGCAGTGGTGTGCTGGGGAGGCAGCATAAAGAAGAAGGACGCCTCACGCCTGGACAAGCAGGTGAGGAAGGCAGGCTCTATTGTAGGCACGGAGCTGGACAGTTTGACATCCGTGGCAGAGCGATGGGTGCTGAGCAGGCGCCTGTCAATCATGGAGAATCCACTGCATCCACTGAACAGTATCATCTTTAGACAGAGGAGCAGCTTCAGCGACACACTGCTGTCACTGTCCTGCTCCTCTGACAGACTGAGGAGATCGTTCCTCCTCCACACTATGCGACTCTTCAGTTACAGTTATGCCTGCATTTTTATCAATCTTTAATTTATTGTTTTTTATCAGTATGCTGTTGCTGGAGTATGTGAATTTTCCCTTGGGATTAATGAAATATCTATCTATCTATCTATCTATCTATCTATCTATCTATCTATCTATCTATCTATCTATCTATCTATCTATCTATCTATCTATCTATCTATCTATCTATCTATGCAATACACCACCTGGGCAAGAGAAGGCACTGCCATTAACAGTGTTGTCTTTTTTTTCTCCTCTACAACAGTGGGCAACTAATCCTGCCCTTTCCAGCCTGAGAGCTATAAGAATCCGACACCCCCTGATAGTTGGTGTCTCATTTGGACCTAGACTGCTTGAAGGACAGAGCTCTGACACTGTCATCCATTCATTTAGAATCTATTTCACTTTAGAAATAGCCAAAAGCATTATTAATGTTTGATTGTTGCACCCTTGAGCGTTTATTTAGTTTGATGTTTGCCACAACAATTAAAAGGGGTGACCAGGCCAAAACCCCAACACTTCATAGAGTCATCCTGTGTTCCTTCCACCCGTCTACAGAGGAGAGTTTATAACTTCTCACCAACAGTTTTCAATATACTTATTCCACTAGAAGGTTGTGATCCCAAAACAACACTGGGCACAAAGCAGGAGTTAACCCTAAAAGAGATGGCAGTTCATCCCTGCCATGCACACTTTCACCAAGGTAACTCAACCTAACACATGTACTTAACATGCAGGATGAAAGCAGGACAGAGCAAAATTGTGGAGAACAGAGGAGAATTCTACACTGAGAGTGTCCTTGTTGTTTGGAACTGCTAACCGCTGCACCAACATTCCTCTTCACTATCGGAATATTTTTTTTGAATCGTTGAAAAGTGAAAAGTGCTGGTAAACTGTAGTGGTTTACATTTACAGTTTGGTGTGGCAATGCGGCTGCACACAACTACGTATGTGCCAAAGAATGAAAAATCTGAGGATTAAGAGATTAAGGTAGGTCACTGTTGTTACCTGAGCTGTCCTTCTTCTTGGCAGAAAAGTTAGCCCAGTCACAATACCCTTTAGACTCAGCTGTACTACCATCAGTTCAGAATTCGACTGGCCATTATTTTTCATTCTGTTTGGATGTGGAAATCTCTTCACAACGTACTGTTGCAGCCCTTGCTTGCCAGTTGTGGTTTAACTGAATGTGTAGATCATAACACTTGTTCAGCCTTCTATGGTCTGTTCTAGAGTGAATGACTTCATTATGACACATTTCAGAAGTCATTTACTTTTATGGTGTCTTTCTTTTAAAATATCCTGGCTTTAGTGGGTGGCCCTTGTCCAGATCACCTGGTGTGCCTGAAGGCAGCAGCTTAACTAATCGTGATGCCTTAATCTTAAGTGTCTATTTCCTCTCTTTTAGGGTTACTCATGTTTAACCCTTGTCTGTTTCACATCATCAAGAAGATTTCAGACAAACTGCCCAGGGCTAAAGAACCTGGAATCCTGGTGTGTTTTATGTATTTATTTTTTAACTCATCAAGAAGCACTGACATCATAATTTGTTTTTATTAGCTCACTGCATTATCTGATTTAAATTCTGTCTTCGTTTTGATGGTTCTAGTTGGTCACCTTTGTGCTTTCCTTGCTGTGAAAATTCTATAGTTTGTTGTTTTTAACTGAGAGCCATTCCATATCTTGCATAATGCATGTTCCAAATATTAGTAGAAATATTAAATAATGAAAACAGGTGCATATGAAAGAAATGCAAGCTCTGTCTAGTCCTCAATTACATAAGCTCTTACTGCTTTAGGCAGATGTCTTTCAGTAGCTACTTTGAGCTTAAATAAAAATGACATCAGAAATGTTTAAACTGCCAGGCTGAATTGGAATAGTGACACATGTTTTCAAATTAAGTTCTTCTTTCATGTTGTACTGAAAAAGGCTGTGATTTTATGTAATTTGTACATGCATTGTTCATTTGTCGTAAATGGCTATAGTCAATACAACAGATTTTATGACTAGATGTTATTTTGTACATATCAAAATACTGAATGTTTATTCTAAAGAACGGAGTTTATTTTTTGACATGTCCTTATTTTTGTATTGTTGAAGTGGGTAGCTACTTGGACAGCACTGCTGCATTGAAACAATTGGATTCCCCTGAATAAATAACTGAAGCACCTTTGTTTATTGTCGAAAAACTCAGAAGGATTCCTCCGAACTGATCAATTGCAAATTACAGTGCGCTTATGAGTGTGCCCTGTGATCAGATCATTATGTTCAAGGGTTAGAAAATGGAAGCAATTTAAAATAATTGATGGATGCACAACCTGTATATGTTATCTTCATATCAATGAAAGGAGTACATTTAACTGTGAATCAATATTCTTCAGGAGATTGTCTATGGAAAAAGCATTTCCACTGAGTCCTCACCAGTTTGTTTTTACATTGCCAAAAGGAGCTTATGTGTTCAATACCAGACACAAAATATTTCAAAGTGAAATGTGTTTTATGTTACCTTTAAAGTATTTTCTTATTTCCTCTTTCTTAGAGCCAGGATCATTGCAGGGTTAAACAATTGAAGGAATTTTATAGGATTAATTTTTTCATGTTGTTGTGCCAACCACTAAACCGTGAGATGATATGCTGGACCGCAGCATGGATACCGTGCACCTGCTTTAATAGTTACAAAAAACCCTTCTTAATTGCCTGCTGGCAAGAAGGAATGTGGCTAACCACTAAAATGGGGTTAAGCCGACTGCTAGGTGCACATATGTTCACGGAACTACAATGAGAATCAATACCAAATATCAGAGAAACTGCTACTGAAGTCCTAAATGGAGAATTGATCGAAGCCAATAACCAAAAGATGTATAGTATTATCACCAGTGGCGTAGCTAGATCACTGGAGGCCCCTGTGCAATGTCCTGAGGTGGGACCCTTCTGTCTAGCATAACTCTTAGTAATTTATTCACAACTAGATCATGGGGGCCGGCAGGCCAGTGGCATCAGCGACCGCATCACTATCAAACACTAACAAATTAAAATGACAACACCGGCTGACAGGATAGTACTACACAATCAACCTGTTTTACATATTTTCTGAGGAAATTGACATCATAAAGTGGTGATGCTCACAAATCATCACATTAGTGACACTAATGCACAGTAAACCATACTAAGGTACACAATAAAGCAGATTACACATCTGTTAAATTGTTAAAGCTTGCAAAAATGGAATTGACTGACAAGTCATAAATCATATTACTTCTAATGTCACTAGTACCTTAAAATACTTGCTTGCATGCCTTCTGTTGCATAAAAGTCTCAACAATGTTTGACACGTCAAGTTGTCTGGCACATTCGTTTTCAATTAAGAGTACAGCCAAGCCACTAAGTCTGTCTTGCCACATGGTGCTTCTGAGGTAATTGTTGATGGATTTTAACTTGGAGAACGATTGTTCATAAGCAGCAACAATCACTGGCATAGTCAGTAGTAACATGTAAGCCGTGCAAACCTCACTGAAAGTAGACAAGGGTGCACAGTGATCTATCAGCAACAGTTCAGCTACTTCAAAAACAGTTGATTTGGTTGACAGGATGGATCGAAAACATGCACAAAATAACAACAATTGAGCTCAAAACACCGGTGAAATGTCGGTGCTATAGCATTCAACGAGAAGATCGGCAGCAGCCATTGAGGTCAGAGTTGATGATAACAAGACATTGAACGTTGAAGCCACTGCATCGAGACTGTGAAACTGCTGTTTAAGTTAAGTTATTAAAATTTTTTTTTTAATCTATATGGCCCTGAGTGGGCCCTCCAAGCTCATAGGACCTTGTGCTTTGCACAATCTGCACAATCCATTGCTATGCCAGTGATTATCACCAAAACCTACACGCAAAGTTATTAATGAAGTCAGAAAACTTGGTATGAGTTCATAAAAAATAAGATTCACTACAAAGAGCTCACACGCTGAAATTGTTTGATTTTAGAATCAAACGCTTCACCTAAATATGGTGCAGGAGTTATAAAGTGAAGCGTCCATGATGTGTTCCTAACAATGGCGCACCACGTCCTGACAACACAAAATGTAGAAGCTTACAAAACGTAAATGTTACAAACTCAAAAAAAATAATAAAATTCTATTAGCTTGTATTTATATTGCTGGTACAACACATCATAACAGAGCAATGGAAAAAAAAGTAATTTGAAGAAAAAGAAATTTAACTAGGTGTTCCAATCTGCAACACTTGTATAACAGAATTAGTTGTTAATTTTGCTAGATTAATACCTTTAATAAATAACTGTCCCAAGTAGGAGCAAGAGATCCTGAACATTTTTACAAAAGTCTTATTTTATCAGCAAGAAATTCTGGTAAAAGTGCTGTGTTTGATCTAACACTACAATATGAATTGTTAAATACTCGGGAAGGGAGAAGTCCTCATCTCAGAACATCCAGGGAGTGGAGCTGCGTCACTTCTCTATTCTGTCAGTATGGTGAGTCACAGTGAGTTTCTTTTGTTCCAAAATGCCTTCAATACTTTGCTCTAGGTGTTTGCTACTATGGAAATGAATGAGGGGAAATATATGAATATGCATTATAGTTATATCTATAAGCAATCTTTAAAGCTTGTATCACTAAAAATAAGAAACTGGGTACAGTGTTCATTTAGATTTAGATTTAGATAATCATTTAGATAAATTAAGCTCCGTGTTGCTATTTACAATTTTACAATTATTCACACATGCTGGACATTTTTACTAATATACAGTCTATGGTATTTATCAGTAACATTAACGCACGCAGAATTGAATAAAGACTCCAAAGGTTGCTTTGTTACAAAAATGTGAGAATGGACTCAATTAATCAGTTAATATTAACAGAATGGGTGTCAAGGTATTCGTAAGTTTGACATAAATATATAGGGTGGTCCAGATCTAATTATACAATTTTCATTACGCTGTAACTTATTAAGTTTATTACATAGAAAATCACCCAAAAAATCCCGGACCATTGAGAAGTGCGCGAACTGACGACATGAAGAATCATCTTTGCGCCGAACAGGAATCGTACCCCTATAAATCAAAGTCATCCAGACGATCTGGATCTGCATAATTAGATGGAGGACCACCCTGTACTTTCAAGATAGCATCAGATCATGTGATTCAGGGACTTCTGTTCGAACCAGAGAAACCAAGATGACAAAAAATGAAGCAACAGTTGCGACATGAGAGTAGTTGGATCTGATTACTCCGTCCCCTTTTTAACCCAACCTTCTGCATCCATACCATACCACCTGCATTGAAATGCTGGAGGAGTTGAATGATGGCTGGTTCCACCTCCTGGATTTTTGGTTCTACATTGAGGTGCCCTTATGGAATGAGGCTAAGCAACCAGTCTGCCATGGCAAGTTTAATCCCTTTTGATTGACATTTAGATTTTTTCCTTCTTCATCCCGAGATACTTTTAGCTTACTATATGTCTTTCATTTACTAATATTTCAGTGCCTTACTAATCTAACTTAAAATTATATTACTATGTTCCAATTATTTGGCATTTTTGTAATCAGATTCATTTTTGGGTGATGTGTTGTGCACAACATTTATTCCTATAGCTCATTTTCATACAAGGCATATAGATCAAATAGATTAACAAGAAGTTAAAGAAAAATAGCAAAAAAAAGAAAAACAACATATTAGAAATAAATAAGTATATCAATAAATAATCAGCAGTGCTACCAGCAAATCCCAAAGCTTCGAAGGCACACCTCCTCCAGAGAATGAGCACCATTGATCAGGAAAGTATGGTTAAAATGTAATCCACTGTCCCTCACTGATGTTGTACAACTGTATATAAGGCTTTAAAGTCTGTTCTTTGGAATGGAGGACTTCATTAGTATTTGTAATCAAGCAAATGGAAAGTAAAGGTTGAACAAAAAAGGGTATCAAAATCAGCTTTCATATACTTCAGAACTTGTTGGTAGGACTGTTGATTATTTGTTTTAGAGAATCTGTTTCATCAGTGGAACAATAACCACCATTCATCCACAAGTTTTCTTCTGGACTATACATAACTTCAGGTATTCTGGACTTGTTTGTAACTGTAAATACATTTTGATGTTTGTGTTTGTCTGTGGCTTGTTTCTTTGGGAGGTGTTGTAAATATTGTAAATATTTTCTGTTACATGTGATAATACAATCCAGGTTTAAGCAAATTTTCTTTTGTAGCATTCAATTTATTTGAATAGGCAGTTGATTGGTAAGAATACATACAGTATTGGTTTAATCTTGTCCTTTGAACTTCATCCATTTAGATTAACTGTGTCTTTTTCTAAAGACACATATCTGTGCCAATCTCAGCACGCTTAGAATTTCCAAGTTTTGTTTACAAAATGAATTACAAAAAACAGTAAATAAGAATAAAACAATACACATTTAAATAATGGTGGCACGGTGGCGCAGTGGTAGCGCTGCTGCCTCGCAGTTAGGAGACCCGGGTTCGCTTCCTGGGTCCTCCCTGCGTGGAGTTTGCATGTTCTCCCCGTGTCTGCGTGGGTTTCCTCCCACAATCCAAAGACATGCAGGTTAGGTGGATTGACGATTCTAAATTGGCCCTAGTGTGTGCTTGGTGTGTGGGTGTGTTTGTGTGTGTCCTGTGGTGGGTTGGCACCCTGCCCAGGATTGGTTCCTGCCTTGTGCCCTGTGTTGGCTAGGATTGGCTCCTGTGACCCTGTATTTGGATTCAGCGGGTTGGAAAATGGATGGATGGACATTTAAATAATGCAGATAAACAAATAATAGGTGCAGTACAGTCCTTAATTATGGATTTCTTTTTAAGTTTATCATAATGATAATGATAAATTCACTTTGTTACTAACACTCACCTATTTTGTTTCTCTTCTCGGTTCTCGGTACTCAAATGTGGTACTTGGTGCTGCAGCCCACCTGCCAAGTTGTTTTGCCTGCCTAAGGTAAAGTCATGCCTGATGGAGGATCGCAGGAATCATGGGGTAGAGGGGTCCTTTCATCGGATTGGCTGGCCCAGAGCTGTTTCAGCTGTGGAATGGCCAGATGGGGGAGACAGCATGATGGCTGAGGTCTTCAGGACTTTAAACAAATCCAAATCATATTATGTGATATCATCTACTGTTAAATTCTGCTCAGTACTTGTTAAAATTTTATTTTTATACTGCATTGAGGATTTGGTCTGTTCTGTGTATTGTAATTGTATTGACCCCCTTCTTTTTGACACCCACTGCACGCCAAACTTACCTGGAAAGGTGTCTCTTTTTGAACTGCCTTTCCCAAGGCTTCTTCCATTTTTTCCCTATAAGAGTTTTTTGGGAGTTTTTCCTTGTCTTCGTAGAAAGTCAAGGCTGGGGGGCTGTCAAGAGGCAGGGCCTGTTAAAGCCCGATGCGGACCTTCTTGCATGATTTTGGGCTATACAAAATAAATTGCATTGTATTGTATTATATCCAATACTATGGTCAGATGGCTAGGGACAACAAACCATATCAAAAACTGGCAAGGTTTATCTCTATTAGTAAAGCATTCTAGATTGCAGCAAAAGGTCCCCTCACCACTCTTTTTTATACTTAACTCTTGGAATAATAAGCAAACTACTGTCTGGGGAACTAAGATTACTGTTGGAAATATAAGGAGGCAGGCATTCGACAAAGAAGAAGCAAAATTATTCAGAACTTTATATACCATTAATTGTATTTTAAAATCAATTCTAAAAAAACATAGGTAACCAATGTAAACATGCCAAAACTGGTGAAAACTGTGGAGATTATCTTTTACTGGTTAAGATTTTTTCTGCTGCATTTTGAACTAACTACAACAGATTTATATCTTTCTTAGGTAGACCTGTTAGGAGTGCAGTAATCTATAAACAAAAGCGAGAATTAATTTCTCAGCATCTTACAATTGTTTAAGTCTAACTTTTCCAGTGCTCCTTGAATGAAAAAAACTCAGGGCTTGTAATATGGTTAATGTGTAGTCTGACGTTTAGATGCAAGTCTATAATAACACCTAAATTCTTTACTTCCACCTTGACTTGTAAAGCTAGGTGATTCTGTTTATTTCTAAACCCTCACTTTTTCCATTTTTACCAACAACTATGATTTCTGTTTTTTTTCTTATTTAGCTTAACCTCCCTAGCATTAGCCCTGAACTTTACTCTGGCTGTAAAAGTACTAACACTTGGGCAACGGTATAGGCACATACTACATAAACATCAGGCCCAAGCATTATTCAGGCAATTGTGTAGACGCATTTTCTCATAGCCTCATGATGGTGTCTCGTAAGAAATGTTTTTCAGCAGCCCAGGTGTTGCCTGCTCTTCATAGTGATACGAGCAGTGATGTTGAGGAGCCTCTGATCAGCAGTGATGATGAAGTGAACCTGCCTTCAGGTAGTGAAATTGAAATGGGAAGTGAAACCAAAACTGATTTTCATGAATCTGGGACAGAAACCGAGAACAATCCCAGCCAGGTTATGCCTCCATTCTTGTACTCTATCCATTATGGCCTCCTAGCCAGGAAGGAACTCAAAATCGACCCCAGTCAGAATACCCATCCATCTAGTCTGGAACTTACAATAGACAGAACAAAAAGTCAGGTTTAAATATTATTATTATATTATACTTCCGTGTGCAGTATCTTTCAAACAAACAAGATTAATCAATGAACCACATGCAGTTTTTATCACCTTTTAGAGTCAGACAGAAAAAAGTGGGCCTGTTAAAATTGGTTTTGTGAAATATAACTTTGTGAACAACATAAAAGGTGTCATTTTGCTTGACTTTTCACTGAATATAAAGCATATGACAATTCAAGAGATTAGGTGTTGCACCTTAAAGTAACTCCTTCAGAAATTCTTTGGAAATTATTACCTGTCCTAACCTTCGATAATGCGAAGCATGAAAAATAGTTACTCTGTCAGCTTCCTGATTTCTCTTTTACTGTCCTTTAAACATGTATCTGCAGATTATGCTGTCTTGAAGCACAATACCTTGTTTCTGTGCCATATCTTTTTTTATGGGTTGTTAGGTTGCTTCTTGCTGTACTTCTTCTTTGCAGCCCTTCGTAGATGTCATGCTCAATTTTCTGGTGATATGGGCCAATGTCTGACATAGATACTAGCAACTGCTTCAGAATACTGTGTGGAAGCAAAACATTTTTACTGTTTTTTAAATAAGCTAAACCATTCATTATGAAGGCTTTAGTTATCAAAACCACTGTATTAGACTGCTAATTACTGTTATCCTTAGGATGAAGGGTGACCAAACTAAACTGATATAGAGACATAATAAGTATTTCAGTCATTTAATTAATGATCATTATTTATAATTATTATTGTCATCATGACAAGTAATAACTGCAAACATATTTTCAAAATTTAAAAAGATATGTTTTACATACCTTAAGATCCTAAAGTTTAACTTAAATCAAAGAATGAATGTCTCGTTTGGCATGATTAAAGCTTGGCAGATCACAAAGAAGCTCTATTAAATTAGGACCTGTACTGTAAAACCGGAAGACAGAGCATTGGCCACATGCCAAGTAGATACACCTTTCATCAATATTTCAGTCATCAAAGATTATTATTCTAATTTTAAGAAGCTTAAGTAACTTACTGGCATGAGGCTGACCAAAGAAAGTTAACAGTGCTTTTGTTGAAGGTGGTGACACTGGCTTAGCAGATCTTCTCTACTGTCAGAAAGTCTTACAGTCTTTGCCGTCTGCCTTTTATTATTAATTTTGTAATGATAAATAGGAAACAGCAAAATTAGAATTTTATGCTTTTTGTTGCAATATGCACCATGACTATGGGATTGATTTGGCTGCTATTAATTCAGAGCAACTTTTAGCTTGATGGTTTTGAAACCCAATATATTCTCACAAAGATAAGAACATACTTCAGTTTTCAATATGAGAGGAATACAATCTTTCAAGAATTGTTCATTTTCAAAAAAGAAAATGTATTTTTCAATTTATAAATGTAAACCATGAAGCATAGTTTAATCTAACTCTGGAAAGTGGGAGACCAGAGGGATTGCAGGCAGTATTGTGTAGGAAGCAAGTCATCAAGACTGAGAAACCAAATTGATTTGGATATCACACTGAGAGAAATGACTTTATAGTAATTATTGGTTTAATAAACTACCATAAGATTAAAAAAAAAAACAACTTTTAAAATTGTTGTAGAGGAGACACACCATCATACAGTCAAGACAAATTCTTCAGATACTGCATAGAGAAGCCAGTGGAAGTGCAACAGTTCTCATACAATAGTGTTTTCCTTCTCTGTGTTAAAGTGGAGTGATTCCAGTGGTGTCAGACACGAGTCCTGGGTGGCAGACATCCCAGTCTCAATGAGAAGACTAGACCTCAGTTCTAGTTTAAGGGCATTAGACTCCAGTTTTGTGATAAGGATGACTGTGCAAACAGACAGAGGGGTGTTACATTCTGGGCAGAGAAGAAATAGAAGAATGAAATAAGAAAGAAAGAGTCAAATATTAGGATCAGGGTTTCAGTACTGAACACTGGCCATCTGACCCTGGACTACATTCACCTATTCAGTATTGAAGCCAGATGTCCTATTAATCCATGTCACTAACAATTCATTAAATATAAATTATAGAACACAGCATCCATGGGTCACCTGTGTGAGGCTGTCAATGTTCTTGCAGCAGTCAGTCATACCTAGCAAGAATAGTCTCTGGTATATTGAAGTCAGAGAGAGAAATGAGAGGTCTAGGAAAAGAAATATCTGAGACGAGTATGCTAATAGAGAAAATGAAAAACTAAACATGTAAAGATACCAGCACAGAAAATATGACCTTTCACTTTTTTAAATTAAAGTTTGCCCTCAGGTAACTTGTAGACTGCTTTTTAGAAATCATACTTTCTCCCTTGGGTGGCGCAGTGGTAGCGCTGCTGCCTCGAAGTAAGGAGACCTGGGTTCACTTCCTGGGTCCTCCCTGCATGGAGTTTGCATGTTCTCCCTGTGTCTGCGTGGATTTCCTCCGGGTATTCCAGTTTCCTCTCACAGTCCAAAGAAATGCAGGTTAGATGCACTGGCGACCCTAAATTGTCCCTAGTGTGTGCTTCGTGTGTGTGTGCCTTGCGGTGGGCTGGTGTCTTGCCCAGGGATTTGTTCCTGCCTTGCACCCTGTGCTGGCTGGGATTGGCTCCAGCAGACCCCCTTGACCCTGTGTTAGGATATAGTGGGTTGGAAAATGACTGACTGACTGACTTTCTCCCTTGTTGCCTTCTTTGTTTAGTTTAATCAGTAAATTCCAGCATGTAATTTATGCTCACGCCTATTTGTGTCTTCATTTTTTCCCCTCTCTCTCTGCCTTCTGGTTTTGTGTGTCCAAAATCATCATCATACTCTACCATGATGCCTTCCTTTCCTCAGTGCATTTCACTCTCCATTTTTCATTTTGCCTTTTCCTTTCTTATTTAATGAGCAATTGTTTTTTCTTTATGTCAAACTGAGGTAGTTTAATGTGATAATTGAGTTGAGTCAGTGACCACACTGGTACATGGCTGAATACAGCACCCATGCAAAACAAGCAATTATAATCATTAACTTAGATTTTTGCTTAAATACCTCACAAACAAGACAATAAATCAAACATTCCTCACATTTGTGGAAAAAGTAGGAATTACAAACAAGGAGGAAATGTGGTAAAAAGGGAAGGAAAATCTGTAAAAAAGAAGGATGTTACAGCATAACACACACTGCCTTGGTACGTCTGGCCTAAAAGACGTTCACTAGCATGTAAACACCAACAAATCTACATAATGTGCCAATGTTCAGTCTGCAATGAAGCAGACAACATGATAAGTTTACCATGACTGCCAGCTAACATGGGTGTTTCCAGCAATTTCTAGTAACATTTTCTGGTATCACCCTGTGGTTCACTTACCACTTGGCTAATCCAGGGAAAGCACCCAAGGGCAAGCAGTTGGAGTTACAGAAAGTGGTGACTTTACACTGACTTTCTTGGTGATTATTTGTTTTTTCTCTCCTTCTCTTTGTTGCTGAAGCAAGAGCAAAAGTTCAACCATTTAACTTTAAGATGAGAAAAAGTTTTGCCTGAGGTGGCAGCATTTCAGTTTTTTTTTCTTCCTTTATGACACCAACTCACTGTCTGTTAAAATATGCTGCTTTGTCGTTGATGTCTGGAAGATTACTTTTATGTAACGCTTTAAATCAAAAGATGCAGTATTATCTGTAATAGACAATGAGCCAGGAAGATGAAACCTACAATAAAAGATAAAAAATTCAAACAAATTATACCACTAAGTAAAAATATTAAAAATAGAAAGCATACAATGATGGCTATGAATTAAATTAATTTCTATACACAGCATGGAACTATCCTCAAAAGTAAAATGATGTGGCTGTATTTTGATTCAACGGAGAAGAGAGGTACCTGCTGTTAGTGTTACCACCTTAAGGTTCATCATTAGTCAGTCTGACCTTCACTGTAAAATGTCACCGAGAGTACAAGGATAGAGTTTATAGCCTGAAAACTTGTACTTAAGAACTTTTGCATGTTTGAGGTTTTGCTTTAATAGACTACACACTGGTTTTCTCAGTGGGGTGGTGCAGTGGTTAGCCCATCTGCCCCACAACTTCAGAGTTCCTGGGTCATACCTCTTATGGCCCCTGCTGTCTGTAGACTAGCAGTTTATGTCAAAGTGTCAAAAGAATGAATGTTCCCTGGGTTTCTTCCAACCCTACCACTTTTTTTATATACCTTTTTATAATCTGCCTTTTCTCATGGCCTTTAGGAGTTGAGCGCAGGGTCAGCCATTACACAGCACCACCCTGAGCAATTTTCAGGTTAAAGGTCTTGCTTAAGGGCCCAACAGAGTAGGATCCTTTCTGACATTAATGGGATTGAAATCAGCAACCTTCCAGACACCAACATAGATCCGCCCAAATCAACTGTGAAACTGCAAGCATACAAATGGGTCTGATGTGAAGTCTTTAAGCACCAAAGAAAACAATGTGTATTTTTTTCGACATTTACAAATAGCTATTTTTTATATTTCTGCAGTGGCCTGCCAGTTAATGGAATCTCATTGTGTTTTACAACAGAAATCAACTGAACGTTGGTATTGTAGCATCCTTTAAACCTAAATCACAACACAGAGGAGAAAAATAGAAGAGCAAACACGGTGCTGTGGAGTTTGGTGTCAGTGTGCTTAGTTTGCAGACTCTGCCAGCCATTTAAAAAAAGTTACACAGTCACCAGGTTTCTGTGACATGAAAATGGAGAAGCGAATTAAAAAATATATGGATTGTTTGTAGGCATGTATAATAATATAATATTACTTGTATTTACTATTTTTCATAATGACTTCACTTGTCTATTATGTGAATATTTTACTTTTAGTTCCAGGCCTGTTATCTTTGTGGATTTTGCACATTCTTGCTATGGGATTTCTCTACCACACAACAGTTCATTAAATCACTTTGGTTTGAATGAGTGTTCTTTGATTGATTGGTGTCCTGGAAAGAGTCATCTTGCTTCTTGTGCCAGATGTTGACTAGATAGACAGGATTGTGATAGTGTACGGGAGTCGATGGATTATGCCACTACTTAGTTTTCTGGTTACATCTCTGGCTGATTTAGATTCATAAACATATTCGCTGTTTTATTAAAGCAACCACAACCTTTTGAAAAAGCAACAGCAAAGGCTTTTGTTTTGGAATTATTTTAATCAGTCATGTAATAGAATTCTTGCAATTGGAAATGGCATGTGAGTAGAGCGGCCTTTTTACAAATCATCTGCAAGCATCTCTGTGTGAGTTGCTGTGAGCATACTGTATGCACAATTCAAAGTTTCCATTATGGAGTTTGTTAACACTAGAATTACCAGAGCTCTTATATACAAAGGACAGTGCATGTGCCCAAAACATTAACATTTATATATTACTAACATAAAAGCCAGATTGAATGTTATTTACCTATTTACCTTTATTTATTTACTTACTTCCTACAGTCACAAGTAGAGTGCAGCACTTCCCATGTACATATACAAAGTACAGCGATGGCAAAAGTAGATGTAGAACCATCGTCATCATTTGATTTTACCTCTGTTATAGCACGTCTGTGTGAAAACAGCAGTATCAAATGTGGGAGTAGGGGGGGTTAGTTAGGATCATGAACGTGGCTGAGAGAATAAAACTGAATAAAAAAAAAACCAAAGCTAACCTTTACAAGTATCATAAATTACACTAGCTGTTACAGACTGGTATCAAATGTATGTTTTTATTCTAAAATAGATAAGAATACTAGCAGCTCACTTCTCAAAATGGACTCGTCCAGGATCGAACCCATGAAGCTTGGATTACCAGTCAACAGTTGATACCATTGCACCACCGAAGCTGTCATAGTAACTGTATGTCAATGTCGCACCGTAACGCGGGTGCTTTTTCTGCAGTTATATTTTTGAATGGAAGCGCATTTGTTCTGTTATATTTGTACCTTTTGTGAAAGTGTTTCTTTGATATTTGGAATTCAGGCTTCACACATTATACACTTCATGTCTACATTTTGTCAATTATTACTAAAACATAAAAAACTTTTCTGTTTTACAAATGTGTTTACATAGATTGTTGTAGACATGGAACACACATGAAATGCAAGTGTTACAAATAACGATATAGTATTTATAAAATGTGTCATTTAGCTTGACTACTAACTCTATGCAACTCTAAGGAACTGACACGCAGGTAAACAGACTTGAGCTGAGAAAACTGTGCGGGGTGGGGGATTTGATAGCAGGCTCTGGTAATTCTAGTGTTAAGGCAGTGGAAGATACAAGTGCTGTAGAAAAAAACATAAAAAAAAACTGGTGGCTATGATTGGAAGTTAACAGGAGGGTGAAGGACAATGCCTTGGTATTTGGTGTCGCCAAGTAAATGAGTCCAGTACTTTGTTTGTGCAATGTGTGGAAATATAATAGTTCCCACATGTGATTACGTTCACATGCATTTTTGATTGGGCATTTGGAGCTTTGCTATAATTAAAGATTAGCTGTATCTTTTATGAAAGTAAAATGTAAACAAGACATAGTAGGCATGTGTCTCGTACCTCAAAACAAAACTCAACTACAAAAATTAATTTCTGTTGTAGAATGTGATATCCAATCTATTTGCCCCAATAGTATGATCAGTTTGGCCAGCCACATACATGATTACTTTCTTCATGTTCTGACATTTTTCCAGTTTTGTGATCATACCAGTGATCAGGCACATCCATGTTGCACTGTTTAAGCCTACATTAATGCAGATTGGTAGCCATTTTGGTGCTGTTGTTGCTAACAATTAGCAACCAGGAATGATGTGACTGACATGCTTCTTTGGCCAGTAACAACTTGCTATCCAGAGGTCCACATGACCATCATCGTCAAATTCTTACATGAAGCCTGAAAGCCATGAGGACTGATTGAGATCATTTATGTTAGGTAGAATGCCTATGGGGGCTGGGTGGTCTTGTGGCCTTGGACCCCCTGCAGATTTTATTTGGAATTTTATTTTTGTTTTTTCTATCCTCCCTGGCCATTGGACCTTACTTTTATTCTATATTAATTAGTATTGTCTAATTTTATTTTTTATATTTTGTCTTTTTTCTCTTTTTTCATCCTGTAAAGCACTTTGAGCTAAATGTTGTTGTTGTTGTCTAAATTTTGCTTACTCTGTGATGGTTACAAATGTTGAACGCCTGATCATGATTTCCTTAACATCACAAATTAATGGTCACATTTTGTTAGTGACATTTCTGTCAAGATTTTAATATAACAGGCCATGAAGTAGTTTGGACATTAGTTGGTTTATTTGTCATTAGCAGGCTTGGCTTTCACAGCATTTCTGATGTTGCCTTGACTAAACAAAAATGTCTGGGCATTGGAGTCATCTTATAGCTATTTGTTTTTTAATTTCTTCTTCCATTTTAATTAGAGAACATTTAGTCTTACTCATTTCATGGATAAGAATGCTGCTGGTAAAGTCATACAATTGTGCCATTGTACATGCTTTCCAGCTTTATGAAACCATGTTAGCCACTGTTCTTCTAGGTGTAGCTGATCCTCAGTCCTCGTACTTCAGCTTGTGGGTGATGGGAGCTGTACAATATGTTCTTAGTAACTTCCACATTTTGTAATCCATTTGCTGGATTTTGGAACATTTTTAATCAATTATTCCAAACCTACACTGTGCCACTGGTCAGGCTGTTGTTTGCTTGGATTTTCTTTTTAGAATTCAGGTCAATGCCGAAGATGCGTCTTAAGCAGTGAAAATATTCTTTAAAGATCTTATCTTTCATATTTACTAATTGCCATCACTCTCATGTACAGTACATCTAAATACAGCATGTGTTGACCTGGACCTGATTTCAATGTCATCTTTCAGGTGACAGTTTCATTATGACCTTTTTATGGCATCTTTAAAGCACTCTTGTCCAGACTCCATCACAATCTCAAAACTGAACATTTTGTAAGAATTTAATATTATCAATGTATAACAAAATGTCAACACATTTGCTTTTCTCAATGTTATAACCTCAGCTACTGTTTTTGAACATTTTGTGAGTAGTGCCAACACTACGCAGAATAGCAGTAGTGATAATGTTGCCTTGGAATATTC
Organism: Polypterus senegalus; assembly: GCF_016835505.1. Taxonomy (NCBI): domain Eukaryota; kingdom Metazoa; phylum Chordata; class Cladistia; order Polypteriformes; family Polypteridae; genus Polypterus; species Polypterus senegalus. Next base: position 79,413,569 of record NC_053157.1, read on the forward strand.
TTCTTTCTATGGCTATTTTACCAGTTCTCATGCAACTATTTACAGTGTATAGCATTTCTGTTTCCACAGTTTCATTGCATTTTATTTTCTAAATATAAAATTGGTACAGCTGGCACTATTTCGTTTTAATACATGAAATGATCTAGCCAAGTGAGGCCTCCTACGAAAAGCCTTTCTATAATCAATTCAGGCCATACTCATCTTTGTCTGTCTCTTTTTTATATGTCAGAAATTATAATCTTATCTATGAGACGTTAATCTTCCTGCTTTGGTAGCAAGATGTTTTATTGAGATGACTGTATATTCAATTGGAAATCAACAATGTTATATTGTACATGTTTGGAAAACAAGATATTGGATAATTGTTTGGGTCCTTGACCTTTTCAAAGTTTACACCAGCAACAAATCAATCTGGTAAGATCCTTGGATGGTACTAACCCCTACTTTCTCTTCTGTTCTTTTTCCGGTTTTCTGGGGTGATGATCTATGCCACCACCACCTGATCAAAGCACTGTGATGTCTCTACATTGATGGATTAAAAGCCAGAAGTCCACATGACCGTCATCATCAAGTTTTTCCATGAGAACCCTGAATACAATGAGGACTGATCATTCATGTTAGGTAGAATGCCTAGAGGGGGCTGGGTGGTCTCGTGGCCTGGAACCCCTGCAGATTTTATTTTTTTCTCCAGCCATGTGGAGTTTTTTTTTGTTTTTTCTGTCCTCCCTGGCCATTGGACCTTACTTTTTTGTAATGTTAATTAGTGTTCCGTTATTCTAATTTTTATTTATTTTTTTCTTTTTTCTCTTTCTTCATCATGTAAAGCACTTTGAGCTGCATAATTTGTATGAAAATGTGCTATATAAATAAATTTTGTTGTTGTTGTTAGTCACCACACTATGAGCTCTTGAGAGATTCAATGTATCAATGCTTTTGATGTGGTCATTTTACCTGCATTGGGTGCTTTCCTGTTGTGAAAGCCATTTTTCATTTTCTCTGACTATCCCTTCCAGATTTCTAGTGTTATTTTTTGGAATTTTAACTCTTTTTGGTGTTGTGAGACCTGTGATCCTCAAGTATCTTTTGTCAGGAGCAGTCTGTTTGGCTTTGAGAAAGTAGTTGAAACATGAGATTGTTTTTGTTGAGCTACCTGTAGAAATTCCTGACATCAGTCTGATCTTTTGGAACCGATGAGACAGTTTTGTGTACCTTTTCAGTCTTTGGACTGTTGATCGGAGATTTGTTTCTGACTTGTAACACCTTTTTTAATTCAACCAGATTCAAGATTTGTATGCAAAAGTTTTGCTTTTGCTTTTTCAGTCTTACAGAGACTCTTTTGATATTAGTTTTAATTTCTTGTGGTTTCACACAGCTGTAGCATACAGAATATTAGCTGGAGGAGTATTGTAGGAGTAAGATGTTTTTGCTTGCATACAATATCACATTTGGGGATGTTCATTGGTTTGTTAACCATTCTTGATTTTTTTGATGCACTTGTGGTTTAGTATACTGATATTGTGCAGTTCATAGCACTTAACATATTGACTGCTGGATCATTTATTACCAGGATGTTGCAGTATAGGTCTATGCATATGTGGTAAATAAATGAACTCTATCAAAACTCGTAAAAAATGTAAAGAAATGTACTACAAAGCAGCGGTTTTATTATCCATGGTAACTCTGTCAAAAAGAAAGAAATTTTTTTAATTAATTTATGTCTAACATTCTGCATTAAAATGAGAGTCCCAGAAGCATGGCAACTCACAGAAAAGCACATATGCCACAAATATAAAGCAATTCTTTATGCTGTCCACACTCGTTGCACACAACATAGTTTGGTAGTTGGTGACTGTTTGTGCTCAATGGATGGCAGAATGTTCATGCAGTGCTGACTTTGCAGTCATGGCATGTCAGAGGCCTTGTGATGAAGAAATGCCTTCTGGGTAGCTGTCCGCATCAGTACCAGAGTCAACAGGTTCCACATCATCTAATTGATTGCCACAATGTTGATCAATAATGTCATTATAATCAAAATAATCATCCTGCAACAAATCTATTTTTTCAGAACATCAGCAGCTTTAAATGTTTTTGAAACACCATAATTATGGAGTGTCTATTTATAACATTATTTTGCACAAGCTGTTGCCACCAAAAAAAACTCTTCAGGTATCCACTATATGGCAGCACTGAAATAAATAATTGAGACAAGACAGCAAAGATCGCCAGCAAGCTGACATTGTGCCTATAGTAGCTGTATACTGAGATACAGGATTTCTCATATGTCGCATCTTGATAAGCTCAATGAGATATGAGTTAACTCGTACCTTCAAAGTGTTGACCCTGATTTTGTGTTTCATGTCATTCAGTGATAGTTTGCTGTTGGGTTTCTTTACCACACAACTTGGTAGTAGATCTGCGCCACCACCACCCGATCAAAGCACCGTACAGTCCCTGCATTGATGGATCAAAGGCCAGAGATGCACATGACCATCATCATCAAATTCTTCCATGTGAAGCCTGAAAACTATGAGGACTGATTAATATGATTTATAATAGGTACAATGCCTAGAGGGGGCTGGGCAGTCTTGTGGCCTCTGAACTCCTGCAGATTTTGTTTTTTTTTTTCTGTCCTCCCTGGCCATCGGACCTCACTTTTATTTTATGTTAATTAGTATTGCCTAATTTTATTCTTATATTGTGCCTTTTTTTTCCTCTTTCTTCATCCTGTAACTTATGCCATATGTCTATGGTTCTCTGTATAAAGAAAGACATTCTCATTTTTTTTTAATTTATCCTTAACAAGTTTCCAACTATGTTGCTGTGTTCTTGATGGATTCATTTTAAAGTAGCAGTCTCGATCCACTGTACTAATTCTCTTCGTAATTTTAAACACTTCAATCATGTTTCCTCTTAATAGTTCTTTGCTTAAACTGAAAAAGCCCAGCTCTTTTAATCTTTCCTTATAATTCATCCCTTTTAGTCCTGGAATCAGTCTGGTCACTCTTCTCTGGCCGTTTTTCTAGTGCTGCTATGTCTTTTTTGCAGCCTGGAGACCAAAACTGTACACAGTACTCCAGGCGAGGTCTAACCAGTGTATTAGAAAGCGTCAGCATGTCCTCCTTGGACTTGTAATCTGCACACATCGTGCTGGCTTCTGAACACTGTCTAGCAATTAATAACATCAAGCCCAATACCACTGTAAAGCAATAACCAGTTTTTTGAAATTCCCAACTTGTTCGATGATCATTAGAGATCATTACTTGGTAATCCATGACAAGAGCCCAACAGCATATATTTTTAGGATTTAGACTTTTTAATGTTTTGTGTTTGTCTGCTCTGTTAGGCATCTATAAAGGTCGTAACCTGGCGGCTCCCTCTAGTGCTGTAAACACTCACTATATTAATGAGCTGTGGAATGCTGTAGATGAGGACAACAACAAGGTGCAACTAGGAATTCACGAGATTTCTTCTTCTTCTACTTATTGTTATTAATAACTGAATCCTTACACAAATATTAAACACTTGGCAATCTATCAGTCATTTTTGCCACCTGTGCCATCTGTCAGTCTTCAGATATTCTGGTTGGCCAATGGGATCTGCAACGTTTCTCCTCTGAAGAATGTCACACACTCCTCCTAACTATCACTTCTTGATTGAAACAGGTGTGGCAGTAATCAGGCCTGGGGGTGGCTACGGAAATTGAACTCAGGTGTGATACACCACAGTTAGGTTATTTTTTAACAAGGGGGCAATTACTTTTTCACACAGGGCCATGTAGGTTTGGATTTTTTTTCTCCCTAAATAATAATGTGTTTGATGATCAGAAACATTTTATGTGACAAACATGCAAAAGAATAAGAAATGAGGAAGGGGGCAAATAGTTTTTCACACCACTATATGTTTCTGAGTTTGGTGTTCATTTTACTGCAACTATATCTAGTGCTTGTTCCACCTGTCATATTGTCATTGCTGTCCTGATAGATTCATGCTCCACTCAGACTTTAACAGGTCAAAAGGTAATAGAAAATAAATAGATAAATGAATTAAAAAGACATGCTGGGATGAATGACTGGTGCATTTGTTTCATGTAATTTAAATCTTTATTATGTGTGGCACGGTGGTGCAGTGGTAGCGCTGTTGCCTCGCAGTAAGGAGACCAGAGTTCATGTCCTTCCCAGCAGGAAGTTTGCGTGTTCTCTCCATGTCTGTCTGGGTTTCCTCTGTGTGCTCCGGTATCCTTCCAAAGACAGGTTAGGTGGGCTGATGATACTAAATTGGCCCTTGTGTGTAGTTAAGGACTGTGTGCATGTGTATGGACTATCCAGAGTTTGTTCCTGCCTTGTGTTCTATGCTGTCTGGGATAGGCTCCAGCACCCCCATGACCCTTTTCAGCACTAAGCAAGTTTGAAAATGACCAACTGACACCTTTATTATGTGTCTCATTTTATATAATTTGAGCTGTAATCTTTCAATGTATAATTAATCTTTTTTAATTAAAGTCTTAAATGTCCAATTCATGCATTTTTGTTTCTATTACAGTGTTACAGTATTGGGATACATTTGTCATAGCCATATTTAAAAGAAGTGAAGAAGAACCCAAACCATTCATTATCAGAACCTGAACTAATATGAACATATTAGATGGGACTGGGCGGTCTCTTGGTCTGGAACCCCTACAGATTTTATTTTTTTCTCCAGCCTTTGGAGTTTTTTTTTGTTTTTTCTGTCCACCCTGGCCATCGGACCTTACTTATTCTATGTTAATTAATGTTGACTTATGTTTATTTTTTATTGTGTCTTCTATTTCTCTATTCATTTTGTAAAGCACTTTGAGCTACATTTTTTTTGTATGAATATGTGCTATATAAATAAATGTTGATTGATTGATTGATTGATTGACATACTTGGGATGCAGGAGGAAGCTAAAGTACCCAGGAAATAATCACAAGACACAAGGGAGCATTCAAATTCCACACTGAGAGCCAGCATCTGGGAATCAGGCTGAGGGGTCTGCAGTTATAAGCCAACAGCTTTAACTGCTGCGCCACCGTGCAACTCATTTTAGCAATTTTACTTAAAAAAGCAGCATAGTTACAAATAAAATTTTATGAATTATAATATGCACTTTGGAATTAAAGACATAGTTTGATACTTTAAGTATTTTCAAAGAAGTTTTTGGGTGTTCTATAATAGACTCTTTTTTTTAATATTGTTACAGTGAATGCACACATGGAGAAAGGTTCTTGGGCTAAAAGATGATTTTTTTTTTTTTTGCCTTTTCTGCCTCCAGTCCAAAAATATGAAAATGTTTCAAGCCCTGTAATCAATCTTAATACAGTGATATAAGTTTTCATCAACAGTGAAATTTAAAGGATACTCATTCCCGCCAGCCTAAAAGACAACAGATACACTGTTCTAATCAAAGCACCCTCTTTCCCTATATGGTGTAACATTTCAGCCATTTAGACTGGACCACCAGTTTTTGTGCTATTAAACATCTCTGGTTTGCAAGATGAAAAGCTTCGACAGATACTGGTCCAACATTTTAGCTTACTGAAATCCATTAAACAGCATGAGTGCCATGTGAAATGTGAGGGCCTGGTGGTACTTTGTCTAGGTCATACAGTTTTGATAGATAAAATCTAATGATACCATCATGAAAGACATTTGTCATCATCTTTTGTTTGCTATTGTCTGCCAAAGGTATTGCACAGAAAAAAGCAGTATCATGTGGGAATACAAGATCAAATATTACACAGAAACCAACGCATAAGGTAAATGTCTTTCCTTTAAAGGTTTGGCACAGACATGAATAAACGCATTTATCTCAGTTATTTTTAGGTTCAGACAAAGAATTAAATATCAAACAACATGGATGTTCTGCTTTCCACTAATAACCTTTTGATAAACTGAACAAAAAGTTTATTCCAGTTAGTCTTCATAACTTTAAAAAAGAGCTGTTGAAGTTTGATCAGAGGTGAATGCATAATATAGAAATAATTGATCTTTTTCATTTTTTGTCTTTGTGGATCTCCTTCATGTATAAAAATTAGGAGTTTGTTCTGCTAAAATTAACGCCTGTTTTTTGGCTTTTACTCGTGCGTTGTGTTTTTATTGTGAGTTACACTTTGATGTGTTTAGAAAGCAATAACCCAGGCAAAACTGATAAGAACCCTTATAGTGCAAAGTGTTAACATATATTTTTAACGACAACAGCAAAATCCACCTTAATGAAAAGGTAAGTAAAGATGGAGCATCACAAACATTTTTAGTAATAAAATGCTTTACATTGGTCATTCCAACAGATGGAGCATCACAAACATTAACACAGCCTTTATGAATCCCATATCAAATGACATATAACAGAGACATACTGTATGCATTGCATTTGTCCTTTTAACAGCTGGTATGTCACAAACATTTGTCGTAATGCTTTTAATTTCTACATCCATTTGAAAATATATTTCAAATGTACTGCAAATGGTGACGCTGAAGTCTACATCGATTATTTAGATTTCAACTCATCTTTATTATGAAATTATTCTTTTTGATAATATGGCTCTTTCTGACTTGATTCAAAGACTCCTCAAGCCACACTAGCCTTTTTTCCTTTGACATGGTCAGCTGGAACAAAGGGATTGTAACCAAACATTAGCTCGGTAGCAGGAGGTCCCTTTTTAGTAACATTAGACAATGTCAGTAGACATAGCACAGCCAAATTTTCTTTGTTCTACTTGCTGTGTTTTGGTCTTCTGATAAATGAAGTGCTGGGATAGATTCATGAAAATCTTCCTCTGCTTAATTGTTTTAGAAAGGTGTCAGGAGTGTTTATATAAACTGAAGCTGTGGGTATGAGATACTACATAGTATATTCATTAACATTCACTGTCAGAAGTTTTGCTTGTCAAATTCTGTTCACAAGAATTGCTTACGAATGCTTTGAAATCACTTCAATTGTTCTTGTCCGGCTCCTCCTTAATCACCAGTACAAGAAAACCTCCATGTGTGATATACCGTTCAACTCGTCTTGATGTCTAGATATGAAATAGGTGTTTTTAGCAAAAATGAAGGACTTGAAGTTGTGCCACATTAACAGGCTCTAGGGTTTCAATCTCTAAAAGGATACGAGGGAAGAAACACATTTTAACAAAACTTTGAAAAAAATAGGGTTCAGTACTATAGGCACGTGGAGTATCGTTTCATGCTATTTTGAAGTTGCTGGTCATAACTGTTTTGGTATCTGATTTGATATCTAAGAGTAACTCTCAGAAGATTTAAAATGACAAATTTTAAACATAAGCATATGGGGTTTAATTTCAGATTATTTCAAGGAGTGATTACAAATATGATGTTGCTTTTGATTTTGTTTTTCTATTACAATCAAAAATATTTAGACCTTAAACATTTAAATCAAAGCATTGATTTTAATATTTCAAATATATGGTGCTGCTATTCTTGTTTGTTATGTACTTCATGAAGTAAATCATTACCTTTCTCCTGTGTCTTAACCACGAGTAATTACAGTATGGTGTGAGGTGGCATGCATGCACTAGCTATGATGACCACATCAATGCAATGGTCTGCCTCACAGTAGTTTATCATTTCCTACCAGGCATATAAAATATAAACAGACATGACTTACAGGACTGTGCAAAAGGCTACCCAAAAAAAATATTTTTAGATTTAGTTGTGTGGGCAGTGAGTGTTTATTTTCTTGTGAAACATTAGAATTTATACAGATAAACTTTGACGTAATGAAAGGATACAATAATCTCTTGTGTGTTCCCAAAACATATTGATAGAGATAGCTATTACAATTTCCCTTAAGGCTCCCCAGCCATGCCGTGTCGTTGTTACACTTCATCAGCAGAAGCACGCCTGACTCAAATTAATAGGGTAGCGATTAGGCAAACCAGATGTGCGATTGAACAAATGGATGGGTGTATTGAACAGTAGCCACCAATGCTGAGGTGCCTCGAGAAGAGGTTTGGCAATGACGAACATTAAATCAGTTTTACATTAAAATGGCTATAGTCGCCAAGCACTAGCAAAACAATCATAAGGAAATCTGAAGAATCCAGGCTTGACGAAGCCTGAAAATGTAGTATATACCCAGAAGCTGTGTGAATCTCGATGAGCAGTACTAAAAGACCACTTCCTTAAAGGACAGAAGAGAATGCAAGGAAGCAAATAAGCTCTCTGTGCAGAGATGGCTTCAAAGGAGTGATCTTGTAGGGAATGTTGCAGCCATGAGACAATTCTTGAGGGAAAGCAACTAGGAAAAAGGCCATAAAGTATGGTGTGACAATTAGCAGCAGTGACTGTTATGGAGTCCAAATTGGAACTTTTTGCCTAACAAAGATGCTTGATTGTAAGAAGAAGAGTTGTCAAAAGTACATTTGATACCTGCCTGTCTGCATCTTTCTGTATGACAGGATGACAGCTCCATCATGGTCTGTGGTGCATTTTAGCCAATAGTGTCAAGCAATGGGGCTAAATGTTTATTCTTCCAAGGTCCCCCAGAGAACCATACAAACATGTGAGGTAAAATTATTACACGCTTGCACATTTGCCTACAATTTTGACAAAGCTGCTTTTTTAACTTACATATTATTAACAAAAGCATCATTGCTGCTTAGCTATTACACCGTCTGTGTTTTTTAAAGCATGAATACAAAATTTCAAAAACAGCCTGTATGTTTTAATTAAATAAAAATTATTTTTAGTAGTGCCTGAATTTCTTAATCATAACATAAAATGCATTAGCATTTTTTAGGGACAAATAATAAAACTAGTGTCAAACGCATACAAGTAGGGTACACCTTAAGGGCTCTGGTGATGGCAACTCCCTGCTGCTTCACAGGTTGGTGTACTATACTCACATCTTTTTCTAACCCTGACCCTAACCCCTAACCCTCTGAAGATCAGAAGATTCACAGGTTTAACACAAACTATGTCACTTCTGGCATCTGTCCACCTGGTCTCACCTCTTCTTGCTTGAAGTCCTTACAGACAGAAAAAATGTTTTTTGTTTTCTTTTCCTCTACGCCATCTGTAAACCCCGTTTATTTTCAATATAATTATATAGGGTTTGCCAACGGGTGCCCTAAATCTTTATGTGTCTCTGGTTACTTGCTTACACCAGTAATTAACAAAATACAGAATTTGTACCTGCAGATATTTTTTATAACAAAAGCTGCTCACTTGGCTTAAGTATTACCGTATATACTCACCTATAAGTTGGGTCTTGAAACCTGAAAAATCGATCATAAAATCAGACCCTGACTTATACCACCATTCAAAAATGCGACATTTAATATATTTTGTTTTTACATCTTCTTGCCTCCACCAATCTCGCATCAGTTTCTCAGACGAATTTTGTTGCAGCAGTGCAGTTACCAATTTCTTTTGCAGCTTCAATGACATTTAATTTTAAACCAGCTTCATATTATCTTCTGATCAAATGCTCCATTTTAGATAAGGGATGCTCTTACAATAAAGGTGTACGAGGGTGGGAGATATAAAAAAACACAAATCAGTGCAATCGTTGCTTTGGAATAGTTTAGGTATTACCATGTGGTCATGTAGGCACAATAGAGAGAGAGCGAGAGAGGTTAGGAACACGCGCTGATACAGCGTATTGATGCAACCACATAGAAAATAAAGGCAGTGTGCTCCATGGTTACTCTCTCAGGTGAGCGTTAGCATATCATAATCTCTCGGACCAATAGTGCCAGTTTTCCGCATTCGACTTATACAACCGACATTATAAAATACCAGAAATTATACGGTAAAATCAAAATCAAAAAATATAGAATTCATTATTGGAAATTTTTTTTTCATAATGTAAAAACAGAAGCCACTTTGTCCTCTTTTGAATTCAGCACTGGAGTGTTTATGTTAGCGAAAGCATTATTTAACAAGTGGAAATGCAAATGCATTTTCTCTCCACATACAGCGATTAAGTTGGCAAAAAAAAACAAAGAGTCGTGTCAGGCAGTGGCGGTAGTCATGTAAGCTGCAGGAGGACCAGTGGTCAGTCATGACACCTGTGCAACTTTAGAAAATGAGTGGAGTGGTGCAGAGACCATGGGTAAAGTTGACCTACCATGTCCTGCATGAGACTGTCACATCTTCGGCATTGTGCTAAAACACTAAACGCTGTGGTGGCAGTGTGGCATGTTACATTCTTTTCACCTTTTCTTGATTGTTATTGTAAGCAGCCTGTTCAAATTCTAATGTCAGGCTTTTAGCTGTGGTGAGCTGTGTTGTGTAGATTAATAAAAGCGGATACTGGCGGCACATTTTAGTGGCAGTTGTAAACGTTTTCCATTTCATTTGTATATGGATATAATCTATGAAATGAATGATAAAGTATTTTGGGTAATAATAAAGAGGTTTACCATAAAATGATAAATTTGACACAACTGCTGTAGCTTGATTGTTAGTGATTTGAGTATTTTGCTGCTGTTTTATAATTATTTTCAGTCTGCCTCACATCTGAAGATCCCTGATTTCCAGTCCTGACTGATGATAAGGAGTTTTAACGTTCCCTGTGTATCTGGGTGGGTTTCCACAAGATAGATAGATAGATAGATAGATAGATAGATAGATAGATAGATAGATAGATAGATAGATAGATAGATAGATAGATAGATAGATAGATAGATAGATAGCAATTTATTTGTTCCCATGACTTTTTACGGAAGATCAATAAAATTAAATAAATACTATTAGGTTTATCTGGTTGGAAGAGCACTTCTTTTCTTTCTACCCAGGCTTTGTACCAACCTGTACAAAAGATATATCAATAGTTGTGTGGGTGCTGCCTCTTACTTCAGGAGCAGCTACGGTAATTCATCTCTTAGGTGTAAATTCAATGTTTCCACCACAATGCTAGTATTTTTAGATATTAGACTTTCTATCACCTTTACAGGATTTAAAACCCCTGAGCAGTGATAAGGTTGACTTCTGTCATGAAGCACATAGAATAAGAATTTTCTCATATTGTGGACCGATCCCAATCTCAAGCAAAGTCTAGAACTTGTGAACTGCATCCCACTGGTCCTCCCAATCCACCCTTACACTCTGTCTCTCCCACAGGTTATCCAACAAAATTTCCCTATTTTGCAGCCCTTTTTTCTTCACCCTCTCTTTATCTCCTTCCATCAACTAACTAATGCAAACATCTTTTCTGCACCTCACTTCACAGTGGAGGCCCACATTCCTCAACAGGCAATTTGAGCTGTAACAGGAGCTGCTGTGTCACTTGCAAGTATGTTACCAACAATACCCTTGAATCTGGTCCCTCTGGTAAATGCAATAATAAACAACATGTCTCTTGCTAGTCTAAAATCTTATTTGCTGCATTTCGTGTAAGAATTGTTCAGTTCATGTTTGGTCTGTTAAAATTAAAGATCTGACAAAGCCTATTGTAGAATACTTCACATAACTTGATAGTCACATTGATCTCTCTTTGCTTGTGTTCTTTAACAGTGCTTCCAAGGTACTTTTTAAAGAAAATCAGAAGAAGCTCAGCTCATTCTCACCCTGGGATTACATATTTGTTCAGGTCTTAATAACCATTTATCTGCTTTATCCTTTTTCATTTTTCATTGCAAACCTGGAACAAAGCAATATAGCCAAAATGTTGTGTCTTTGCTTTCTTTACATTTCAGCATGGAAGTAACATTTAATTATTATATTATGACAAACAACCCCCACCAAATACAGTCTCCAGTCTCTTCCACATGTTTGAGATTTTGAGTAATTTACAATTCCTTGAGTTTGAGGGGAGAACATGAGTGAGTGTGTCCTACAGTAGAAAGGCATTGTTTTATCTTGGTAGAGTAATATATATTGCTCTACTGTCCCCTATTGTATTATTAATATGTAGCCTTAGAATACCTAATCTCACAGACTTACCACTGTATATAACTAATCCCCACCTTCCCTTCTATATCTATAACCTCAGGCAATTAGATGTAGTAAAAAGACAAGCAGGAGTTAAGTTACACATAAAATAATGTATTACTGATAATATTCATAAATAATAACAAAATGCAAAGTACATTTGAATATTGGCAACCATACAACCTGATAAAATGGTTGTGTAATTCAGGTGGCACACAGACTTGCAGTTACTTAAAATGTCTCTAGTTAAGGCATCATTGGTGCTCAGCTTTTAGCCACATGTCTGTTCAATATGGCTGAAGCTGTGCTCTTCATTGTGTTGTCTTCATCATCACAGGTTAGCAAGAGAGATGCTTCTTCCATCATATGTTGGTTAGAGAGATGCTTCTTCATAATATGTGGGTCAGTCAGAGAGAGAATGTGGTTGAGCAAGCAAATTTATAGGTTTTCTGTCCAACTCCCTACAGCGAATAGGATATCATGGTACTTGAAGGCCTCTGAGACAAGCCAATTCCAAACAGCCATACCTCAGACCAATGGGTGAAATAGAACATCTTATCTCCATAAACCCCCAAAAGACCATATATTACACTAACCTGGCTTTGTGTGGGGGATGGGGGAAAAGACTTTAGCAAAAAAATACTCATCAAACTGGTTTAAGACACATCCCCCAAATCCTGTCGTAAAATTACAAAGAAAAGTCGTAAACATGGGGGGGATAAACAAGAATGCCTCTCACCAAGGTACCACTAAATTACATTGGTTTGCCTAAATTATAAATAAAGACATACAAAACATTTATCAAGTTATATGTAAAATCTCACATCACAACAGGCATCTAGTACAAAGTTGGTTTCTGCCTAGTGCCCATTGTTACTGGTATTGCCTATACTCCAACTTCCTGCGACCGTATATTGAAATCAAGTAAAAAAAAGAATGAATGAATTTTGAGGGGGGCACAAAACCCTAAATACATTCAACTAGGTTCCAATCTTCTTCTTCTTTCAGCTGCTCCCATTAAGGGTATCACCACAGTGGATCATCTTCTTCCTTATCTTTCTGTCCTCTGCATCTTGTTCTGTTACACCCATCACCTGCATGTCCTCTCTCACAAGTCAAGTCAAGCTGGGGAGCATGCACTGGTACAGTGCGTTACCGCACCCACTTCATGACAAAACAACTCGGGATCCCAGTTTGTAACCCCCTAGGTAGACACACAGTCCAGTCCCACCCTCCAGAAATGACCCTCTATCTGCCGCAGCCATGGGTTACGTGGGCGACCCCTTGGCCTGGTCCAGCCACTCAGGTCCCCAACAATCAGGCTCTTACGAGCCAGATCACACTTGGGTAAACACGCCACATGGCCGTAGTGCCGTAACTGACGCTCCCTCACAATGCAGGTAATATGCCTCATTCAGGACTTCATCAGCAACCGCTCATTCGACACCAAGTCAAACCAACAGATTTTCCAGAGAAACAAAGTACCAAAGGAGTCCATTCTTCGTCTCAGGTCACTGGATAGCGTCCATGTCTCGCAACCATATAGCAAGACAGGAAGCACCAGGACTCTAATGACTTGAACCTTCATCCTTATGCATAGATATCAGGAGCGCTACACACCCCTTTCCAGTGGCCTCATGACCCCCCATGTTCTCCCAACCCGTCTACTGACTTCATAGGAAGAGTCACCAGAGACATGAATGTCACTTCCAAGGTAAGTAAACCTCTCAACAAGGTCTGGATCTTAGTTTTTATCTAGGACACTAGCAAGCACAGACACTTGGACCTTCTCACTCTGTCTCTTGAGCACCGAAATCAGAGCCTCCTTTGATTCCACGGAGATCACAGCATCGTCAACAAAGTAAAGATCTGTGAATCTTTCTTCACCAACAGATGCCCCACAGCCACTGGACCCCACAACCTTGTCCAACACCCAGTCCATACAAGCATTGAACAGAGTTGGAGCAAGAACACACCCCTGACGTGGGAGTGTGTGTGTGTGTGCCTCTCACCACATCCATAAACCTTTTTTATTGGGCTTCCTCTTTTCCTCTTCCCTGGCAGCTCTATCCTTAGCATCCTTTTCCCAATATCCACAGCATGTCTCCTCTGCTCATGTCCAAACCAACACAATCTCGCCTCCCTGACTTAGTCTCCCAGTCGTCCAACTTGAGCTGACCCTCCAATGAACTCATTTCTAATCTTATCCATCCTCGTCACACCAAGTGCATTCAGCTAGGTTCCAATGAGGGGAACATATTAACCTTATGTAGCTAGATGCTAATACACTCTGATAAAATTGTCCCAGGCTCTTGTAGTGTTAACACAACCATGAAACGGTTTTAGATGTCTTTTAATTTAAATGAAGAGTTAGGACAGAAATGCACTGTAACCACAACACAGATGACAGCTCCTTCTCCTGGACTCACACCTCAAATCTTAAGCCAAAATTATTAGAAGTATCATGAACAACATATAACGAGTCTTGTAGTCCTGTGAGGTTTGCCTTTAAATGAGCCATTTACAACAAAAAATCCAGTTGGAAGGACAGTGATAACAACTCAGTGAAGTGAATAAGTAGGCCCAGAGGTCTGAAGAAGAAAACAAGGTTACAAATGCGAGGTTTTTGACATACAGAAGTATAAAAACCTTCCCCAAAGGAATGTGAGACCCCCAAGTTTTTCTTTTTGCCACACTTAATTTTCTATTTACATTTACTGTATTTCTGTTTCCCATCTTGTATGTGTTTGTTAACTCACACAACCCAAAATAAAAAAAAAAATAATTTGATCTGTGTAAGGCTATCTCGACCACTGCTCTTAATCCTGTGACAGATCCTAAAAACACATTTTTATCCTGGGGTTTACAGTCCAATAAAAAATCTCCCAAAAAAAGTGAATGGTGGATTAAAACATGTAACCCTAATGCTGTGCAATGAAAAATATTGCATATTTGTGATATATATTGGCCTATACTTGTTTAGTACACAGCAAACAAAGACTACACGAAAAATGAATAACTGGGACTTTAATATATCTGCCATATATTTGTAAATTATATGTACACCTGTTTGTGTTCATTACATTTCTAAAATGAACTTTGAAAAATATTTATGTGGCCCTTCTGGATGCAACTGGTTCATAAATGTCCCTGCTTAAACAGTTTGAGAGTTGTGGGGGCCGAATGCTACCTGCCAGCTATAGCTGTACCAGTAGCCAAACTTTAATAGTTCACAGAGAGACACACTTAAGGACATAACCATACTTCCACTTGATGGCCAGTTTAGAGTTGAATACTAATGTAACAATATGTCTGTTGGATATGGGAGAAAATCTTCAAAAAATGTAGAAAATATGCATACTCCATAAAGACCAGTACAGGATTCAAACATACTGTAAGAGTCTGGTGTTGTGGTGATGTGTCCTTGATGAGGAGATCTAAATGTTTCAGTGTACCTGCTCCTTAAATTTATATTTACAATCATATTTCATCACCCACTTCCATTGGCCTTTATTTTTCTTTCTATAAATGTTCACCTACTGCAATGAGAAACAAAGTCCAAAATAAGTAACTGACTTTATGCCATTTAAAGTTACTCAAATTAATTCTTACATAAGTTACTTAATATTTTTATGAATGGTATCTGTGATGCATAGATTGGACACACTTTTCAAAATTTTACCAAAATTTTACATCGGTGTCAGGAGATCCCGAGTAACTCCAAAACAGTGCAAACATAGAACCACCTCTTGAATTTGAATGCACTTGATGACATGTACTGTACATATTGAAACAGGACAATCTTCCTGTCAAGGCAATTGTAATACCCAGTAACACAATCCCATTCTCTCACAATGTTATAACTTGGAGCTCAGAGAGTACCATACAGTACAATGAATGGTACACTAGTAACTTTTCTAGAAGACCAGGCTATACTTTACAGGCTGCTATATGGCAGCAGCCAGTCATTCAAGATAATTACTTTGCCTTTGCTGCCAATTAACAAGAAAGAGGCAGCCCAGATTAATCCTGGGTGCTTAGGTCTTTAATATAATACCAAAGAGCTGAGGATAGAAGCACATTTTAAGAAGCTGAAGGAAGCTTTATCTTTCAGATTGGCAGAAGATCCCAATGCCTGTTCAAAGAATCCCATACTGGATAGACAAGTGTTACATTACTTTTTATATGTTGTGAAGAAATAAACAACATTGGAACACTCATAAAGGTTTGGGACACTGTCCCGTATACTGTAGGTCGCTGATGAGTCAACAGCACTGAAATTAGTGGCATAACAGACTTCAATCAAAAACAAATGGTAGTTACAAACAAGCGGGAACTTATAGCGGGCGGACAGGCAATGACATATACATCAAATAATGAAACGGAGGGAAGGCGGAAGTGAGGTCATCAGGAGTGGACCGAATGTGAAGTCATCTTGGGGCATCGGATCACTGGAAGAGGCTTGTTATTTACGTAGACTTAGAGCCGAGTTCCTAAAGGTAAGTGTCTCAATCTTCTTCTTTTTCCTGCTGAATAAGAGAGAGAGAGGAATTAGCATTCTGTGTCAAATCCCCTCGGTTGTGGTATTCACGTTGCGTCGAGTCCATTGGCTGCCCCCTATTCACACTTGTGTTACAATGTATATCCAGTATTATTTTCCCTTCTTGTGTTAAATACAATACATAATCTCCTAAGCTAAAACCTTGACTGTAAAACTGTGAGTGACTTAGTGTGTGGTGTCATGTAGTATGTCTCAGATCAGTCCCAATAGCATAGCTTGGTTGGGATGTACATTGAAAAGGCAGGCTCTATTATGGGATGCACTCTGGACCACCCAGAATGTAATAGAGAAAAAGATAATATAACCAAAACTCTGTTTTATTGTAAACAATGCTGCAAATCCTCTCTCTAACACACCTTTATTAAGTATTTTCAGCTAATTATTCATCAGAAATTTGTAAAAAAAAATGGTACTGGGGCTCAATTATACGAAGGCAATATACCTTTATAGTGTCTCACTGTGATTGTGACTGCTCTTTTTAAGTGTAGCCATGTCAGATGTTTTCTTCCTTTTTAATTATTCTTGTGTGTATTTGAGAGGTGGTTCATTGTGTTTATCATAATATAATAATATTCATTTATTTATGTTTTTAGCTTCAGTAGTAAGCCAAAATTTCTTTCTATCAACTGTATATACTCATGTATAAGTCTGGTCTTGAAACCCGAAAAATCGATCATAAAATCAGACCCCAACTTAATACGGCCGTTCACAAATGCAACACAAATTTTTTTTTTTTACATCTTCTTGCCTCCTCCAATCTCACATCAGTTTCTCAGAAGTATCAAAGTTTTTTGCAGCAGCACAGTTTCCAATTTCTTTCAATACTTCAACGATATTTCATTTAAAACCAGCTTCATATTTTCTTCTGATCGAGTGCTTCATTGTAGATAAGGGATGCTCTTACGATAAAGGTGTATAAGGGTGTGAGATACAAAAAACACAAATCAGTGCAGACGTTGCTTCAGAATAGTTCGGGTATTCCCATGTGGTCACGTAGGCACAATACAGTGGAACCTCAGTTTATGAACGTCCCCAAACTTTTGTATCTGTTCATGACCACACACTCGGTATACGAACAAGCCAGTTTCCCTTTCGGTTTGTGCGCGCTGATGATTTCTGCATGTGTTCAGTCTCTCCCTGTGGATTCTCTGTGCAGCGAGCGAGAGAGAGAGAGAGTGAGAAACACACACACGTGCGCGCTCGAGAGAGACACACACAAGAGAGACACACAGGCGCCCGCAAGAGAGACGTGCGAGAGGCGTGCGAAAGAGAGCGAGAGAAAGAGTGCTGGACGCATTAGGCTGAGAAGGCAGTTAAAAAATGCACCGGGCTTGTTTTTAAAGAGACAGATGCGAGCATTGTTTTAACCTCGTTGTATTTAATGAATACTTTTTTCTATTGGATTTTAACTTCCACTTCACTTCTGTTTACAGCAATCGGTTCGTAGCATGTATTGTTGCAATGTTACTTTTCTTGGTGGTTTATTAAACTGTGGATTTTTCAAATGTTCATTTTTTTCCCTGTGCTTAAAACTCATTTAAAAAATAGTTTTTAACGAGCGGTTCGTAGCGCTATAGCGCAAACTCTTGCAGTGTTTGTTTTCTCTGTTGTTCAAGGTTTTCTCAGTGTTATTCAATGTTTTTACATTTAGTTTATTATTACGCTGTGCATTCTATGGTATAAGTAACTATATTTGTGCTTAAAAATCTTTAAAAAAAATATATTTACATACAGTACGTACGGTCTGGAACGGATTAATTGTATTTACATACAATCCTATAGGGGGAATTACTTCGGTTCATGACCAAATTGAGTTATGACCAGAGTTTTAGAACGAATTATGGTCGTGAACCGAAGTAGAAAAAAGGGCAGTGGACTCCGTGGTTACTCTCTCAGGTTGGAGTTAGCATATCATAATCTCTTGGACCAATAGGGTGAGTTTTCTGCATTCAACTTGTACGACCGAATCTATCTATCTATCTATCTCAAACCATGTTACAATTTTCTGAAGTACTGCAGAGTCACTCTGTACAGCATCAGCAGGATTAGAGTGTATATGACAAAGTATGCACACAATTTATTTGCCACATATGGTACATGTGTTGAACATGATGGCGAAAAGGTTGAGACATTCCTGTAAATCATCTTGCACATATGAAGTATGTTTTGTGAATAAATAGTTTCCGCCATTCAAATGTTAACATAATTTTGACTCACCATGTACTATCTGTCAATCTTCTGATTACAGGAAATAGGTTATTATACATGTATGAATAATCCATGTTAAATAGCACAAGAACAATCCTACCATTATACATGAAACATTTACAATACAGATGGGTGCACTGTAACTTGACTAATTCTTAAGTCCATAATTGCAATATTATATTGTTTTCTTTTTTTAGCTGGAGGACGGATAGGTCACATAACTTTAACACTTTGCAAATGAAATATGTGTTATTTGGTTTTAGCCTATCTAATACACCCTTCTTTGCGGTGGGTGGGCACCCTGCCCAGGATTGGTTCCTGCCTTGTGCCCTGCATTGGCTGGGATTGGCTCCAGCAGTCCCCCGTGACCCTGTGTTCGGATTCAGCGGGTTGGAAAATGGATGGATGGATGAATAATACACCCTTCTAGAATGAATTATCCATCCATTATCCAACCCGCTATATCCTAACTACAATCAATCAATCAATCATTTATTTATATAGCACATATTCATACAAAAAAATGTAGCTCATAGTGCTTTACAAAATGAATAGAAAAATAGAAGACACAATAAAAAATAAACATAAGTCAACATTAATTAACATAGAATAAGTAAGGTCCGATGGCCAGGGTGGACAGAAAAACAAAAAAAAAAAAAACTCCAAATGCTGGAGAAAAAAATAAAATCTATAGGGATTCTAGACCAAGAGACCGCCCAGTCCCCTCTGGGCAATCTACCTAACATAAGTCAAACAGTCCTCTTTGTATTTAGGGTTTTCATGGAAGGACCTGATGATGATGGTCATGTAGACTTCTGGCTTTCAGTCCATCAATGTGGTGCTGGTGGCACAGGCCGCCACCACAAAGAAACCACAAAGAAACTACAGGGTCACAGGGGTCTGCTGGAGCCAATCCCAGCCAACATAGGGTGCAAGGCAGGGAATAAATCCTGGGCAGGGCGCCAGCCCACCACAGAGAATGAGTTAACTTATCTAAAATGTATTAGATTATTAGTGAATAGCAAAGTAAAGGTTATTTTCACACCAAAAAGAAGGTTACAGACATAACATTTAGGCATATAGCCTTTATTTGGTGTGTCAGTCACAATATTTTTCTCCTGAGCTTGAAAATTACCTTTTATCATTAACTCATAACTCATAGTTCCTGAATCGCAATTTGCCTGTAGAATCAGCAAATGTTTTTTTTTCAAAAGTCAAAGTAATTGCTTTTATTGATTTCTAAAGCAAATGATGTACACTACCTAAATTTACTGTAACTGAAATGATGTAAAGGAGATTTTCCTGCAGTGTATGAAAACAGTAAATATAAGAAATAATGAGGGGTAGGGGTTGATTTGTTTTCAATCCTATTTTTGTAAAAAAAATATCTATTTTTATGGAATGTTGTGCGATTACAATTAAATCAATAAAAATATATAAAAAAAAAATAATGCAAAGGAAGCAGATGTGTTTGAAATTACACTTCAATTTTAAGTGGCAGTCTTTAATTTGGGATGCCTTTTATTTTTCAGTAATATTCTGCAGCAGTAGTAGGACTAGTGTGTGTACAGAGGACAGTGAAAGTGACCAACAAGCAACATGATGCCACTCGACAGTACCACTCTAAACAAAAATGTATGAAATATATAAAAACACACAACTGTAATATAACTGTACATAACTGCATGTAGTTTTATCAGAATCACAACTCTTGCTTCCAAACCATTTCTTAAACTGGATTCCAATAGCCCCTGGGATTAGATATCTACAGTGACAGATAACAAACAGGCTTCTTGAATGACATAACTTCTCCTAGGTGCTCCTCACTCCTCACCAGCACAAAAATCAATTGCACATTCCAAATATTTATGTACATAAATGTGACCAGTCTAACCACTAACTACAGCAAACCCCCAGCATGGCGCCAAAACCACCTTGCTGGCACATGCATGCAATCAGTTGCTGTAAGGAGTGAACTTTGTAAGAGGTTAGTTGTGCTCTTTATTACAATATGTGTGTGGAATCTAAATATTCTGCTCATACACATCATTTTAAGGAGACACCTAGAAAGAATAAACAGATTTTCAGGCATCTGAAGCCAAGAGCAACCAATTACGGCAAAGAGAAAAAAGAAAACTTAGGTGTACATCAGTTATAGGTGTAAACAAAATTTTGCTTTGTAATTAGAGAAGCATTAAATAGGCTATTATCCATGTATTTAAAAAAAATTTTTTAAGCATAAAAAAGCTCTAATGTATGGGTGTGTACTAATCATGAAACAGAAAGTGCTTTCCTTTCTTAGCTCTATTATTTAAATTCATGCAGTTAGCAGGTCAGTTTTCTGAAAAACATATTTTGCTATAATCAGGCGAATAGATGCTTCTTGCAACCTTTATCTCTTTTGTACTTTAAACATCTTCCTAGTTTAATTTGCATTAATATATTTTCATTTTGTTTTTCTCAATTCATTTAGAAGCTATTTCTTTTTTGTCCATTTGTTCCCCTTTTAATGCACCTAAAATCTGGAATAGCCTGCCAATAGGAATTCGCCAGGCAAATACAGTAGAGCACTTTAAAACACTGCTGAAAACACATTACTTTAACATGGCCTTTTTATAACTTCACTTTAACTTCATACTGATACTCTGTATGTTCAATTCTTCATAATAACTATTCACAGTGGCTCCAAAATCCGTACTGACCCCTACTCTCTCTTCTGTTTCTTTTTCCGGTTTCCTACTCAAAGCATCATGATGCACCAACATTGATGGACTGAAAGCCAGAAGTCTACGTGACCATCATCATCAGGTCCTTCCATGAAAACCCTAAATACAAAGAGGACTGTTTCATTTATGTTTGGTAGATTGCCCAGAGGGGACTGGGCGGTCTCGTGGTCTGGAACCCCTACAGATTTTATTTTTTTTCTCCAGCTTTTGGAGATTTTTTGTTTTTTCTGTCCACCCTGGCCATCGGACCTTACTTATTCTATGTTAATTAATGTTGACTTATGTTTATTTTTTATTGTGTCTTCTATTTTTCTATTCATTTTGTAAAGCACTTTGAGCTACATTTTTTTGTATGAATATGTGCTATATAAATAAATGTTGATTGATTGATTGATTTTAGCGTCCTGAACACAGCTGTCTGGAGTACAGAAACCGGCCTTCTTACATACACTATATTGCCAAAAGTATTGGGACGCCTGCCTTCACACACACACAAGCTATAATGACATTCCATTCTTAATACATAGGCTTTAATATGGGGTTGGGCCCCCCTTTGCAGCTATAACAGCTTCAATTCTTCTGGGAAGGCTTTCCACAAGGTGTTGAAGTGTGTTTATGGGAATTGTTGTCCATTCGTCCAGGAGAGCATTGTGAGGTCAGGCACTGGTGTGGGATGAGACGGCCTGGCTTGCAGTCTCAGCTCTAATTTATCCCAAAGGTTTTCTGTCAGGTTGAGGTCAGGGCTTTGTGCAAGTTCCTCTACACCAAACTCGCTCATCCATTTGTGCACTGGTACGCAGTCATGTTGGAACAGGAAGGAGCCATCCCCAAACTGTTCCCACAAAATTGGGAGCATGAAATTGTCAAAAATGGCTTTGCATGCTGAAGCATTAAGAGTTCCTTTCACTTGAAATAAAGGGCCAAGCCCAGTCCCTAAAAAATAACCCCACACCATAATCCCCCCTTTACAAACTTTACACTTGGCACAATGCAGTCAGGCAAGTACCGTTCTCCTGGCAACCGCCAAACCCAGACTCTTCCATCGGATTTGTCACTCCAGAGGACATGTCTCCATTTTCTGTTCTAGAGTTCAGTGGCAGTGTGCTTTACACCACTGCATTTGACGTTTTGTACTGCACTTGGTGATATAAGGCTTGGATGCAGCTGCTCGGCCATGGAAACCCATTCCAAGAAGCTCTCTACGCACTGTTCTTGAGCTCTTGAAGGTCTGTAGCTATTGAATCTGCAGAAAGATGGTGACTTCTGCACACTGTGCGCCTCTGTGCGCTCTGATTTTACGTGGCCTACCACTTCATGGTTGAGTTGCCTTTGTTCCCAATTGTTTTTACTTTGTTATAAGTGATTGGAACTCCTGAATTCAGTGATTTGGAGTGGTGTCCCAATACTTTTGGCAATAAAGTGTACATCTGCTGCTGATAGCAGCTGACAGAAACCTTTCACAAGAATTAAACTTAACTTACTAAGCATCTCCCTACATTTCCATTAGCTTATTTACTTGTGATACTGGGCAGTCATCAGGTGTTGTAATTTTGTTAAACACATTCAATTTAATATAAGATATATTGAGAACACCTGGTCCCAGTAACAACCTTATGGAGCTATACCAGTCAAATCTAGATTTCTACTACCATATATACTCACGTATAAGTTGGGTCTTGAAACCTGAAAAATCGATCGTAAAATCAGACCCCGGCTTGTACGCCTGTTCAAAAACACGGCAGATTTTTTTTTTTAACGTCTTCTCGCCTCCTCCAATCTTGCATCAGTTTCTCAGACACATCGAATTTTGTTGCAGCAACGCAGTTACCAATTTCTTTCACTACTTCAATGACATTTAATTTAAAACCACCTTGATATTTTCTTCTGATCTAATGCTCCATCGTAGATAAGGGTCACGTAGGCACAACAGAGAGCGGGAGAGGATAGAAGCACGCGCTGATACAACGCGTTGCCACACCCACATAGAAAAAAAGGCAGTGTGCTCCATGGTTACTCTCTCAGGTGAACGTTAGCATATCATAATCTCTTGGACCAATAGCATGAGTTTTCCATATTCGACTTATATGTCCGACATTATAAAATACCAGAAATTATACTGTAAAATCAAGTCCTGACTTATCCTCGGGAGAACTTATCCACGAGTATATATGGTAATCAGATGTTGCATAACCAATTCATTTTTATCATTTATTTATCCACTAACATCTTTATGAAAATCCATCAATATGTCTGAAGCTCTAAAGAAATAAAAGCTAGTCCTAGAGTATTTAATTCCGAGCATACAAAGAAATATTACATAAAGTATGTGAAGTTCTCACATTCTGTGTAGGTTTTCCAGGTTTCTTCCTATATCCTCATGCAGGTTAGGTTAGTGATTCCGCAATGGCCTTGGTCAACTAATGGACTGGCATCAAGAAATGCACCAATTGTATCTGCTCACTATTGGTATTGGCCAATAAAGCAAGAAAATGCTACAATTGGTTATCGGCTGAGTGTTAGAAATAAACCAATAGATAAATAGATAGATAGATAGAGTGGTGTGAAAAACTATTTGCCCCCTTCCTGATTTCTTATTCTTTTGCATGTTTGTCACACAAAATGTTTCTGATCATCAAACACATTTAACCATTAGTCAAATATAACACAAGTAAACACAAAATGCAGTTTTTAAATGATGGTTTTTATTATTTAGGGAGAAAAAAACCTACATGGCCCTGTGTGAAAAAGTAATTGCCCCCTGAACCTAATAACTGGTTGGGCCACCCTTAGCAGCAATAACTGCAATCAAGCGCTTGTGATAACTTGCAATGAGTCTTTTACAGCACTCTGGATGAATTTTGGCCCACTCATCTTTGCAGAATTGTTGTAATTCAGCTTTATTTGAGGGTTTTCTAGCATGAACCGCCTTTTTAAGGCCATGCCATAGCATCTCAATTGGATTCAGGTCAGGACTTTGACTAGGCCACTCCAAAGTCTTCATTTTGTTTTTCTTCAGCCATTCAGAGGTGGATTTGCTGGTGTGTTTTGGGTCATTGTCCTGTTGCAGCACCCAAGATCGTTTCAGCTTGAGTTGACGAACAGATGGCCGGACATCCTCCGTCAGGATTTTTTGGTAGACAGTAGAATTCATGGTTCCATCTATCACAGCATGCCTTCCAGGTCCTGAAGCAGCAAAACAACCCCAGACCATCACACTACCACCACCATATTTTACTGTTGGTATGATGTCCTTTTTCTGAAATGCTGTGTTCCTTTTACGCCAGATGTAACGGGACATTTGCCTTCCAAAAAGTTCAACTTTTGTCTCATCAGTCCACAAGGTATTTTCCCAAAAGTCTTGGCAATCATTGAGATGTTTCTTAGCAAAATTGAGACGAGCCCTAATGTTCTTTTGCTTAACAGTGGTTTGTGTCTTGGAAATCTGCCATGCAGGCCGTTTTTGCCCAGTCTCTTTCTTATGATGGAGTCGTGAACACTGACCTTAATTGAGGCAAGTGAGGCCTGCAGTTCTTTAGACGTTGTCCTGGGGTCTTTTGTGACCTCTCAGATGAGTCGGACACTCCTGGGAAGGTTCACCACTGTTCCATGTTTTTGCCATTTGTGGATAATGGCTCTCACTGTGGTTCGCTGGAGTCCCAAAGCTTTAGAAATGGCTTTATAACCTTTACCAGACTGATAGATCTCAATTACTTCTGTTCTCATTTGTTCCTGAATTTCTTTGGATCTTGGCATGATGTCTAGCTTTTGAGCTGCTTTTGGTCTACTTCTCTGTGTCAGGCAGCTCCTATTTAAGTGATTTCTTGATTGAAACAGGTGTGGCAGTAATCAGGCCGGGGGGTGGCTACGGAAATTGAACTCAGGTGTGATACACCACAGTTAGGTTATTTTTAACAAGGGGGCAATTACTTTTTCACACAGGGCCATGTAGGTTTGGATTTTTTCTCCTTAAATAATAAAAACCATCATTTAAAAACTGCATTTTGTGTTTACTTGTGTTATATTTGACTAATGGTTAAATGTGTTTGATGATCAGAAACATTTTGTGTGACAAACATGCAAAAGATTAAGAAATCAGGAAGGGGGCAAATAGTTTTTCACACCACTGTAGATAGATAGATAGATAGATAGATAGATAGATAGATAGATAGATAGATAGATAGATAGATAGATAGATAGATACTTCATTAATCCCAATATTCCTGTTGCAAAAAACATTTCCCATGATGAAAACAGTAGATACAAAAAAGTCTGCAGTGTGGGCTCACTTTAGCGTTTTTGTAAATGTCACCAGAAATGTTCTTTGCAAACACTGCTCTGCAAAAATTTCACAAGGAGGGAATACAATACAATACAACAAATCTGATTGCTCACCTCAAGGCAAAGCGTAGTAAGGAACAATGAGCTTCTGAAAAGCAAATCTGCTTCAGTTAAGAACGCTCAAGTTCCAGTGCTGGCCACAGATAGTGGAAATCCATCAATAGAGCAGACATTTGATAGCTGAAGAAAATTCAATTCAGACAGTGCAAAAGCTCAAAGTATTACTCGGTACGTAATGGAATTCATCACACATAAAATCACAAACAAATCTGCCATAAATGGAATAGTTAATGGAAAAGTGTAACTGAGAGCAGTTAAATTATAAAATATATAACTTGGAGTCTGTATTTTGTTTTATTAAACTAATGTTAATGTTAAATAAAGTGACTTAAAATATATATAAAATTTTAGAACTCGGAGACTTTTTGTTTTTGTTTATTTGTACGCCAAGAATTGGTGTCATTTTCATATTAAAAAATTAATGTGCTTTGATTTTTCATATTTTACAAATGTCATTTATTACACTTTCACAGATGTACTTATTCAATGTCAACAGAACCACCAAATAATCAGTATTGGCACTGGAATTTTTTTTTTTTTTTTTGCAAATAATCGTCTATTGGTATCGGCCAGAAGTTTTCATATTGGTGCATCACTACTGGCACCATTCTAACGGCAGGACTGTTTCCTGCTTTGCTCAAAGTGGTCCCGAGATAGACCCCAGCGTCAATAAACTGGATTAATTGGGCTTTAGAACATTAGAAGTTATTAGTTATTTATTTTATTTTGTGGTACTTTTATTTTCCCTTCAACCATTGCACTTTCACATCGATCCAATACAGTAAATGCTGCTGTATACATTTCTATATTCTTGTTAATTCACTGTACTTATTGTATCTGTGCTGATAGGACTTCTTCAGCTCAAAGAAAAAGGTTGGGAAAAATGTAAACATCACTCATGCCACCGTATGCTAAGAAGTACAGGTATGCTGGATGCTTTGCTTTTTGCCTGTCGAGAACTGGAAAATCTGCCAAGCCTGTTTGAGATTTTTGTTTGCAAAAGTTTTAAATTTCAAAAAATTAATTCTTAAACTTTCATTTTCCTGAATTAGTTTGAATCCTAATTCTTTGCTTGAAAAGGTTTTAATTGTTTTTAATTCTGTCTTTAATTGTGTCACCCCCTCACATTGAACGCATTTGCAAGCAGGCAATGGTTTGCGATGGAATGCCATCCTGATGACAACTGATAAGTTATGATGTAGCATCATCAGCTGCTTTGTACAAGATGCAAATTCAGCTGCTGCTCATGGAAAGTTTAATATTCAATATAATCTGGTTGTGACTCCCTCCCTTCTTTCAACTCGGCTTTCTTCTTTCATTATTAAATTTGATTTTCTTGGTAAACAACTTTTGCAATTCCATTTTGACTGCAATCATGGTTGTACTAGCTTGAATGTATTCCTTAGTGTTAGAAATAAATAAATGTTTTTACTTTGTTTAAAAAGTAAATGCACATCTCCAGGTCTGCTTCATAGAATATTGAGCAAGCAAGAAACTTGGAGTGGTCAGTTTGGAAAGGAAGATGAGCACATAGCATCTACATTGCAGGTTTTCTAACTCTTTCATGCTTTGCCTGACTGGCATAATAATGCCATTCTAGCTATGCTGTAAGAAGTTTTCTTTTTAAATGGAATTGTGAATCAGCATTGGTAGTAAATATCTATTCACCACTGGAATCACCCCCCTTCTTGAACTCGGACATTGATAGCCATGACTGGAATGGCTAAGGCAATGAGAACACATAATGAACAAGGATGGCTCAAAAAATGTATTATGCAGGTGTATTTAAAAAATCAAGTTTCCAACATAGTACCTTGAAGTCAATAAAAATTTCTTCAACGAATAAATAATCCATAAAAATCAATGCGTCCATGGTGATAAAAACAGCAATAAATAGTTCCTTAAATAAGTTAAAAGCCAAGGATAAAATCATCCTGAGATCAGGGTCTCTTTCATCCTCTCTCTCTGAGCCCAGCACATTTTTCCCTCCAGCTCCCCCACAAGCAACTGCGGTCCCCTCTACAGTGCTCACCCCAGCCACCTCAGTCACACAGTCATCACTGTGACACTTGGAGCTGGACCTCCATCGTCCTGCCACCTGTCCTTGGTTCAGTAGGACACCTGAAGAAATTATTAACTCATCTCCTCCGTTTTTTTCAGTGGGAGCGACCCACCCATGCAGTGTTGCTATTCTTTCTCCCTCTGACCTCTATACCTTCTTTTCAGCATACAGGCTCTATCTCTTGATTGTTCTTCTTCGTTTCCTTCCTTCTTCTATTTTTACTCTTCCTTCCTAAATGCCCCATCTAACCTACTCAGGCTCTCTTTATACTCTGTATGTGCAAAGCATCAATGAGGAAACTGGCTGAACTGATTGTGTTTGCACAGGAATATGCAGTCAGCTAGTTATCCCATTAAACATCCATGGGGGCTGCAAAGCTTTTCAGCACCACACAACTGCACCCACCAAGCCTGTGTTCAGAGTTTTAAAATTAAAAACTCTCTACCATCATGGACCCCTAACGTGCTTTGCCACAAGACTATGCAGTAACCACTCACTCACAAATTCACTATTTGATTTCAGTAGTTACATGTATATAAAACATGAATATATTAATCTTCTTCTTTCATGATTATATTAATCTTCTTCTTCTTTCATGAATGTATTAATCTTATTCTTCTTTCAGCTGCTTCCATTTAGGAGTTGCCACAGTAAATCATCCATATCCATCTATCCATGTCTTTAACATCATTTTCTGCCACACTGACTGCGTTCATGTCCTCCCTCACTACATCCATAAACCTCTTCTTTGGCCTTCTTCTATTCCTTTTTCCCTGGCAGTTCCAACCTCAACATTCTTTTCTCAATGTACTCCTCACCTCTCCTCTACACATGCCCAAACCATCTCAATCTAGTCTCTCTCACTTGGTCACCAAGCTGTCGTGTTGCCCCTCTAATATTTCTAATTCTGTCAACCCTTGTTAGTCTGAGTGAAAATCGTAGCATCTTCAACTCTGTCACATCCAGCTTTGCCTCCTGTCTTTTCATCAGTGCAAGCATCTCCAAACCATACAATATAGATGGTCTCACTTCCGTTTTATACACCTTCCCTTTCACTCTTGCAGTTACTCTTCTATCACAAATCACTCCTGTCACTTTTCTCCACCCCCCCCCAACTTTCTCATAGAGTACCATAACTTCGCTCTTGCCACCCTGTTGTACGCATTTTCTAAGTTCAGAAACACACAATAATAAGCCTTCTGACATTCTTTGTACTTCATGAACACTATTAAAGCAAACATTGCAACTATAGTACTCTTTCCTGGCCATATTGCTGCTCACAGATATCTACCTCTCCTTTCAGCCTAGCATCCATCACTGTTTCCCATATCTTCATGGTGTGGCAAATCAACTTTCTAACCCTATAGTTACTACATATCTCCCTTATTCTTGAAAATTGGTACTAATATAAACTGCTCAAAAAAATTAAAGACACACTTTGAAAACACATCAAGCCACCCTCATGAAGTCTGTTTCTGATTGTTTGGTCAGAGACATTCACACCAGTGGCCTTCTGCTCATTTTGTAGGGCTCTGGCAGTGCTCATCCTGTTCCTCCTTACCCAAATGAGCAGATACTGGCCCTGCTAATGGGGTAAGGACCTTCTATGGCCCTCTCCAGCTCTCCTAGAATAACTGTGTGTCTCCTGAAATCTCCTTCATGCCCTTGAGACAGTGCTGAGAGACACAACAAACCTTCTGGCAATAGTACGTATTGATGTGCCGTCCTGAAGAAGTTGGACTACCTGTGCAGCCTCTGTAGGGTCCAGGTATTGCCTCATGCTACCAGTAGTTACACTGATCATAGCCAAATGCAAAACTAGTGAAAAAACAATCAGAAAAGATGAGTCGGGAAACAATTAGTGGCCTTCACCTGTTAAACCATTTCTGTTTTGGGTGTTGTCTCATTGTTGTCTCTGTAGTGCACCTGTTGTTAATTTCATTAACACCAAAGCATTTGAAACTGATTAACAACCCTCTCTGCTACTTAACTGACCAGATCAATATCCCAAAAGTTTCACTGACTTAATGCTATACTTAATTTTTTTGAGCAGTATACTTTTTCTCCACTCCTTGGGCATCTTCTCACGTTTCAAGATTTTTTTAAACAATCTAGTTAGAAACTCTATTGCCATCTCATGTAAACATCTCTGTGCTTCCACTGGTATATCGCCAGGGCCAACTGCTTTTCCACTTTTCGTTCTTTCTATAGCTTCCTTCACTTCAGCCTTGCTGATCCTGGATACTTTGCGATTTACTATCTCAACTTCATTCAACCTACACACTCTCTCATTTTCTATATTCATAAGTCCTTCAAAGCACTCCTTTCAGCTTTTCAACACACACTCCCCACTTGTCAGCAAATTTCCATCTGCATCCTTTATTACCCTTACCTGCAGCACATCCTTTCCTGTGAATGTGTTAATAAATCTAGTAAATTAGCCAGTGAGCAGTATTTCAAAGTAAGTTAGGACTGGAAACATAATGTTAGCTTATTGGGGTAGTTTCTAAACCACAATAAGTTATTTTGTAAACTGGTTTAATATTGGACAAGAAATCTACTTAACATATATCATATGGGCATAGAGACAAATTTGTTGGTACCCCTCCACGAAAAAAGAAGAACTTATACAGTAATTGTCTCTGAAGTAACTTGAAACTGACATAAGTAATTGACAACCACCATTGTTTTTTTCCATATTTAACAAAATTTTGACTTTGCTTTAGTTTTGATTCAACAGAATATTTCGAATAATAACAGAAATGAAAATGGTTTGGACAAAAAGAATGGAACCCTTAAAGCTAATACTTCCCAACCACTGCAAAAAAGCCATTCCCGTTGCTCTTAATGAGACATATACTGTATATATACAGGCAGTGCCCGGGTTACGTACGAGATAGGGTCTGTAGGTTTGTACTTAAGTTGAATTTGTATGTAAGTCGGAACAGGTGCATAAATTTAATAAATTCTATTGTTGACCAACTGTAACCAAGTGCTCTGCCAATGAATTATGGAGTTTCACCTCTCTCTGACCATTTTATTTTTTCTACTTTATTTTCAATGGTGATGTTTTTTCTCCTCTTTACTGTATCACCAGCACTTGCATCAGATTTGTGTTTCAGAGACACTGTTGAAGGGTGAAGACAAAAGGCTAAGATGAGCTGTTTTACACAGCACTGTACATGCTATCACAGCAGGAAGGCACCAGTCATCAACATGTCTGACGTACTGACAAGAGACATCTTCCTGCTATGTGCATAACAGTACAAGCAGGCTTGCTATTGAGAATGAATGGGGTCGGCGACGGGCGGTTCATCACCAGCCCGCCTCACAGTCACCTCCACTACAATATGCTGCCTGAAGTGTCCGCCCACCGAGAACAAACATGGTGCAGCCAAAGTCGGGTAGTGAATCGCCCCCATTCAATAGGCAGCCATCTGATGCACACTACAATACTACCCCCCGCTGCCCCATTCACTCTCAATGGCCTCCGTTCAGCCATAACCGGGTCACTGCTTGCAGCATTACCAGCAGCCCACAGAGAACAAATGGCGCAGCCGTGTGTGGTGGGTGGGCAGTGAAACCAAGTATATATATAGTATATAAATATTTTTATATTTTTATTTCTACAGTTAAGCAAAACAATCAAATCATTTTAGGTGCAATAGACTGATGCTCTGTCCCAAGGTTGTTCCTGCCTTGTGTGCTGTGGTTGCTGGGATGGGCTCCATCTTCCCCTTGACACTGCCCTGGATAAGCAAGTTAAGAAAATGGATGACCAGATAGATGAGTGGTTTTCTGCCCAACACAGCAATTCACATTATTTTTTAAAACTATGTGGCACCTGATGCAACAACCAAATGCAGAAACAGCAAAGAGAGGTATTGAGCAGAAGCATGAAGATATGGTATTTACATATGTCAGAACTGAACCTCATATGTATATTCAAAGTTTACATGACCTCATCTCATCTCATTTTCTGAAACTGCATTTCATGGTGATAGTTTGTGGAAATGGTGTACTTAAGCAAATTTCAGCGAATAGGCTGTGACAAATAATTTAATAGTTCAAGGATATTTCAAGGAAAATAGTAATAATGAACACTACCCTATACTACTGATAAATACAGTACCCTCCCACCAATATATTTAATTTGGAAGATCATCCTGCAGAAGTTGGCTTTCCGTATGTTGTTTAGCTCCATTATAGTCACTAAACTAAATAAAAATGAATGCATACAGAAAAAAAATCCACATTGCAGCTTCCTCTTCAAAGCCAAACAATAAATTTGTTTTTGGATTAATTTGTTAACTTTCTGATTTATAGCTTATCACTTAAGCTAACAGAACCTAATGCTTACTGGATGCCTTTCTCTTATTCCATTGATCATGCCCATGGCTACAAATCTCCATTCATGTTGGTTATCGTTATCTTCCCCTTTTGCTGTAACCGTTTCTCCTTTTGATCTGTGAACATAAGGCCTTTTTATCATTGGACACAACCCTAACAATAGTACACGAAATGGCTTCCATAATAGGAAAATGCATAAGACCCCAAAATTCATCCCTGATCATGACTCTTGGTAGTTGTCTTAGATGTATTTAAGAAGTTTTTACTAGTTCTTTTTGGAACCTAAGAATACCATTTTGTAGTTTATTATCAGTCAGGAGATGTTTTGCTGTGGAGAATCTTCAGTTTTTCAACTGGAAACTGTTTATATTAAATTTTAATTAAACAAACGAGGATGAACTGAATTTACTGGACTTTAATTACCGGCATTGCTAGAATCCTTTTGTATTTTACTTGTAATTTACGCATTTGTTCGAGTCAGCTCCTTCTTCACTTACTTTTTTACATAGAAATGGGAAAAAGTACATACCATAGAACCCGTTTAAATGAATTTATAATCTGCTAACAGATGATGTAGGACTGGGAATTACCGAATTAGCTTACAGCTTGGGAAATAAAAAGTGTGCGGAGGTACATAAAAGATCAAACTACTTTGATCTGACTCATTCATCATTAGGACAAGTTAGTCAATCAAATGTTTGCAATG
This sequence comes from Polypterus senegalus, assembly GCF_016835505.1. NCBI lineage: Eukaryota > Metazoa > Chordata > Cladistia > Polypteriformes > Polypteridae > Polypterus > Polypterus senegalus. Next base: position 79,446,493 of record NC_053157.1, read on the forward strand.
TCACATGTCCCAAAACCCCACATGTGCATTTTAACTTAAATATGGCTTGTCTGACAGACCAAAAAGGAGAAAAGAAAAAGAAGGAAAAAGATGGAAAAAACAATAACAGAAGACTGACATCAAAAATCAAGAAACTTGAGATCATCTGATTTGGACGTCAGAAAGTGTAGCTATGAACAATGCTGATCGCTAAACCAAAAGCTGCCCAGGAAATTAACCCCTATTCTAAGATTGTTTTTATCCATACTTTGCTATCTATTTTATTTTCTATTTTATTTTCTTCTATTTGGTATTGTTACTGTGGACTATGGCCAGCCAGTCATCCCAGCCAATACCCCCAGGCCACCAGGTGGAGCCCTCCCTACAGCATGGAGGTGCCCCGAATGCCAGCAGGGAATCATGGACATTGGAGTTTTCATTTACAGCCCTGCTATAAACCTTGGGGGCCAACAAAGGATGCTGCAGTGAGGCCCAGAGACTCTTACGTGCCCTATAACCCGGAAGTACGTCTTAGTCACAGTGACCGGGGAAGTGACGTACTTCCGGGATGAAGAAGAGGACTTTTGATCTGACATGGAAGTGCTAGGAAGTCACATGGACTACGGGTTCAGAAGCACTTCCGGGTCACAGACTATAAAAGACTGTAGGAGATCCCAGACGATGAGCTGAGCTGGCTGGCAAGGTGGCAACACGTCTGGGAGTGGAGGATTGTTATTGATTATTGTATTGTGTATTGGTTAATGAGTATTGTGGAGAGGAGGGTGTTTTGTGCACTTATTTGCTGTAATAAAGTCTACTTTTGGACTTTTATCTGGTGTCTGGCATCTAGTCTGAGGGTTCGACAGTGACCCCATCTGTCACATTATACATTTATAAACACCACATTGCTTTTATATTTTCTATACTTTGTCCTTTATCTAGAGTGACTGAAATAATAAATGGGTACTAAGTGTGCGTTTGATGGCTGCAGTCATAGTCACAGGGTTTTTCAAGGCTATTGAGGTCACTCCTCAATAAAAAAAAAAAGCAGCACATAGTTTGGTTAGTAAGTAGCATTTAAACAAAAGAGTTGTGTCTTTCTGTGTCACAACAACACCAACATGTTTGTTAGAACTGCTGATAGTGAATCCCTATAACAAGAATCTTATGCAGAATATTGCAGAGTGACTGGCAATTTTACACCACTTGAGACTTTGTCTGGACAGGATCGCTATGTGTATGTGTGTGTTAATGTTCAAGGGCGAGAGTAGATGAACCCCATAAACGTTCCTGGTAAGTTCCACAAATTACATGACAACACAGGAGAAAATCTGTTTCTGATCATTTTCTAAGTCCAATTTTTTGTGTCAGCAGGTTATCTAGGAGCCAGCGATTATGTCAAAAAAAAGCTCAACAATGTACATTCAGCTTTTAGCAAAAAAAGGAAAATACAGATTAGGTTAAAGAAAATTAACATAATTCACTATCTTCTTTAAATATAAAATAAAATAAGGAAAAAATATTTCTGTAGAAGTTGTTTTTAAGAGTGATGAACTAAAATGAATTGCTCAATAAGGCAGTTCTTAATGTAAGGCTGACATGTGTACAGCAATGAAATAATTTTAAACCATTTATATGATTTTAAATGCACTGTAGCTAAAGTTCAGGAAGGATTTATACTCTTCATAGATTAACAGCTTTTTTGTGTGGGCTGCTTGTACTGCCAACAATAAATAAAAAGATCACAAATGAATGAAAGTGAGCTAGTCTAGTACAACAAACTACACTTTTTTATTTACCTGCTATTCATTTTCGAGCAAGTCATTCACCATTACATCCATCTAGTGTTACCATTAAACATTTACTAGGTTTTCTAAGAAAGGCTAATCTTACTTTATCTAAACTTAATAGGAGCAGACATTAAAGTCTAAATGAATAGGCCATTTCCTGTTAGAAGTCCAGCATGTTACCTGTCCTAACAGGGTCTGATTTTGCAGCTGTCATCTTTCCCAGCATTTAGCCAATGAAGGCATCTTTTGTTCAATTGATAAGCAGGACATTGTTCTCTACTCAGGTGCCCTGCATATGAAGTGTAATGCAACTCAATATGCTTCTCTTCATCCAAGGGGAGTGTGTTTTCTTCTAAGCAGTATTAATTTTTTTTCTTTCACTGAAACTTTTTTTTGTGTCTCACTTTAAAATAAAAAAGTGTTTATTTACTCTGAAAACTGGCCAGTGTGACAGTGCTCTGCAATACAAAGTTGTGCTTGGAAAGTCTTTTCTATTTGTTACTAGCAGGAGTACCTAGTGTTGCCCGGCAATCTATAACCAGTGAATTTCTGAAATGAAAGAAACAGAACATAGAAATAGAACAAACAGTTTTGTGATTCACATTTTATTGTAAGTTCCTCCAATCTGCATTCTGTTTGCTGTGGCGTTTCAGACGAGTTTGAAATAAACCTTGTTCTGGCATCTGAAGTAGACCTAATTCTATGTCTTTTTTTCGGTGGCATGAGTATATTAGCGAAAAGCAGGACAATTATAATGTGTAATATGGTATTACATATGGAATAAGCACCACAGTGAGATGAATTTACGTTATTTACAATATGTTGGAAAGCGTTTGTAAGGAGCGTCTGTGTTGAACCGTGCTGGTATCTAACGGACGTTGGGGATGATAACTAAAGAGAGAAGCGACATACAACCGGTGCTGCGTCTGGGGAAAATGGTGGGTGAAGGATGCTGTCTTTTCAAGGCGAGTCTCTGTTCAAATGTGCTTGCATATAATGAACGGCGAATGAAATACAGCACTATGAGTGTGTGTGGGAGTGTGACCCGCTGAAATGTGGGTGTGTCAGCCGGTCACGTGCACTGGGTCGTTCATGTTTTACATCCACACGGCAGTTGCCCTTCACCCGATCAAAGAAATCAGACTTCTTATACTTGGACACTTCCGGCATGTCTTGGCAATTTAAAGAAACATGGGTAAAGAGTGATGCACAGAGACCAAAGCTGCTGCTAGATGGCGCTGATGTGAACGTTTGTTGCAACGTGCGGCCATCTTGTCGATGATAAGTACAGGGATGTGTCCTGAAAGTTGTGTCAGTGAAAGGGTGCCCTGCTTTTCACCACAAACATTTTTCCCAACCAAACAAAGCCCATGACCTTCTCCTGGTCACAAAGGAGCCCCATCCCCAGTTTGGTGCTGATTGGACACCCGGTGCAGATTTGTATGGCGGACAAACAAACATACATACACACATACATAGACTCTGCTTTATATATTAGACTAATATTTGTGTGTCAGGCTTGAGAGACACTAATTGTTTGACTGAAGTTCTGAAGCAAGTCTACAAATTTATTGTGAGATCTAATATTGACAAATCAAATTCACACCTCGGACATCAGTGCCTGAGACGAAGACTCAGACATTATGCCATGGAGGCAGTTTCACTTTTTTGATAGGGTGAGGATCGGAGTATTGCATTTTTAGGTATGAGTCAAAATCTGATTGTTTGGTTACCTACCAGATAACACTTGTGGTTGGTTGGCCAGTTGGTAAACATCCACCACATCCTCTCAGTTGCAAGAAGCAGACTATAGACATGATATACAGTATCTGCCAAATAATACAAAGAGTGCACGACACATGTTTCACCCTCATTGGGGTTCATTCACATGACGGATGTTTGCCGACTGGTCGACTAACCACAAGCGTTTCAGACCTAAGAATGTAATACTCCGATCTTCACCCTATCAAATAAGTGAACCAGCTGCTATTGTACAATGTCAGAGTCTTCGCCTCAGGCACTGATGTCTGAGGTTTTGACCCCGTAAGGGGATGCAAAAGTACGTACACCTGATGAGCCCCAATAAGGGTGAAACACGTGTCGTATACCCTTTGTATTACTTGGCAATTACTGTATAACATATCTATGATCTGCTTCTCGCCACTGAGAGGACGTGTTGGATGTATGCCGACTGGCCGACCAACCACAAGCATTACCTGGTAGGTAACTACCCAGATAACCAGATTTCCATTCAGACCTAATATATATACAGTACAGGCCAAAAGTTTGGACACACCTCCTCATTCAATGTGTTTTCTTTATTTTCATGACCATTTACATTGGTAGATTCTCACTGAAGGCATCAAAATTATGAATGAACAAATGTGGAGTTATGTACTTAACAAAAAAAGGTGAAATAACTGAAAACATGTTTTATATTCTAGTTTCTTCAAATTAGCCACCCTTTGCTCTGATTACTGCTTTGCACACTCTTGGCATTCTCTCGATGAGCTTCAACAGGTAGTCACCTGAAATGATTTTCACTTCACAGGTGTGCCTTATTAGGGTTATTTAGTGGAATTTCTTGCTTTATCAATGGGGTTGGAACCAGCAGTTGTGTTGTGCAGAAGTCAGGTTAGTTGGACGATCATTTATTTTTCAACAGGACAATGACCCAAAACACACCTCCAGGCTGTGTAAGGGCTATTTGACCAAGAAGGAGAGTGATGGAGTGCTGTAAATGGTCATGAAAATAAAGAAACCACATTGAATGAGGAGGTGTGTCCAAACTTTTGGCCTCTACTGTATATATATATATATATATATATATATATATATATATATATATATATATATATATATATATACATTATCACACACGTGCGAATGGGAGGCAGCGATAGGGCTTGAGTAAGGACAGTTCCAAGACATACTGGGATGTGGCAGAGTGCACTGACTCTATTTCTCCCTTGCCTGCAGACCATTCATGGGAGATTCCACCTGGTTCTCTTGACGTCACTTCCGGGACCGAGCCAATGGAAGGAGACCTGGCCGGTTCCGGCCCCTGTGATGTCACATCCGGGCTCACACCAATGACAGAAGACCTACATGAGCCCGACCCCTTTGACCACTTCCTGTCTTCCCCTTTAAAAGCCTCCACCTTTTCCCTATTCCCTCATTTCTTTTTTGGACTCGGTTTTGTGCACATCAGTGCTGTATTTGCTGAAAATTACTTTTGCAGCCAGGAAACCAGATTATACGGGTGGCTGCCCGAAACCTTTATATGACTCTGTCTCGTGTTTGTGACAATATATACTCTGAGCCAACAGGTTTCCAGAACCAAACATCACTGGGTTCCAAAAAAAGACCAGCTTCAGTGTATCATAGGGCAAAGTAATGCACAAGCAGTGCTTAGAAAAATAATTTTTCATATTTTATTGTTACACAACATTAATTTGCCGTGGATTAAATTTGTTTTTTTTAAGATGTTGATCAATAGAAAAAAAATCTTTATTGTCAAAGTGAAAACAGATGTGCAAAGTGGTCAAAATCAATTAAAAATGCAAACCACAAAATAATTGTCTGCATAATTATTTACTTCCTTTTTATAATGCCTAAATCATCATTGATGCTGTCAATTTGTTATATACAGTAGAAAACACCTAATTAGTTCAATGGAGATCATCTGTCTGTAGTTTAAGGGTTTTAGTTGACTGTAATTTAAATGCGACTGCAGATATCTGAAAGATCCAACTTGTGCAGAGTCAATGTTGTGGCCTAACCCACAAAGTAAAGACAAATTAATACACCAAGCAACTCGGTGAAAAGGTGATTGAAGAGCAGAAGCCAGGGGATGAAGAAAAGAAAATATCCAAGCTACTGAGTATCCATTGGAGTCCAGTTAAATCAGTCATTAAAACAATATAAAGAGTGTGGCATCACTCTAAATCTGCCTAGAGCAGTCTGTCCACAAAGAAGACAACTTGTGAAGGAGGTCATCATGAGACATATGATAAATATGTTCTTACAAACTAAAGTGACACATACTGCATTCCCAACTGAACTTGGAAGTCAGACTTTCCAAGTTCCTAGTTGAAATTTCCAACTGGAACGTCCCCACAGTCCTGGAAACTCAGTCCTGGAATATCAAGTCAGAGTTTGTTTGATTTCAGATTATAACATTGATCCAAAAATGGTGACAAGACAGTGAAAGCTGTAGTATTATACTTTTTATTGACACTTCAGTCTATTTGTATCTCATTAAATCAGTTCTAGACACTGTGGACCACCCAAGCTGGCAGTGCCACCAGAACCATAGACAACTGTGAGACACAAGTTCAAGGCACACAAATGTTTTTTATTTTTCTTGTTACCTTGTGGGAAACACCTTCCCCATTTCCCACAAACCCAGCACAGTCCAAAGCACCAACACTGCACAATACAATAAGTCTTCCTTCACTCTGTCTTTTCTCCTCCACTCCTCTGGTCAAGCTTCATCTTCCTCCACCTGACTCTGGCTTCCTGAGTAGTGGCTGCTGGCTCCTTTTATAAGGCACCTGGAAGTGCTCCAGGTGCTTCATGACTCATTTCTGGCAGCACCTCTTGGTGTAGCGGAAGAACTGCCCATAAGGGCTCAGCAGTTTCTGCTGCAGCACCCCCTGGCAGCTCCTGTGGATCCCAACAGGGCTGAATCAAACTCCAACTCCCATGAAGCCCTGCAGGAGTCTGAGGCACTGCTGCAACCCAGGGGGGTTACCATCTAGCATCCCAGGGGAGGTAACATTCTGGCCACGCTTGCTCCCCTGGTGCTCCCAGTGTGGAAGCGTCCTGGCCGGGCAAGGGCCCCAGCCACAGGCTACAACACAGTACTGTACAACCTCTATCTATGTATATGTTACTACAGTGTTTGGATGGGCAAAATATCAGCTAAGTCATTGTTATCAACTGGTATTTATTCTGAAAAAGCAAGCACAACAAAGATTTTCAAGGAGGTGTCCATATTGGTTTTCCAAATGTTTTACTGGAACACATTTAGCTCAGATGTGATATCATTCCAAACTCTGAAGTCCGATTTATGAGGTAATTGGAACACAGCATAAGACTGGAGAGAATGTGTATACAGCAGCTTGTGCCAGGATTCTTCACCAGTCACAACTTTATGGGACTGTGACAAAGAGAAAGCTATTGTTAAAAAATGCAATAGACATCTCAAATGGGTACATACAAAACTCTTAAGTCAACTGGAAGAATGTTCTATGGCCTAATGAAAGTAAAACTGAGCTCTTTGTCCATATTAAATTCAGAAATCATATATTCTCTGCTTCCCTCCATTTAGTACACCCGCTTAACTAAATTCAGGGTTGTGGAGAGATGCAGATTTTTCAGGCTATACTTGGCACAAAGCAGAAACTAAATAAGGATGGGGTGTCAGTCTTTTGTAGAGAAAGTCACTACATCCACTTACTCTCATTCATACAGGACTAGGATTACATTAGAGTGATACATTAATATATATATATATATTTTGGATGTGGAAGGAAACCAAAATAGCCATGGGAAGGTAACATAAATATGGGAAAAATATAAAACTTCATAGACACAGTGAATTTGCAGGGATTTGAACTTGGGACTACTGGACTGTAAATGCCCAGTGCTAAATCATTATAAGGTAAATTCAAAACTGTGTGGGCATTGTGTATTGTGTGTTGTCAAAGATTTTTTAAATTAAAAAGAAATGAAAATCTTTTGCCTTGGCAGTTACAGTCACAGTAAAGCATTGTGCTGCCAGAATAAAGGAGCCCCAGCACACTTCTGGCAAATAATTTGTTGGCTGAAAATACTCAATGTTAGTGTGACAGAGAGAGGATGTGCAACATTGTTCATAATGGCACTCAGTTTTGTTTAAATTCTCTCCTTTACTACTACCTCTAGGAGGAACAGAGTGTGCCCTTTAACTGATCCAGTGTTTTTAGTTTGTTGATTTAATGGGCCTCTCTTGAAATGATGCTACTGGCCTAACACACCACAGCAAATAAAACCACACTGGCCATCATAGAGATGTAGAAGGTTTGACGAATGTCATATAATTCTGTCTTCCACAAATCTTCTCAAGCCTGTATGCTGTCTAAGTTTCTCTGTACCATTTTAGCTGATTCTATATTATCTGCCTTAATATCCGGAAGACTATTTTCACTCTACTGTATAACACTATCTACTTCATTGAGTTCCAGTCTGTTGGGGAAGATAAAAATATATCCATAATGCAGACCTATGTCAGTAATATAGGCATGCAAGCTTCAAATTAACCTTAGAAAACCTTAATTTCAATAGGAATGACTCTAAACTGAAACAAGCTCTAAGGGTTAATTATGGCATATTTACCTCTCAATAGCAACTTTCAGGTCCAGCAAGATGAACATCAAAGCTCCCTCAGGTTACTCCAAGATGTCAGGCATGCATAATATAAGTACAGTGGCATATCTTGGTGCTTACTTTTTGACAGTCATTGCACTAGCAGTAGAAGCCATTGAGGTTAAGCACCAATGTCACTGACACAGCCTATAGTGACTTTAAGGGCTAGATTATGTAATTAGCTAATTTTCAGTATGGTCCTCAACTCAACTTTTATTGTCATTCATCCATATACATATTATATGGTTGAATGAAATTTCATTTCTTAAAGTTAATTTCTTACCTTCCATAGACAAAACAACATACATCTAATATACACCATAACTTTGCCAAAACCAGTGCAACAATACAATGTAACAAAACAAAAGATGCTGGACTATACAGCTCGAGCAATGCTCAATATCCATAGTAAAGTACAGAGTGTAAAGTGACAGTACATAATTGGGGGCATGTTATAGGGATATGGTACTGGAGTACATGTAGGAATTCAGACGTCTGACAGCTTGGGGAAAGTGGCTGTTACAAGAGCTGGCTGTGCTGGTCCTAATGCCGTGGTATGTTCTACCTGATGACAGGAGGTCAAACAGTATGTGTAAAAGGTGAGAGATGCCTTCCACAATGGCGGAGGCTCCACATAGTGTGTCTGAAAAATGTCCTGGATCGAGAAGAGGGAGAACCCTATGATCCTCTCAGCTGTCCTCACTACATGCTGCTAAATCTTGCTCTCATGGGCTTTGTTGTTCCCAAACTGCGTAGTTATAAAGTTTGTCAGGACAGTCTCCACAGTACCTCTGTAAAGGTGTTAAGAATGGGTTGTGGCAATCCGATTTGCTTCAACCTCTCTAGAAAAAACTGTGGAAACGTAGGTGAGTTTAAGAACTTTAAGACGAAAGTTATAGTCCAAGTGCTAGGTGATAAATGGCTTCATGTACTACCTGTTAGTTAGAAAAATGGTTGTTCTCCTGGTGGAGGACTTTCTTCCTTCTTTTCACTTTTTGCTAGAGGCTTTTATCTTTATCCTCTTGGTACATCTCCAAGCATTCTCCTTTTGTGAACTGGTATAATGAGTATAGGTGAAATGGCTTCTACAGGTGTCACAGTGGCTTCTTTGTTGAATGTTTTATTCCTTACATTTCTGAGGAGATCCAGGCCTGGCAGCATTTTGTCTATCGTTCTGCTTTATTTTTCTGAAAACATCAGATTCCTTTAAAAATGGACTTCAACAAAGGCTCCATTGTGTCTGCAGAACCCCTTAAGCTGTTTTACAGGCAAAGATTACAGACACTGACGATGCATCTCAACAGTCTGGGCTCTGACATCTCTAGCCTCCCACACAGAACAGAGCACTACACAGATGAAATCACGAGGACTTTGGAATGGGCTAGGACAGCTGAACAGAGTAACTACCCTTGGTCTATCTTTTAATCCTTTGGGATAAATGTCTCCAGAAATGCTTCTTTAAAAAGATGCCCTGTCTGTGATGTTCATCCTGGAAGCAAGCCAACAGCTCCGTGCTGTGCCATGCAAGGCCCCACTGAGATCCCAAAGAATTCTTCTCTTCTTCACTAGGTTTATTGTCAAAACTGCCTAATCCTGTTCTAGAAAGCTGAAATAGGTTATAGGAGTATTAAAGCTTTGGTAGGTGACTTTAATGCTGGAAGAAGACAGCTGTCTTTCCCTTCAGACAAGTAGAAAACTGTTCTCACTGGAGTCTTAGTCCTCTCATATTATGGATCATCTTCAGTCTAATTTTCCTACCATCTACTGTATGACTTTTGTACTGTAGGTAATTCATTATTAACATCTAAATGTGTTAAATCTCAGTACTAATAAAAACTTTTATTTCTATTTCTATTTCTATTCTAAAGAGAACTATTATGTTGCTGAGTCCATTAGATAGATAGGTAGATAGATAGATAGATAGATAGATAGATAGATAGATAGATAGATAGATAGATAGATAGATAGATAGATAGATAGATACTTTATTAATCCCAAGGGGAAATTCACATAATCCAGCAGCAGTATACTGATACAAAAAAAAGAGATAAATTAAATAGTAATAAAAATGAAAAAATAAATAAATAAATAAATAAAAAGGCAGACAACAACTTTGAGTAATTTTAGCATTTACTCCCCCGGGTGGAATTGAAGAGTCGCATAGTGTGGGGGAGGAAAGATCTCCTCAGTCTGTCAGTGGAGCAAGACAGTGACAAAAGTCTGTCACTGAAGCTACTCCTCTGCCTGAAAATGACACTGTTCAGTGGATGCAGTGGATTCTTCATGATTGACGGCAGTTTGCTTAATGCCCGTCGCTCTGCCACAGATGTTAAACTGTCCAACTTTATTCCTACAATACAGCCTGCCTTCTTAACAAGTTTGTCCAGGCGTGAGGCAGCTTTTATCTTTATGCTGCCTCCCCAGCATATCACCGCGTAGAAGAGGGCACTCGCCACAACCGTCTGGTAGAACATCTGCAGCATCTTATTGCAGATGTTGAAGGATGCCAACCTTCTCTGAAAGTGTAGTCGGCTCTGACCTTTCTTACACAGAGCATCAATATTGGCAGTCCAGTCCAATTTGTCATCCAGCTGCACTCCCAGATATTTATAGGTCTGCACCCTCTGCACACAGTCACCTCTGATGATCACAGGGTCCAGGAGGGGCCTGGGTGTCCTAAAATCCACCACCAGCTCCTTGGTTTTGCTGGTGTTAAGATGTAGGTGGTTTGAGTCACACCATTTAACAAAGTCTTTGATTAGCTTCTTATACTTCTCCTCCTGCCCACTCCTGATGCAGCCATTAGTTTCTTCAGTGGTTCTGGGTATCTGGGCACCAGATGCCCAGGGGCCTCAAGTATAAAATGTGCTTATGCTCCCTCCCTCGTCCAATCCACTGAGGGCACCTAGCGTCTCCGACCCTTCACAGTGCAGCCCTCCACTGCCTTCAAGCAGATGGGCTGACGCTGCGCACTTTTAGGTGTTTCCTGTTTCTTCCACCAGGTCCTCCTCTTGCTCTCGGGCGCACCAACAGTCTGGGTCCCCTTATGGGAAGAAGAAAGACCCTGTGCCGTCTGCGCCCCTTTGGACGCCTGCGAGACTGGTGCTGGCAGTCAAGGCAAAGCTGTTTGGCAGCCGATGTCTAGCAGCTGCCTCCCTGCATACACTTCTGCCGCGCTGTCAGTCATCGCGGCTGCGCCTTGTGTAGGACGTGAGGCGGCTTGGCAAGCAGAACTGACCAATACCGCCGCCGTTTCGCTCCGCCCTCCCTTTTCCTGTACGGTACAGGCGTCACTCACCTGTACCACCACATCCTACAGGCTGGAAGATCTTGCGCCACTCATGGATGACCCTTAATGGTGCACCGAGCTTCTACTCCAGTCCTTCCTTTGCTTCTTGCAGAGTCTGGAAAACCTGAAAGAGGGACTGCAGGGGTAGAAGGATGCCCTCCAATTCCCGTGCAGCCCGAAGTAGGGTAGTTTCTTCGAGCGCAAGCCATCAAGGCCCTACGCGTTTACTGAGGACCCCTTTGGGTGATCTTTCAGGACGAGGTGGAGGTTCATTGTCACCGCCTCTAAGCTTTTATCGGCGGGAACTGACATCCATCCTCCACCCCCTTACCTGCCATAGGGAGGAATTTCTGCTCCTCTGCAGGAAACACCACGCCGGGAAGTTCGTCTGGGCTCTCGTCCTCTGACCGATGTCCGGAGCCAAAGAAAAGACCCAGGCCAGCCTCGCTCTCCCCAGAGCTTGCTCCGCCATCATGCCACGGACACACGTCTTCAGTCCACCAATGGGTATTCTGCCCCTCGACGTCTAGGAGGTAGGCAGACGAGAAAACAGAATAACATTTCCTGGGCCCATTATCTCTGGGCCTGTCACCTACCTCCTGCTTTATCCTTTGGTGCGCCCCATTAGCGCAGTGTCCTTGGAGTTTCCGGGTGGTCCTCCTGTGGCTCCTTGCCGCGTGTGCGCGCTTTGGTGCACTGTCTCAGGGGTACCCTATCTGCGCTGCTGTGTTGGGCACGTGTCTCACAAAGCTGTGCCGGGTCATTACACAAATTTATATACTGGTCCCTGCCCCAAAGACGGACAGTAATCCTGCTGGCTATGCCAGTGTAACCAAGGTGCTATATAAACTGGCACGTATAAAATAAATAGACTTTTATTTTTCTTCACCAGTGGGGCACGTCTTCCTAGTGACCCATCAGGTACAACACAGTCCCAAAAGACACAACCCAGGGAGGCTGCCATCTAGCGTCCACGGGGAGATATTGGTTTTCCCATGCTTACTCCCCTGGAACATATGCTGCCGGGGCGGACATGGGCCGCCATCCGTCACAGTGGAACCTCGGTTTGCAAACATAATTCATTCCGGAAATGTACTCACAGTCCAAAGCACTCGTATATCAAAGTGAATTTTCCCATAAGAAATAATGGAAACTCAGATGATTCATTCCACAATCCAAAACTATTTATATAAAAATGATTAATACAAAATATAAAGTAAAAATACATAAAACAAATTAACCTGCACCTTTGAAAAAAATCATGGCTGGTGTGAGTGAGTTTTTAAACTCTTGTGAGATTCCACCCAACGGGACGATATGCGGAAGAGCGTCTCAAAGCAATTGCAGTTCCCCAGCGCTGTAGTAGTTCGCCGTAAAAGTGAATCTGAAAAGATCACTGACATGCTATAAGCGCCTGCCGTCGATGGGTGATACAACGAATAAGGAACATTATAAATGCACAGGGCACAGTACTGCTTGGCCACAACCCTAGTATTTTCAATGAGACTCCTTTTCAAATACATTTCATACTTTTGCTACCATTGATTTTACTGTGTTTTTTATTAATGTTGCTTTATTATAATATTTATTGTATACTGATCAAAGTATATTGTTAAAAGTATCTGGTGTGTGTGACTGCCACATTCCCACGTGGGTTAGCAGCATCTTCAATACAAAACAGTACGGTGAGTGGGCACCTGCTTTGGTAATTGGCACAGATGCTGCTCGGGTCTGAAGACAACCGTTTGGTCCACTTGAGCACATCTAGTAAGTCTCCTTTCTGTACATGTAGGGCACTATAAAGCAGATACCTGACACTCATATAAACAACAGTAATTCTGAAATAGCTGAACCAAAATAATGAACATGGGAATATTTATAATAATATATTCAAGGTGCAGTGATGGTGTGGGTTTAGTAGCCGAGGATGGATGTTTTCCAATAGTAGTGCGGTGAGTGGGCACCTGCTTTGCTGATAGGCACAAGTGCTGGTTAACTGTTTGGTCTCCTTATTCTGAGCTAGTAAGTCCCTTTGCAGATAAGTCTATACAAAAGGGACGCTATAAAGCAGCTATAATAATGCAAAATTCCATGCTAATACATATGGAATAAGTCTGGACTTTTGAAAAAAGGTTTTTATTTTTCTTGTGACCAACAGTAATAGATGCCTAATAACCCATTTTAAGTAGGAGCTCTTCTTTTCCTTTTTCAGTGAACATAGATAAAATTAAAAGGGTGAGGTTGGCATTTTTTACCTCTAAGTTTTTTTCTTTAAAATCATGGTATATACTATTTTGCCACATGAAACTATGTCCTAAAGAGAAGCATTTCTATATAATTTAAAGTATACCAACCTAACTCTTGCACTTTAATATGGAAGTGAAGAGTACTGGGGTCCAAATGTGGAAATAAAATAATCCACTATGAAGCAGCAAAAGTTTTTATTCAAGAAAACACGCATTAAACATTTCTGTGGCATGCTTCTGACAAGAAAAATAAACTGTAAGTAATACATTTTATCTCAGATTATCTGTACTATTTTCTTGAGGTAAGGATATGCTTTATATTCACTTGTCTACTTTCAGTTTTGATATTTACCCTGCGCGCACCCCTAAAGTTGGCGCACACATACTGAATCATATGGAAGCTTTTTCCCACAACCACAAAAAAAATATATTGTGGTGTTTTGCCATTGTGACAGCTACTAAGAGGAGGTTTACATAGTGCACAATCAAGTGATAAGAACTGAATAGCCTTTATAGGTATATATTTAGTTTTAATCAGGTTAAAGTTTAGTACAGTTTACTACAGATGTTTTAATATAGGCCAAGTGGTAACAGAGAGCTACGATTCCTGCCTCACCAGGTCAGGATTTGCATGGGGTTTGCATGTTCTCCTTCTTTATTTATGTATTGATTGGTATTAGTCTGAGTGTTTTAACTGCGGAAGATTACCTGTTTAACACTGAATGCTGGTAATGTGTCAATAATGTTATCAATATACTAAAAACATTTAGTCCTTCATGTGCTGTGAAGTAAATTACATTCATCCCCTTTTTTTCTGTGCGTACAGCTTGTGACTGTGAGTGAGCATGTGGAATTTTTTCATTGATTATTGTCTACAGAACAGAAACAGCAATTCACATTTGGGTGTCAGCATTCAATAGTGTCAATAACAGTAGGCGATATTTCTCAGTAAAAAGTAAAGGCGTCAGGAAACCACATTCCTCAGCTGAAAGGTTGCTGTGGAGGAAGACAGGTAGCAGTTTGAAGCACACAACCAGTCACCTTCAAAAATATTTAGATTTTTGATTTTTTTCTTTCCTAAAATGACTTGGATATACTGTTTGGCAACATGTGTGCAATCTCAATGCACATATCAATACTTGATAACAATCTTGGAGTAAAAAAATACACATATTCCGTAATTTTAAGGCTTTTGTTTTCATTCTTGGACACTGGTACCCTTCACCTCCATTCTAAAGTGCAGGACCAGGCTTGGTATTTTTAAAAGTTTGTAAACAAATGCTTTACTTTTGGAAAATAATGTAATGTGGTAAATTAATATATATAACATATACTGTATATTAACATATATAACATATATAACAGTATATGTTTGTGAAGAAATAATTTTGACTTGAAAAATATTGAATGTATCCTTTAATGCACCTAATTTGTCATACTTTTTTTTTAATTCCCCTGAATAGCCATCTGGATAAAGTCTTTGTTCATAGACTTCAGTGCTATGTGATCTTGCTTATTCATAATTATTTTTGGAGAAACAATACTGAACAGATTATTGAACAGACTACATCATTCTTCCTATTTTTCACTAGAAAAATATTACCAAAACTATTAGTACCTACTTTATTATTTATGCTTTCCAAAAAACAAGTCCTGTATTACTAAGGACATCAAAGGTCTCCTGAATGAGAAAAAGAGAGCATGTCAATACAGTGACAAAGAAGCTCTGAAGGATGTACAGCATGTGCTAAAGAAAAAGCTGAGTGATGGAAAGGATGCTTACAAAGCTAAAACAGAAAACAAACGCTCCCAGAATAACATGAAGGATTTCTGGAGTGGAATGGGTATAATTACTGGACTCAAGCAATCCAGGGACCTGGTGTGAGAAGGGGATGTGGACAAAGCTAACACTCTGAACCAATTTTTTAATGCCACCTTCTTCCAAAGACCAGTCCTCCACACCATCCCCACAACATCAACAACTCTTACCACCATCAACTGGAATGACCATCAGTGTGGACTGTCCATAACTGAAGACCAAATAAGGAGACAACTGTGGAAGTCACACACAGGAAAAGCTGTGGGACCAGACATAGTCAGACCTCGAGTTCTTAAGGGCTGTGCTGAACAACTTTGTGGTGTCTCTGTGACCTGTACAACATGTCCATAAGGCTTCAGAAAGTGGCACTACTGTAGAAAACATCCTGCGTTGTTTCTGTTCCAAAGAAGGCAGGCACCTCTTCACCTAATGACAACAGACCAGTGACACTTATGTCTCATATCATAAAGACCAGTGACAGATAGTGGAAGACCTCTTGGACTCACTGCATTTTGCCTATCAGACTGGAGTGGAGGATACAATTATCTATCTACTCCACAAGGCTTTCTCTCACCTGGACAAAGCTGGAAGCACTGTCAGGATTATGTTTTTTTGATTTCTCCAGTACCTTCAGTACCATCCAGTCATCCCTGTTAAGGGATAAAACTCAGAGATATGTAGGTGGATGAGCCTATGGTGTCCTGGATAATGGACTATCTGTTGGACAGACCTCAGTTTCTTAGCATATTCATAAATCAATATTATTGATAACAACCTTACCAGTTTATGCATATGAATGCTTAAATATTAATAAGGAACAGAAGTAAAATTATTAATATTGGAGCCATATAAAATGAGATCATTAGTTATAATAATAAAGTGAGATTATTAGTTATAATACTGTATAAAATATGAAAAAATGTAAATTTAAACTGGTCAAAGGTAATTAACCTCGGATATCCAATACAGTTATTCTGACAGGAGTGAAGTGTTTAATGCAGAGCTGGGACAACCAGCTGGGGTTAAGGCCAAGTTATAATCATCTGCTGCTTCAGTACCAAAGTTTGATAAAGCTAGACCAGTGCCATATGCCTTATGACAGGTTGCTGAGAAGCAGCTGAGTGAGCTAAATCAGCAAGGAGTCCTCACATCTGTACAAGACAATGAATGGGTATCACCTATAGTTTGCAAACCGAAGAAAGAAGGGGCAGTTCGGATTTGTGATGATTATAAAGTGACCATAACTCCCTGGATAGATGTGGATCAGTACCCATTGTCATAAACTGTTTGTTTTCAGTGCTAGCCAGAGGAAAGAACTATACTAAATTAGATTTAAAACCTACATATCTGCAGCTTGACTTAGATGGAAAGAGCAAGCCTTACCTGACAAATAACACTCATAAGAGGTTGTTTAGGATGAATAGATTATCATATGGTACACACTATTGATCAGGTCATTGCAGGTTCCAGGTGGTTGTGTGTTTTTTAGATGACATTTTAATTACTGGAATAGGCACACAGGAGCACTTGCTAAACATACAGAGAGTATCGAGAAGGTTAAAACAGTATGGTCTGTGGGTTAACAAAGAAAAATGTATTTTTTTTTCAGAAGTAGGTGTGCTACTTGGGGTCATGTGATTGATTCTGAAAGGTTACATGGTCAAAAAGAGAAAATTAAAGCAGTGGAAATGGCACCGGTCCCTAAAAATGTAACCTAGTTTAGGTCATACCTAGCATTGTGAAATTATTATGGCAAATTTCTTCCAAATATATCTAGTCAAATTAAGCCATGTGAGGATGCAGGTCCATCCGTCTTTATGGGAGCCCTTGAACCCAACACCATTGGTAATGTCACTGAGATGAGATGACAAATGAGGACAAATCTCACTTGAAGCCAGGGGATATATAAAAAAGTGCTAGGTGCTTTTATTTACAACAATAATCAAAACAAAACAAAGTGCAGTGCATCAGTTCCAATAAATATTCCATAAAACCAGTGTCCAGTGGGGATAATCCTTTATAATCTGAGGTCAAAGAAATGTGCAGAAGTTAAAAATGCAGTCTCTCACTCATTACTTTCCAGCCCACCTCCGTATCTCTTTCTCCCCGGCTCGCCCATTGCTCCATCAGCCG
Organism: Polypterus senegalus; assembly: GCF_016835505.1. NCBI lineage: Eukaryota > Metazoa > Chordata > Cladistia > Polypteriformes > Polypteridae > Polypterus > Polypterus senegalus. Next base: position 79,464,160 of record NC_053157.1, read on the forward strand.
GCGAAGACCCCAACAGCCACAAGCACCTTCAGCCAATCTCCGTCTTGGCCTCTTTGCGGACATCACTGCCAGACTGTCGAGGTCGACTGTCCTCCCTTCATCCTTCGAGCACCCGTAGACGCTCCCCAGATCCCTCGGGAGGACACCTACCCTGCTCACCCCACTAACTCGAACAATCAGTGGGGTGAACTAACCCCCAGAGCGCATCAGCCTAACGCTCCTTCGCGGGGCACCAGCTTGTGGTGTCTCCACTTTCCAGGTGGCCAGATCATAACTTCATGCCTGCTGTTTGCTGTCCTTTAACCTCACACTTTTTCTTTTCCTCGATCCTTCCATTTCAATCCCCCCTTGATGTCGACCCGTATATATACATACCCTCATGCACCTCCATGGGCGCAGCGCCTTAATTACACACCGCAGGAAGTCAATGAGGTAATCTAGAACGACTGCACCTGCACGTGTGGGACCACCTCATTAACTCCCCGTGGTCATGCAATCGTGCCCACGGAGAACGACACAGCTATACGGATTTAAAACCTGGCCCTTTTTTTTTGAAGCCGCGGACCTTGCATACCACAAACCAATGGCTTCTACAAAAAGATAAGAATTGGGACTGTACAAAAAAGTTTCAGTTAGCCTTTGAAAACATAAAAAATTGTTGGCTTTATGACCCAAATGTACCCCTCATAGCAGCATGTGATGCTTTTCCATACAGTGGGAGCAGTCTTCTCACATCTTTTCGCAAATGGCCAGGAAAGACCAATTGCTTATGCATCACACACTTTATCCAAAGCAGAATGTAACTATTCTCAAATTTATAAAGAGGCTTTGAGTAGTATTTTTGCGGTGACAAAATTTAATGAATACCAGTGTGGGTGAAAATTTATTTTGCGCAATGATCAAAAGTCATTAGTCAAGATACTGAGTCCAGATATACATTAGCAGCAGTCAGATTGCAGAGATGGGCGCTTATTCTAGCAGCATATCAGTATAAACTCAAGTACAAACCTACCAGGCATGATGCATTAGCCAGAGTGCCAGTCCAGGAATGTAATAGTAATTTCAGAGTGTTGCTCCTGGATGCTGTGTCTGTTTCAGCCATGGATATTGATGCTCAGACAAAAATAGACCCAGTGTTGCAAATGGTGAAAGATACACTTCATGGGTGGCCTAGATGTGCAACTGAAGAGGTTTTAAAGCCATACTGGGTGAGAAACGCAGAATGTTCAGTCAAATGTGACTGTGTAATGTGGGGATTTAGAGTAGTTATACCAGTATCCCTCAGAAAGCAAATATTAAAGGAATTGCATGAATACCACTTAGGAGTGGTGAAAAAGAAAGCCAAACCTTGTAGTTGCAGTATTACTGGTGGCCAAGTCTGGACAAAGAAATTGAAGCAATGGTTTCAGAATGTCATACATGTCAAGTTAACAGTAAACTACTAGCAACTACTCCAATTCACCCTTGGAATTATGCAAGTAGGCCACAGGAACGTATTCATGTAGATTTTGTGGAAAGTGGAAAGTACAAATTTCTTGTCTTGATTGACAGCTTTTCTAAGTGACTGGATATTGAGTGTATGACAACTACCATAGCAGAGAAAACACTGGAAGTCATCAGATGATTTTTTTGCTGCATATGGGTTGCCAAAAGGACTTGTTACTGACAATGACCTACCTTTACAGTCAGCAGTATTTCAGGTTTTTATAGAAAATGATGGAGCAAAACATATTCGCTCATCTCCTTATCATCCATCTTCCAATGGAGCCGCAGAGCGTTTAGTGCAAAGCCTAAAGAAGGCACTAGGACAGGCGAAACAACAGCACTTCACTCTAAAACACCACTTACATAACTTTATATTTTCTTATAGGACTTCACCCCACAGTGCCACTGGCAAAACACCTGCAGAGCAATTCCCAAAAAGAGAAGTGAGAACCAGATTATCTTTAATTAAACCTAATGTTTCACATGTTATGCAAAGTACATTTAATTCTAAGTGTAAAAAAGGAAATGGCAACAAGCAGTACTGGTAAAGAACTACAGGGGAGGGAGAGTGAAAAGTGGTTGCCAGGAATGATTGTGAAGTCACTTGGTCCAGTAACATATCTGGTGAAAGTACAAAGCGTAATATGTAAGAGACATATGGACCAGCTGATCAGCTCACAGTTAGAAAATAAATCAGTTTAATTTCTGGGATGATACAACCACACAGAAAGTTCAGATGACCCAAGTAGTTAAAGAGAGGTGTCAGAAGTGTCCCCGGTTGCACAGAGAATAATGACAGACCAAAATAGTGCTGAACCAGAAAGGGGCAGTAAAATGTAGACCAAAGCAAATTGTGCATCCCCCAGAGTCGTTGAATTTGTAAATATGTTGTTACGTGTGAGTCCCTGTCTTGCACCCCCAAAACACAAGACTGAGTCTCAATATTTTAGCAAAACCAACTTTATTCCACTTGAAACTGGAACAGAATGGTTATTTATTGTTGCGAGAGCTACCACTCTCCTATACGCAGACACAGCAATCAGGCAGGGTTGTGGCCAGGTTATTGGCCAAGTAATACTGTTCCCTGCATTTATAATGTTTCCTTGCATCGCCTATTGATGGCAAGCACTTACAACACAACCAAAATCTACTCGGATCTGCTTTAGCTGCAAGCTGCTACAGCACTGAGAGCCCACGGTTACTCCAGCCACTAACAAACTGTCTTCCACAGATGCGGCTTCAGCGTCTCGTTCCATTGCAAGGAGTCCCAAAAGAGTTTAGAAACCTTACAATGTTCTGAATTTTTGGGAGAAACTGAGTTTCTCATTTAGGGGGAATAGTGATATGTAAGGGAAAATGCAGGAGATTGCATTAGAAGGGATGAGATATTAAAGAGGGAAATTGTAGAAGATTGTATAAGAGAAGCAAAAAAGAGTGATGCAGAGAAGGAACCAGACTGACAGCCAGGTATCTGTGGCACTCAATTAAGTGTGGCTCTTTTTTTGTGGAAGATTCAATTATTGTTATTGTTACATTAAATAAAGCAAGACTACACCAGTTGTTAATCTGCATCCTGTCTGAATTTGGGCAAAAGACACAACAAGAAGAAACCAGAGGATCTGGAGAATCCATATGTTCCACCTTAGAATATAGATAATGGAGAATATGGATAGTGGATATGTTTGATTAACCAGCTCGGTCCTGCAACTCCTTGCCAATCAAGCCCTTTTCCTTCAGATCTTCTTCTACTTCATCCATCCACCTCTTCTCTGGCCTCCCTCATTTCTCTCCCCATGTATTTCCATTTCCATCACTCTTTTACCCACCTATTTTGTTTCTCCTCATCACATGTCTATACCACTTCAACCTACTGTCCTACACTTTCTTAGATATATTGTCATACCTCTGATTGTCTCATTTCTTATTCTGTCCTTTTTTGTAATTCCACACATTCATCTCAACACCTAAAAAGAATATTATTTCATTTCTCCCAGCTATCGTCATTCATGTTAAACTAACACTGTTTTTATTGTTGTATCATAGCAGAGCTACCTCATTTTCGTTATTTATTTATTCAATTTTTTAAAATTTTATTAATTTTATTAAAATCGATTAACATTCCATACAAGCAAGTAAAGTTTAACAAAACTAGGTTCAAAACAAATCAACCCTGACCCAATCATTTTCGTTATTTATTTGGTCTGATGAATTGTTGTTATTAGTTATTGTTCTTTTACATATTTGTGACTTGCTCTATGTGTAAAGATAACCAGAAATTGAAATACAATAATTGAAAGCAGCTGACCCTTTGAGGTGGGACTTCAGAGCTCAGTTCCTTCTCGTAATCTTCTTTTTCATACTCTGCCCTTTTTTCTCAGGTACAATCAGTTTTTTGATGACTGCTAGCAGTGCGGAGAGAATTCAGCCACTCATCTCATCACAGTTCAGCAGAAAAGCATGCAGTTTCTCCAAGTAATATCTGGAAAACCAGAAACAGCACACTGCATCTTTCTCTGTACGTTTAGCATCCGTTTGCTCAGTGGTTGCTGCTTCCTGAGCACTTCTTTTCTACACCCTAGCTTCTCTCTTCTTTCATTAGGATCTTTTTGCGTTAAAACTTATTAATTCAGTGTTTGTGTTGCAATTACTTAGTACGTTTTCCTTAATTTTTTACTTAAGCTGGCACTTAATTCTTCAATCTGCCTCAAGAATGATTTAAGATATGAAGAGATACGGGAAGTGACGGCGAAGGTGGTAGGGATGAGAACGGCGCCCATACGTATGTGGCCTGCTGGCCGCTACCGAGAGTCAATTCTACAATAAAATAAGATAAAAATAAAAGCAGGAATAACCTTGGAGGTCAATCGTCACCCTGAAAGCAGATAGTAGACGTCACGTAGAATATGTCAGGTCAATAGGTCAAACAGTTTGCAAGCTACAGGTGATTTAAAATCCTGGACAGACAAATGGACAGCCACATAACACATTATATAAGAAGATACTTTACATCTTCTTGGACTCAAATTGGTGCAAATAGTTTGGTTCATTCACTGCAGTACTGAGCCACCATTTTCTACATTCATGTCTCTTTGAGGGTTCATCATTTAACATCATTCTCAGTGGCTGTATCACTCCAGACATGTATGCACATTTGGTCTGTGGTGTTTTTTGTATGTTTGTTTGTGAAGCAACAAAGGAGAGTAATTTTCTTGCATATATAAATATTGGTTACGTTTAATTAATTGTATCTACTGGTTTGTCGCCTGTTTATATTCACTTTTTTTATAATATATTCACTTGTTCATAATTTAGTATTTTCTGCCACTGAACTGCCAGCTGGAGGAATATGTGTGGGAAACTTAATGTGAAGCGAAGTATGTGATTGATTTGGCCTACTCCGAACCATTTCCAGGCCTCTGGCCTTGAACTGTAGCAACCAGCCAAGGTATTTTGAGCCAGTCGTTACAGTATTATTATAGTAAGAAATGTACTGATAGTACAGATAAAGATTAAAAAAAACAAATGATTCGCATTTCAAACCTGTAACAACCAGCAGAAAAATTAAGTATTTTTTATAGAAGTGCTAAATAACGCAATTTGTCGCTGGGTGGAGGTAAATGGGTGTGCTGACCTAACCGTCTTGTCTTTTACAATTCAGGCACATACCTGATGTGTAGTGTTTCAAAAGCATGAGTGCTCCTGTGTATATACAATACAGCAACATGTTGGTCACTGCATGCCTACATTGGGAGGAATTTTCTGGGAGTTCCAAGTGTATCTGGTAGTTTGCTATAGACTGCTTAAATACACTATAGAAATATAAGTGACCCATACAAATATCAATATACAATCAGACAAAACTTAATTATAAAGGAAGAATATGAGCGATTGCTGTAGCCGTCTAAGAGAGAATCAACGGCTCCGTGATACAAGCTGTTCCACTAAGAGATACTGTCCAGACTTGTTTGACAGAAACAGACTGTAACTCAGGTTGTGTGGTCTAGTGGCAGAAGAAAATGACTGGAATGTCATCTGTGCCATAAAGGCTTTGAGACTGCTAGGTCTTTTGCTTTTCTTTTACTTTTGTTGAACTGACTTTGACTTGTTCAGTCATCTGAGTTATAGGGTGGGGTATGAGGACATCAGCACTGCTAAGAATGCTTCTTATTTTTAGATGTTATTGAAGAAAGAATACTGAAGTAAAAGTTTTTTTTAGTTCTTTTGTTCTTTATTTATATAGCACATTTAAAAACCAAAGTGTTGTATAGAGTAAAATCTGCAAATAAGTGATTATATAATAATAAAAATAAAACACACTAAAAACAACACAGCATATCAACAACAAAACTGTGTGTTCAGGGTATAGTGTGTAGATAGGGGCAGAATTGTCTAAAACACAGGAATCAAAGGGTGATGTTGTGAGGAGCCCTATCTAAAATGGTGATGTTAAGAGTGATATCCCTCAGGGGTCAGTGCTAGGGTTACTACTATTTTTAATGTATATAAGTGATTTGGATAGGAATATAAATAACAAGCTGGTTAATTTTCCAGATGATGCCAAGCTAGGTCTTGAACAGCATAAAGGCTTGGGTAGATTTGTATAAGATGAAATTTAATGTCAGTAAATGAAAAGTATTATATACAGGAAGAAGAAATGTTAGGATTGAATGCCCAATCAGAGGTCTGAAAATTGAAAGTACACCTGATGGGAAGGATTTAGGAGTCGTAATGGACTGTGCGCTATCAACTTCCAGACAGTGTTCAGAAGCCATTAAGGTGGCTAACAGAATGTTAGGTAATATATATATATAGTGGGTACGGAAAGTATTCACACCCCCTTCAATTTTTCACTCTTTGTTATATTGCAGCCATTTGCTAAAATTATTTAAATTAATTTTTTCCCTCATTAATGTACACACAGCACCCCATATTGACAGACAAAAAAAAAGAATTTTTGAAATTGTTGCAGATTTATTAAAAAAGAAAAACTCAAATATCACATGGTCCTAAGTATTCAGACCCTTTGCTCAGTACTTAGTAGAAGCAACCTTTTGAGCTAATACAGCCATGAGTCTTCTTGGGAAAGATGCAAGTTTTTCACACCTGGGTTTGGGGATCCTCTGCCATTCCTCCTTGCACATCCTCTCCAGTTCTGTCAGGATGGATGGTAATTGTTGATGGACAGCCATTTTTAGGTCTCTCCAGAGACCGCCATGCTTCACTGTGGGGACTGTATTGGACAAGTGATAAGCAGTGCCTGGTTGTCTCCACACACTGAGGAGAGGCAAGACACATGACAGCCCGCTTGGAGTTTGCTAAAAGACACCTGAAGGACTCTGAGATGGTGAGAAATAAGATTCTCTGGTCTGATGAGACCAAGATAGAACTTTTTGGCCCTAAGCACAAAGCTAAAATAACGAAGGAGTGGCTTCACAACAACTCTGTGACTGTTCTTGAATGGCCCAGCCAGAGCCCTGACTTAAACCCAATTTAGCATCTCTGGAGAGACCTAAAAATGGCTGTCCACTAATGTTTACCATCCAACCTGACAGAACTGGAGAGCATCCCCAAATCCAGGTGTGAAAAACTTGTTGCATCTTTCCCAAGAAGACTCATGGCTGTATTAGCTCAAAAGGGTGCTTCTATTAAATACTGAGCAAAGGGTCTGAATACTTAGGACCATGTGATATTTCAGTTTTTCTTTTTTAATAAATCTGCAACAATTTTAAAAATTCTTTTTTTTGTCTGTCAATATGGGGTGCTGTGTGTACATTAATGACAACGAGTCATTAATAACAAGGAGTGAAAAATTGAAGGGGGTGTGAATACTTTCCGTACCCACTGTATATATATATATATATATATATATAGTGACATATAGGGGGCTCTATCGCTAGCTTGAACCCTTGTCCAAGACACCAGACACCAGGTAAAAGTCCAAAAGTAGACTTGATTTATACGACATAGTGCACGAAGCACCCAATCACAATAACAATAAACTCTCCACCACTCCCAGACATGTTGCCACCCTTCCACCCAGCTCAGCTCACCGTCTGGGAGCTCCCACAATCCTTTTATATTCTCTGACCCGGAAGTGTTCCAATCCCCAGTCCATGTGATCTCCTATCACTTCTGGGTCAGGTAAAAGGTCCTTTTCTTCACCCGGAAGTACGTCATTCCCCTTGTCCATTTGACACGGACATACTTCCGGGGCGTAGGGTAAATAACCATCGTTCCTCCCTGCAGCGTCTCCTAGTGGCCCCCATGGTATCCAGCAGGGCTGTGGATAAAAACTCCATTGTCCAGAATTCTCTGCTGGTCTTCGGAGCCCCTCCATGCTGTATATATATATATACACTCACCTAAAGGATTATTAGGAACACCTGTTCAATTTCTCATTAATGCAATTATATACTCAACCAATCACATGGCAGTTGCTTCAATGCATTTAGGGGTGTGGTCCTGGTCAAGACAATCCCCTGAACTCCAAACTGAATGTCAGAATGGGAAAGAAAGGTGATTTAAGCAATTTTGAGCGTGGCATGGTTGTTGGTGCCAGACGGGCCGGTCTGAGTATTTCACAATCTGCTCAGTTACTGGGATTTTCACGCACAACCATTTCTAGGGTTTACAAAGAATGGTGTGAAAAGGGAATGCGGCAGTCCTGTGGGCGAAAATGCCTTGTTGATGCTAGGTCAGAGGAGAATGGGCCGACTGATTCAAGCTGATAGAAGAGCAACTTTGACTGAAATAACCACTCGTTACAACCGAGGTATGCAGCAAAGCATTTGTGAAGCCACAACACGCACAACCTTGAGGCGGATGGGCTAAAACAGCAGAAGACCCCACCAGGTACCACTAATCTCCACTACAAATAGGAAAAAGAGGCTACAATTTGCACAAGCTCACAAAAATTGGACAGTTGAAGACTGGAAAAATATTGCCTGGTCTGATGAGTCTCGATTTCTGTTGAGACATTCAAATGGTAGAGTCTGAATTTGGCGTAAACAGAATGAGAACATGGATCCATCATGCCTTGTTACCACTGTGCAGGCTGGTGGTGGTGGTGTAATGGTGTGGGGGATGTTTTCTTGGCACACTTTAGGCCCCTTAGTGCCAATTGGGCATTGTTTAAATGCCACTGGCTACCTGAGCATTGTTTCTAACCATGTCCATCCCTTCATGACCACCTTATACCCATCCTCTGATGGCTACTTCCAGCAGGATAATGCACCATGTCACAAAGCTCGAATCATTTCAAATTGGTTTCTTGAACATGACAATGAGTTCACTGTACTAAAATGGCCCCCATAGTCACCAGATCTCAACCCAATAGAGCATCTTTGGGATGTGGTGGAACGGGAGCTTCGTGCCCTGGATGTGCATCCCACAAATCTCCATCAACTGCAAGATGATATCCCATCAATATGGGCCAACATTTCTAAAGAATGCTTTCAGCACTTTGTTGAATCAATGCCATGTAGAATTAAGGCAGTTCTGAAGGCGAAAGGGGGTCAAACACCGTATTAGTATGGTGTTCCTAATAATCCTTTAGGTGAGTGTGTATATATATATACTCAGCAAAAAAAGAAACGTCCTCTGACTTTCAACTGTTTTTACTTTCAGTAAACTTAATGTGTAAATATTTGTATGAACACTAAAAGAGTCAACACCATAAGACATAAACTAAAATGTTTCACAATGTGTCCCTGAATGAAGGGAGGCTCAAAATCAAAAGTACCAGTCAGTATCTGGTGTGGCCACCAGCTGCTTGAAGTACTGCAGTGCATCTCCTCCTCATGGACTGGACCAGATTTGTCAGTTCTTGCTGTGAGATGTTACCCCACTCTTCCACCAAGGCACCTGCAAGTTCCTGGACATTTCTGGGGGGAATGGCCCTAGCCCTCACCCTGCGATCCAACAGGTCCCAAACATGCTCAATTCCTTCGACAATAAACACAAATCCGTCCATCACCCCTGGTGAGACAAAACCGTGACTCATCAGTGAAGAGCACTTTTTGCCACTCCTGTCTGGTCCAGCGAAGGTGGGTTTGTGCCCATAGGCGGAGTTGTTGCTGGTGATGTCTGGTAAGGACCTGCCTTACAACAGGCCTACAAGCCCTCAGTCCAGCCTCTCTCAGCCTATTGCGGACAGTCTGAGCACTGATGGAGGGATTGTGTGTTCCTGGTGTGACTCGGGCAGTTGTTGTGGCCATCCTGTACCTGTCACGCAGGTGTGATATTCGGATGTACCGATCCTGTGCAGGTGTTGTTACACGTGGTCTTCCACTGCGAGGATGATCAGCTGTCCTTCCTGTCTCCCTGTAGCGCTGTCTTAGGCGCCTCACAGTGCGGACATGGCAATTTATTGCCCTAACCACATCAGCAGTCCTCATGCCTCCCTGCAGCATGCCTAATGCACGTTCACGCAGATGAGCAGGGACCCTGGGCATCTTTCTTTGGGTGTTTTTCACAGTCGGTAGACAAGTCTCTTTAGTGTCCTGCGTTTTAGAACTGTGACCTTAAATACCTACTTTCTGTAAGCTGTTAAGGTCTTAACGACCATTCCACAGGTGCATGTTAATTAATTGATTATGGTTAATTGAACATGCATGGAAAACATTGTTTAAACCCTTTACAATGAAGATCTGTAAAGTTATTTGGATTTTTAAAACATTATTGTTGAAATACACAGTCCTGAAAAAGGGAAGTTTCTTTTTTTGCTTAGTATATATATATATATATATATAATATGGCAAATGACTGGGGCCCTTGCCCAGCCGGGACGCCCCGTGATAGAAGGACCGGGGTGGGGGAGGGGCGTATTCAGAGCAATACCTCCCCCAGAACAAAAGAGGGCAACCCCCCTGGCTTACAGTGGCCACCACCAGGGGGCACCTGGACAGTTTCTGAGCTCTGGGTTGCAGCACTTCCGCCACACTCAGAAGTGCTGCTGGAAGAAGATCTGGGAGCACCTGGAGCAGTTCCGAGTGCCCTATAAAAGGGGCCGCCTCACTCCATTCGGAGAGCTAGAGTTGGGAGGAGGTGGATGAAGCTTTCAGGGAGATGAGTAAAGGTGGTTAAGGAAGAGAAGAAGGGACTGTGTTTTGGTTTTGGTGCCTTCTGCACTGTGTTCTGTAGTGGGGAGCGAAGAAAAAGTGCTGCCCCATTTCTAATGGAACTTGTGTCCCTTTCATCTGTGTCGGGTTAGGGTGGCTGATACACGCTGGTGGTCCACGATATATATACATATATAGTGACATGTGAGTCACTGTCTTACACCCAAAAGACAAGGCTCAGTCTCAAACTTCAGGATGACCAACTTTATTAATCAATTTAAAACAGGAACAGCAAGTGTATTTTTGAAGTGGGAGCTGCCACTTCACAACACACAGGCACAGCAAACAAGCAGTGACTTCATTAGTGATTCTGCCTCGGCTTCCGCCTTTAGTTCAGGCACTGATAATCCTCCTTGTCAGGTTGGTCCTGGAGCTATGGAGTCACGACTGGGATCGAATTGTCCTGGAAGAAAGAAGAGAGTGAGCCAGGTCAATGGCTAAATTAAAGTACTGTGCAGATCGGTGATCAGTCTATGGCCGACAGGCTCATTGCATTGGGGCTGCGAACTCGTTGTTGAGGCAGTGAATCTTCTCTGGCTGACGGACACGTAGCTGCGAACTCGTCGTTGAGCAAGTGAGCCTGCAGCTGTCTGGCAGGTGCATCACAATATTAATATTATTATAATGTATTATAATGTATTATTATTATTATTATATAGCACAATGTGTAGAGTATAAGTCCAAAGAGGTTATGCTCAACCTTTATAACTTACTGGTGAGGCCTCATCTGAAATACTGTGTGCATTTTTAGTCTCCAAACCACAAAAAAAGACATAGAAGCACTAGAAAAAGTCAGAGACAAGTGATTAGGTTGCTTCCAGGGCTACAGGAGATGAGTTATGAAGACAGATTAAAGGAGCTAAGTCTTTTCAGTTTAAGCAAAAGGGGATTAACAAGTGACACTTGGAAACCTGTTCAGGGTAAATTATGCACAAGCATTAGGAAGTTATTCTTCACAAAGACAATCATCAACACGTTATTTTGGAAAAATTAAGTGTATAGGACTGGCTAGTTTTGTTGGGCTGAATGACCTGATCTTGTCCAGATTGTTCTAATGCTCTGATATTCTAATGTGCTAAAAACTAGTCTTAGAAAAAGCCAAACCAAAGGACAACCTGCACCCAAAAGACATCATAAAGAAAAATACTTTACTACGCTTTCCCAAAAGCCAAGGTAAAAAAAAATTGTGACTTTAAGTGTGATTTAAATTTCAGAATAGTGGAGGGGCTGTGACCTTTGAAAATTTTGGCGCAGCCACTGAAAAAGCTCATTTGCCACACTGTATGTTGCAAGCACATGGTGCCACCAGAAGAGATTAAGAAAAGGATCTGAGCAACCTGGTGGTGGAATATTTGGAAAGAAGGTCGTAAATATATGGAGGAGCCAAATTATTTAGGGCTTTAAACACAAACAAAAGCATCTTTAAACTCAATCCTGTTCTTGACAGGCAGCCAGTGAAGAGAGGCCAAGACAGGAGTAATATGTTCCCTCTTACGGGTGCCTGATAGTAACTTGCTGCAGATGACCTAAAGAGGACTGACATATACCAAAATAATTGCACTAGTTCAGCCAACTAAAGATATGGATAACTATGGAAATGGATACCTATCGCCTGGTTTTTAGTTAATAAAAAGGGTTTAATTTTAGGTATTTATTTCTAAGATGGAAGAAACTGCCCTTGACCACTGCATTTACCTCTTTGTCAAAGCAGATGGAACAGTCAGAAATCACCTCCAAATCTGCATATATATATATATACAGTACACGCCAAAAGTGTGGACACACCTCCTCATTCAATGTGTTTTCTTTATTTTCATGACCATTTACATTGGTAGATTCTCACTGAAGGCATCAAAACTATGAATGAACACATGTGGAGTTATGTACTTAACAAAAAAGGTGAAATAACTGAAAACATGTTTTATATTCTAGTTTCTTCAAAATAGCCACCCTTTGCTCTGATTACTGCTTTGCACACTCTTGGCATTTTCTCGATGAGCTTCAACAGGTAGTCACCTGAAATGATTTTCACTTCACAGGTGTGCCTTATCAGGGTTATTTAGTGGAATTTCTTGCTTTATCAATGGGGTTTGGACCAGCAGTTGTGTTGTGCAGAAGTCAGGTTAGTTGGACGATCATTTATTTTTCAACAGGACAATGACCCCAAACACACCTCCAGGCTGTGACCAAGAAGGAGAGTGATGGAGTGCTGTAAATATATATATATATATATATATATATATATATATATATATATATATATATATATATATATATATATATATATATATATATATATATATATATATATATATATATATATATATATATATATATATATATATATATATATATATATATATATATATATATATATATATATATATATATATATATATATATATATATATATATGCTTCATTAATCCCTGAGAGAACACTGTCTTTTTGCACAACCTTTGGGGGTCAGAGCAAGGGTCAGCCATTGTACAGCAACCCTGGAGCAATTTTCAGGTTAAGAACCTTGCTCATGAGCCCAATAGAGTAACACCCATTTTGTTTGACTGTTCATAAAGTCAAAAGTCTATATAGCAGTAGGTGCAAAGCAAAAATCATCTGCCAGTTCATTAAAGGTCACACCTCTTTATACCTCCTCACTCTCAGCCTGAATCTTTGTGCAGATGAAGAGTAATATCTTAGATTATCATTCACACAAGATCTACAAAATTATCAACCAATGTGGCATTGGTAGTTTAGCATTCGGGTACTGAGGGCATCTAAAGGGGCAGTTTAGCTTTCTTCTATTTTCGATTACAGTAAGAGAAACCAAGAATGCTGTGTGATCCAGTGTGAGTTGTTAGCAAAGCCAACTAATACCCTGTCATTGAAAAAGATCTCAGCGAACCAAATTTTAAAAATACTGTACAGTTAAATTCCACCCCTTCATTTACTAAACTTACTTGATCCAGTTGTCGGATCTCTAAAAGCTGAAGTCATCTCTAGAAGTTTCAGACTCTCGTAGAGCAAGAACAAAGCCTGGATGGGGTGCAATGTTCATTACTTGATACTCCCACGCCCACTCATAGGGGAACAATGTGGAATTGCCTGTTAACCTAATGTATATATTTACAATGCAGCAGAAATCTTGAATATCCAGAGTGCCTTTGTACACACAATAAATGTATAATTTTACACAGTGAACAGGCTAGGATTTGAATTCAGTTTTCCAGGAGTTTCAAGGCAGCAGTGATAATACAAACATATCAATGATCTCTATAATAAAATATTCATTTTTCATAATATTAATAATTATTCTCATCATTCCTGAGCAGTGCATGTCATGCTATAAATTTTGAATATTATTAGTTTTGCTGTGTGATTCACATTGCATTCTTGATGGCAGCCACTTAGGTGGCTATTTTTCAACAAAAATATTCCATAGTAAATACACGCAGTAAACAAAGCAATTTCAAACTAATTAACAGTATATGTCTATTAATGTTTTAGTTGAGATATGGTGAGTTGACAACAGAGGACAGGAAAACAAAAACTCCAGTTAAGGGGACCTGAGTTGTCCACAGCCTATTTAAACATTGCAAGTGACAACCCACAATTCAACCCGGCCGGAATGCCCCAAGAGTGGAAGGAGGGAGGAAAGCAACCACTTTGAAACCCTGCTTCCCCCAAGATGATAGATGGCAGCATCCCTATAGTATAATGATGCCCCAGACTCCTGCAGGGCATTATGGATTTTGGAGTTCGGAATGTGGGTGCTGCCAGAGGATGCTGCAGAAACATACAAGGACCTTTATTTTCTATACAATCAAGTCACGAGGACGGAAGAAGTAGCCTGAGTTTTCCATCTGACCTGGACATGTGGGTGAGTCACGTGATTGGAAGGACAGAAGCACTTCCAGGTCAAAGACTATTTAAAGGACTGTTGGGAACCCAGCAGGCAAGCCAGAGTTGGGTGGAAGGTGGACAAAGCTTGCTGGGATGTGTGGAGGAGAAAGAGTATTGCGTTTGTTATTGTATTTAGTGAACTATGTGCCTGTTACTGTGGCTGAGGTGCTTAGGAAGCACGGTTTATTAAGAAGAGCAGAATTAAAAATCTTCTTGGTGCTTTTACCTCGTGTCCTGAGTGTCTGTCAGTTGGGTTTAAAGGGGCAACAGTGCCACCTAGCGTCTTACAACAGACAAAGTTCAATTTCTGGTGACATAGGCCAACTGAACCCAGTTATTTGATGATATTATATTAGTGTGTGCTCGGTCGTCTAATAAGACTTCATTTTGGAATGCAAGACTTCCAGTTCCAGTTCTCTGATGTCTTTGCCAATGGCAGGAAGAACAGTTTGGCACTATTATAGTGGCACTGAATTCCACCTGAAGATACAAAGAAAAGAAACAGAATAGATGAGTCAGTAACAGTTCAGAAATATTGTCATGCTTATATTTTTGTTCAAATGGCTAACAACAAAGATTAAAGTCCATCCATCATTTTTCTTACTCCCTCATGCAGGTCCCTTCAGAGAATGATAGCCCATCACAGGGGAACACTGACGTGCACACCCACACTCACTCACTCATACTAAGCCTAATTAGGGTTGTCATTCAATATCTTTGTGATGTGAAACGAATATAAGATTACCGGGGGAAACCCTTCAAGTCACATGGAGAACATGCAGACTTTGTACAGGCAGTGCCTAGCCCTTCTATTAAAGATTGATATTAAGTGTTGAGACTTTGTCCACATTTTGCAAAAAATACTTTTACTATGTATTTAGATAGTGTCACACTTGTACTTTTGGAAGACAACTTGTGGTCTCTACAGCCAAGGCAAGGCTTGGCGCTGTTTCTTAATGTTTCTCTACCCATCTCATTAACAGATTTAACAACTGGCAGCACCAGTGACATCTCTTCTGATACACAAACCCGTGAGCCCGCCTCATCCACTCTGGTTTCTTCTTAAGGGGTTCCACGGCCATTTTGGGTCATGGTTGAAATGTCTGAAAGGACATTCTGTAAATTTATTTTTTCCATCAAGTATACAGAGTTCACCTCTTGGTGCCCAAAAATATCTTTGTGGTTTTTCTCACAATAGATATATGATTTTGAAATGCTGGAGATTTTTCCTCAGAATTCTACACACAACACCCCATAAGAGTGTGTGGAAGTGAGGAGAGATTTAACTTGGTTAATTGATTATCCATTTTACCTTTGACAATGCTGGTAATTAGTTAAATAATTTGGCAAGACTTCTACTTTATTTACCATACCTTTCTCTGTTGTAGGAGGCGGGTCATCGGCCTTTAGACTTATATCAAGGTAACTGAAGCACACATGCTTTAAGAAACGGTTAATCCATTCCAGACTCTACCATGATAAATGAATTTTCGTGAAGTAGGATTCTTTATTTATAAATCGAATATTTTTGCAGTAAGAGTATAGAAAACCTGTTTACGACCTTCTAAATACGTTTTTTAACATTATTAGAGCCCTCTAGACATGAAATAACACCCTTTATTCACCATTACACTCATATTATCCAATACATTAGAGAAAATAAGACATATTAGACGTTACAAATATCATATTATTACTAGGCTCACCTGCCTTTTTAGGCGACCGACTTTTATCCTTAATTTGTATGCGCTCCATGTGTACATCAGGCATGTAAGTGTAGGGAATGAGAACATCAAAGTGCCCATTCATAACATCTCCCGAAAACCTAAGTTTCTTTATCCCCTCGAGTGCCTGTCCAAAGTCGTACAATGTCAGCCCGAATCTGTACCGCTAAAGACAGAGTTTCATGCACTAAATAAGCTATAGATGAGAATAAGCAAGCACCATCTCCCCTAGATATTTACTACGCAGTGAGGCATTTGTACTCCATAAACATTATTTATTTCCAGAGACATAATTTTGTCTATTTTTCCAGCGAATCACGCACAAAAGCAAGGGAATGATGGGAGCACCAGAACTCTGCTCACATCGCGTCGCTTCGTACCACCAGCCGCAAGTAGTAAGTCTGTCATAAGCGGAATACCGCTACGCTTTGCACTCACGAGACAGAAGGACAATCCCGACCGCTTTTATATAGTAGATTATTGTACTGTACATTTAATTACACACACACACAGTTCTTACACACAACCACTAACCTATGAAGGCATGACCTCAGTAGGAGAGTCTTCAGGTGGTGCAGTATCTTCAGCAGGTGCGTCATTAACTTCTTCCACTGAAGGAGTACTAGGAGTAGGCAGTGGGTGCGCAGCTGAAGAACATCTTGATAAGCAGTTGCTGGCTCTGTCTTTTCATATGTGTGAGGAGGCTTTTGTAGGGTATTGCCATCTTTGATCATATCCAAGAGTTTCACCTTCTCCTGGATAGTAAGCATCTTCCTCCGGCGCTTAGTTTTATTGTCAGAAGGCTTAGAAAAGCAGCACGTTTAGGAGCCATCATGGGGCTTAGATAAAAGTTCTCAGAAAGCGCATGCGTAGTGACGTAAGCGTGTATGAGAAAAAATCGCGATAGAGTGAAGCCGCGAAAGTCAAAGCGTGATATAGCGAGGGATCACAGTAATACAATTTATTGATAAATACAAAGAATATAGAAATATAACTACATATATATTAACATATAAGACAGAACACAGACAGACTAGACCAGGGGTCCTCAATCACAGTCCTGGAGGTCCGCAGTAGCTGCAGGTTTTTTTTCCAACTAGTTTCCCAATTAGAAGACAATTCGTGCTGACAATGACACTTGGTATTGAACTCTTTAGCTTGTTAATGCTTGCATTCATCCAAGAGAAATTTTAATTGCACTGTAGAGTTTTCTTCTGTGAGAACATTATCCAAGCGTTTGGTGGACCAGAATAGATTTAAACTTAATGGTCTTTCCAATTCTCCTCTCATTCATTTTTAAACATTTTTTTTTATCATCACAGACACTTCATGGTAAGCATGTTACCTGGAGAGCTGCTGGTTTATTGGTTATCTGCATCTCATTATTAACTCGTGTCTGATTAAGAAAACTGGCAACAATTAAAACTTAAATGCAGTTGCTAAAATCTAAAATAGGCAATTAAGGGTTCTGAATGGTAACAGGCAAGAGAACTAAAATTAAGCCCAAAAACGTATTGCTTTAATAGTAAATAAAAGGGTTCTAATTAAGAAATTGGTTAAAGTAAAAACCTGCAGCCATAGCAGACATCCAGGACTGTAACTGAGGACCTTTGATCTACAAAGTAACTAAAAATTTGTATTTGATGAATGAAAGCACTAACAAAGCATAGAGTTAGACATCAACTTTCATTATCAGCAAGGCCAGAGTTCTAATTAGGACACTGACTGGAATGAAAACCCGTAGCCACTGCGGCCCTCCAGGACCATGATTGAGGACCCCTGGACTAGACTGACAACAGTCAAACATCAAATAGGCCGGCAGTTTACTGGCTGTTTAGAGTTCTAATTTATCTTGGCACAGATAAATAGCTTTAAGATACCAAATCTTTAAAGGTGATGTCCGGTGTTATGTGGAGGTGCTGCTTTGTTGCTTGCTCTGGGTTCAAGTGAAGAATTATTTTTGCATTGGAGTGCGCTCTTTCTTTTTGCTGCATGATCATATGCCCATGGTATGCATTGATTTCCTCAGTTATGCCCTTTGTTGTGTCATGTACAATTTCTTAAGGAAAAGCAGAAGTTTAGGTGCTGTAGTTCCTTTCTGGAAGTAATACAGTATCTGCTTCTCAGTCTTCTCAAGCTGCTGGCACACTGGGGTTTAGCTTTCTGGCCAACAAAGAGAAGAGATTGTCAGCTTGCAGCTCCATAAAGACAGAGAGCAGCTCACCAACTTTTTTCTTTCAGTGAGCAAGTTTCAGTAGGTCATTTTGAAGAGTGAAATCAAAGTTTTTCCTTGGAGCAGAGTGCCCTAAGAGAGTTTCCAGGGGGTGAGAATATCAGAGAAAATCTTAGATAGGTTGGGTACAACTGGATATTGAATGAAAGTGCAGGCTCTAGTGCAGAGGTCTCCAACACATTGCTTAACAGCTACTGGTAGCTCGCAATCCCTTTCCAAGTAGCTCACCAAAGGGTTAATGAATCCTACATAAATTTGAAAACTTGATTAGTCAAATTAGGGGTAGGCGATCTTTCCAAAAAATCATGTCACGATCCTTTTAACACAAAATCACGATCCACAATCTGAATTGCAATCTATCTTTTCAATGTGGCATACACTTAAGAGAATATCCAGACTCAAACTCATCAAGACCTAATTAACACTTTATTTTAAATATCAAGCAAAGTTGAATTCAATTGTTCTCTTATTCGCTAGCTAAGTGGGGGTAAGGAACACGCCCCAAGGCTGCACTGTGAGTGAAGAAGGCAATTCCCCGCTCACCTTGACCCACTGTGTGTTTCTTAGATTCGTGCAAATACATCAGTACTGCAAGCAAACTATGATACATAGCAAAATGACAGAAGTCGCAAAATCATCCGGAATTTTCAAGCAAATTATAGAAAAAAACCTGATCTAAATCCGTTAAGTAGTTCTCTTGTGAAATGTTGACAGACAGACAGACATTGGATTTTATACAGTATAAAGTATTATATATGTGCATTTAAAGTCTCAGCAGCATTCTCTGCATTTCTGGAGCTTAGTATTGCCAGATAACTATAAGAATCTTCACCAAGCAGCTCTGAAAATGTCTGCTTTGTTTGGGTCTCCATACCTATGTGAGATTGTCTTTTCTGACATGAATGTCATGAAATTAAAGTTCAGAACAAGACTGACAGATGAACATTTAAATGACTCCATAAGAGTGAACAGAAGTGGCTACACTCCACCATACACCTCTCTTGTTGACTCCATGCAGTTAGTCATGTCACTAAATAAAAAACACATCACACATGCAACTGGACATGTGAATACTCTTGCGAAGTGAAACAGTGAATTGCATTGTTTTGTTTTGACAGCATTCATGTTTTAATTCAATAGTGTGAGATACACTAGAAAATGCATACAGACATACAAAATGCACTTTCAGGTGAACTAAATATTTTTGTGAAGTTTTAATGCAAAATGTTAGTTATGGACACCAACATTTTGAAAATCTTCAGGCAAAACAAGCCTATTCAGTTTGTTTGGGTTGAAATAAGCTATGAGAAGAAACGTTAGAAAGCATGAGTAGATCTCAGCCATTTTCACTTTGTAAAAGTAGCTCTCTGGGGAAAAAAGGTTGGAGACCTCTGCTCTAGTGAGTGGATTAAAGGCACTTCCAGTTACAAAATAGTCAAGTTCTTCTGTCATTCCTTGAATTATAGATTTTGTCCTTGAGTTCCTATTTTGTACCTTCTAGCTGAAGAAGTCTGAAGCAGATCCTCTACAAATATGTCAGTTCAACTCTGATTTATACCTTTGTTTATTCACATATGTTAGAATACAAGCTGGGAGTTTTGTGCAGCTGGATGGCTGTTAAATCTGCTGCCTCAGCAGGCCTGTTGTGCCACTAAAACCTAGCAGAATGGGCAATACCTGCTGTGTCTTACAACAGCAACTGAATGTTCAGCAGTGAATAATAAACAAGGCATCCATTGACATAATATTGTGTCAAATGTTCCATTTTTTTTTTAATTCTCTGTGATTTTACTGTGGAGATAAGAAGTGGACGTTTGCACTTTATTTTATTCAATAAGATGTAGCTTGGTGTTAGTTGTTTTAATAGAAGTACATCCTTCATTATTCAATGAGGCTTTAGAGACGTGATCTGTATTTTATAAGATCTAAAAATATCTTCCAAAGTTCTCCACATCCATTTCTTAATTCTTGTAAGTAACCTACAAAATTCACCCAGTGTTTTTTTTACTCATAGGATTGATTGAACAAACATGTTTTTTTTTTTTTTACTATTCTGACATTTTGTTTTCCATAGCAGGTAAATTAGCACCTATACTCCTCCATCTCCAACTCCTAGTCAACATTACAGCCCCTGTACGGCTTCAGCCTTCCATTACACTTCCCTATATTCTAGCCATACAGTAGCCATTGTCATCTGTCTTTTGGATCCCATGAGAGAAGGTTTATGGATGTGGTGAGAGAGGACATGCAGGTGATATGTGTGACAGAGCAAGATGTAGAGGACAGGAAGAGATGGAAAAAGATGATCTGCTGTGGCAACCCCTAACGGGAGCAGCCGAAAGAAGAAGAGGAAGAACAGAGTAAGATGGGAATTACCATGGCAAGTTCTTCTTTTTTTTAGTCACTTTCTGAAATTTCGCCAATTTTCTTTATTAAATACAAATTATGCAGCCTGGAATTATTGGTGGGTTCACCATATACAGAAATGGGTGCATTTTGGATATGCTTCAGAGAATCTTTGTTCCACTGTCATTTTCTAAAAACAACTGGCATTGTCTCAAATTGGACATGTCATCTTTGCAATGGTGTCTGGTGACACGTCCTCAATGAGATCTGGAGGAAGAAAACTGTGGTTGATCGTATTGGGTTTTGGACAAGAGCTGTAAGAACTTGTGGACATACAACATTTTGTACACAGCGTAGGAGAGCTTTTGCTGGAGCCAGTGCCCAGTACTTCAGGGCTTGGATTAACCAGCATTTTACACTTGTCTTTAGTCTGTTGTTTCAGACCAGTCTTACCCTACTCCCCCATCTCACTGCATATGAAGGATTACATAACAATACTAACGAAAATGCTTTGGAGGAGCCTCTAAAGGTTATGCAGCACCTTGTGAATAGATAGAGGCAGACATTCCTGTGAATAGAGACAGGTTTGGTCTTCTGATTGAAGTATTGTTGCAATAAGATGAGGTGGTGAGCAACATTGGTAGTGTAGCTGCAGTAGTCAAATAAAGCAGTTGTTGACGCAAGTGTTAGACCCCAGATTAGGCACATTCAACACACATTAGTTTTGATGTGGTCTAACCACAATTCATATATTTAACTAAATTCAGTTCTATGTGTAGCAGCATGTTGAATGAGGAGATAAATGTTTGCAGTGAGTAGTGGGCTCTGGCTTTTTTTGGGCTATCTCAACAGGGGATGATGGAGGTGCTTGGGGCCACTGTCTTTTGTTGCGCTTTTCTACATCATTGATGGTTTTGTGCTGCTTGATCACATCAAGCAGTTCTTCTTCCAAATCTTTCCTCTTTTGGCAAAAGATCCAAGAAGTGTATTGATTAAACAGTTATAAGAAGCCAGCTCTACAACTTGAGCAACTGAGTTTTTGCCAGGTCGCAGTCCTCATGTCTTTTTTGGCCCACAAGTCAAACACCTGAGGCCGTTTTCAATTAAAAACACCCCTCTTACATCCAAGGTGAGGTGAGAGCAGATAGACATTTTCTTTTTCACAACAGAATAATATGCTGCAGGTCTCTAAGCTAAATTGCAACATGCTTGCTGGGCATCTCCAGACAGGAAATGATGGTCAGTAGTCTGTTAAAAGACTAACAGGTATGCTTCAATGTTGTCTCTCTCTTTATTTATTCATTTTTTTAAATTTTTTTTTTAAATGCCATGAATACCTGGGGTGGTCCATGGGCTTTCTCAGGTTATCTGACAGCCTCAGCAGTGCATCTGGCTTCTGCTTCCTTGAAGCTGGTCTTCTGGTTTGCAGTTTGTACTACTTGTGGTTGTTGTACTTATTCAGATGTGTTTTGTATTAAGGGTTTCAAGGTCTTTTGGTTTAGTCTCACTATGGCCCACTGTGCCAATGTGAACAAAACAGGAGACAGGTCAAAATGAGGGTTGGAGTCCCGAAGGATGCCTGGTTTAATAGGGATGCCTATTGGACAACAAAAAGGGCATGTAATGGACATTAAACAAAGACTGGCTATGTGAAAAAAGGGTTTAGAATTGAGGAGCTCCATCCTGGCCTGAAGCTGATCTAGAAATTAACACCAACTTCCAGGTGAATGAGGATTTAAATACTGAGAGGACTGGAAGGGGAAAGGTTTGAGCTATGGTGTCACGCTCTTGTCATTCCCTTTTACTTTCCTTTGCTCAAAGCCCATAAAATGTTGTCATCTCTTGCATATCTGTCACATCAAATCATCAAGGAATGTAATATTTTGCTATATATAAAATCTTTACATATACCTTGTGCTGCTATGTCATATCCATTCTGCTTTACCACAGGGTGCAGCAATTTCTACCATCAACAAGTGAAAGTCCTGTTAGTGGCTATAAGAAACCTTCAGCAGAGAAATCTGGAAGAATATAAACATATTTCCAAATCAATATTCAATATATCAATATTCAGTTTATATAAGAAACCTTCAGCAGAGAAATCTGAAAGAATATAAAAGTATTTCCAAATCAATGTTTGCCTATAATTACCACTGTTGTGTAACATTATTCCTTGGAGACCTGATGTTTTAGACAGAAGCCATCGTAAAATATTAGAACTGTTCAAATTTTCTGCAATTAGTCAATATGTCCATTCTTAACTCAGGCTGAGCAATGTACAATACAAAGTAAAATACCACTGTTTTTGTCTTTTAAACTTTAAATATCCACTTTTCATTGTTTTATTGGAACTATTAAATGATTAAAAAAACATTCAGGCAAATAGGTTTACAGTGACCACCATCACTTTTGGGAATTTGAGCAATTTACTGCCAAGGGTATCCTGATTAGAATGAGAATTTGCACCTCCAGATCTTTTTATTGCTTTCTTCAGATGAAAGGAACACAGCCGCTCTTACAAGAGATGTCTGAATACCTTCAGGGCATGTTCAGTAGTGAGGGCAAGAATGGTTGACATGTAGATTAACGCAACACGGAAAGTTACTTTGGGAATTAGTTCATTTGTGGTGGGGGTGACAGAGGTTCATGGTTTACTGGTTGATCTATAACTCCATCCTCGCCTGTGGTCATTAGCATTGTGTAATGATCAAATGGGTGAGGCTGTCGTACAAATAGCATAAAAGAGGATTCTCCTGTTGGAGGCTGGGATTAATTTTCATGATGAAGTCTGGATATCCCCTGGATTTAAAGCAAACTCACATAAACTGCAAAATTTCTGAGTTGCTGCGGAAACACCTGGGGTTCCTATTGAAGGAGCTGTTGCTGTATATGAGAACTAGCTGTTCTATCTGTCTAAGACGGATTGAAATATAAGTAAGCAACATAGACCTTAGCATTAACTTTTGCAGTGCAGGATCAATTGCAATGCATTTTGTAACGCATGTAGTGATAAAATTCATCTGTCATTTTTGTCAAATGAAAATGCATTGCTACAAATGTTTGTAAAGCAACATCTGTTGGAATAACTAATGTAATACATCATTTGGTATGGAATTCTTAAAAGCATTGTTAATGCTTGTGATGTGCTATCTGTTGGAATGGCAAATGCGATGTATTTTATTACTTCAAATGTTTGAGATGCACCATCTTTTGGAATGACATAACTGGACAAACACATCTATACACAGACACATAGGCACTTATCCTTACACTTATCCTTTTAGTAAGGTGTACGAATGGACTACTCTAAACAATTTGTAGAAGACAGTCTTCACAAAAATGTGTTGTGTGATATGATGAAACACATGCTCATTTTTGAGTACAAAAACAGACTATACAACAACATGTGTTCAAGAAAAGTCCAAACTCCCCATTTCCGATTACTGGACATGCATCCATAGACGATCTATATTCATACATTTTGAGTACAGTCAGTGCCCCAATTGGAAAACTACAAGTCATACTACTGCCTGAAGAGTCTTGAGCCATCGTTATATTTGAAGTTCTACATGGCCATCCTATATTTCACCTATAGGTGTGCCTTTGTATGCCTTTTACAAAGCATCATAGCAGACTGAAGACTCTAACAGAAAGAGTTCCTTTAATCACTTACTGTAAGTTCATTTACAATACATAACACATTTCAATATACAGTGGTGTGAAAAACTATTTGCCCCCTTCCTGATTTCTTATTCTTTTGCATGTTTGTCACACAAAATGTTTCTGATCATCAAACACATTTAACCATTAGTCAAATATAACACAAGTAAACACAAAATGCAGTTTTTAAATGATGGTTTTATTTTTTAGGGAGAAAAAAATCCAAACCTACATGGCCCTGTGTAAAAAAGTAATTGCCCCCTGAACCTAATAACTGGTTGGGCCACCCATTAGCAGCAATAACTGCAATCAAGCATTTGCGATAACTTGCAATGAGTCTTTTACAGCGCTCTGGAGGAATTTTGGCCCACTCATCTTTGCAGAATTGTTGTAATTCAGCTTTATTTGAGGGTTTTCTAGCATGAACCGCCTTTTTAAGGTCATGCCATAGCATCTCAATTGGATTCAGGTCAGGACTTTGACTAGGCCACTCCAAAGTCTTCATTTTGTTTTTTTCAGCCATTCAGAGGTGGATTTGCTGGTGTGTTTTGGGTCATTGTCCTGTTGCAGCACCCAAGATCACTTCAGCTTGAGTTGACGAACAGATGGCCAGACATTCTCCTTCAGGATTTTTTGATAGACAGTAGAATTCATGGTTCCATCTATCACAGCAAGCCTTCCAGGTCCTGAAGCAGCAAAACAACCCCAGACCATCACACTACCACCACCATATTTTACTGTTGGTATGATGTTCTTTTTCTGAAATGCTGTGTTCCTTTTACGCCAGATGTAACGGGACATTTGCCTTCCAAAAGTTCAACTTTTGTCTCATCAGTCCACAAGGTATTTTCCCAAAAGTCTTGGCAATCATTGAGATGTTTCTTAGCAAAATTGAGACAAGCTCTAATGTTCTTTTGCTTAACAGTGGTTGCGTCTTGGAAATCTGCCATGCAGGCCGTTTTTGCCCAGTCTCTTTCTTATGGTGGAGTCGTGAACACTGACCTTAATTGAGGCAAGTGAGGCCTGCAGTTCTTTAGACGTTGTCCTGGGGTCTTTTGTGACCTCTCGGATGAGTCGTCTCTGCGCTCTTGGGGTAATTTTGGTCGGCCGGCCACTCCTGGGAAGGTTCACCACTGTTCCATGTTTTTGCCATTTGTGGATAATGGCTCTCACTGTGGTTCACTGGAGTCCCAAAGCTTTAGAAATGGCTTTATAACCTTTACCAGACTGATAGATCTCAATTACTTCTGTTCTCATTTGTTCCTGAATTTCTTTGGATCTTGGCATGATGTCTAGCTTTTGAGGTGCTTTTGGTCTACTTCTCTGTGTCAGGCAGCTCCTATTTAAATGATTTCTTGATTGAAACAGGTGTGGCAGTAATCAGGCCTGGGGGTGGCTACGGAAATTGAACTCAGGTGTGATACACCACAGTTAGGTTATTTTTAACAAGGGGCAATTACTTTTTCACACAGGGCCATGTAGGTTTGGATTTTTTCTCCCTAAATAATAAAACCATCATTTAAAAACTGCATTTTGTGTTTACTTGTGTTATATTTGACTAATGGTTAAATGTGTTTGATGATCAGAAACATTTTGTGTGACAAACATGCAAAAGAATAAGAAATCAAGAAGGGGGCAAATAGTTTTTCACACCACTGTATATTATTTTTCACCATTTAGCTTTAGATAAATGGCATTCTCCAGAAACACAGCTTTGACTTAAGTATTATGTTAAGTCCCAAAATAGTAAAACATACAGTATTAAATAAGAAATAAGGCTTCTCATACTATGATATCTGTGAGACCCTTTGAAACCCTCCAAAACGCTGAAATGCAGGTGACGCTTCTGTCGAGGGTTGCTTCTCTGCCACTGAAGCAGCAGTAGGTCTGCGGCACCATTCAGGCAACTACGAGTTCACAGCCTTGCCATGTAAAATGTCAGTCAGCTGATGGTTGATGCAGGGAACATTTTAACCTGGTCACTGACCTGGCCTGCATTTTTCTCTTCTGTCTCCTCCCCTCTAGGATGACCTGATCCCAGCTGTTGAGCCGCAGTCGCTGGACCTATCTGAGGAGGAAGACTATCTGTTCTTGAACTGAAGAAGAGAGTCAAGGCAAGATGACTGATAACATCATTGCTTGTTTGCTGGGTCTGTGTGTATTGAAGTGGTAGCTCCCGTTTCAATAAATACCCTGGCTGTTAATGCTCTGCCTTGAATAAATGGATGAATAGTAATTTTCTCAAGCTAAATAAAGAGAAAACTGAATTTTTAGTGATTGGCAATAATGGATTCAATGAGGTTATCAGGGATAAACTTGATGCATTAGGATTAAAACTCAAGATGGAAGTAAAAAAGTTAGGGGTAACTGTTGACTGTAACCTGAATTTTAAATCGCATATTCATCAGACCACTAGGACAGCATTTTTTCACTTAACAAACTTAGCAAAAGTTAGACCTTTTATATCATTGAAAGATGCTGAGAAATTAATTCATGCTTTTGTTTTTAGTCGACTAGATTACTGTAACAAACTCCTCTCAGGACTACCCAAAAAAGACATAAATCACTTGCAACGAGTGCAGAATGCAGCTGCTAGAATCCTAACCAGGAAAAAAAAATCCAAACACATTTTTCCAGTTTTGATGTCACTACACTGGTTACCTGTGTCTTTCAGAATTGACTTTAAAGTTCTGCTTATGGTTTATAAAGCCTTAAATAATCTCGCTCCATTTTATATATCGGAATGTCTGACACCTTATATCCCAAATCATAACCTTAGATCCTCAAATGAGTGTCTCCTTACAATTCCAAAAGCAAAACTTGAATGAAGTGGTGAGGCAGCCTTCTGCTGTTATGCACCTAAAATCTGGAATAGCCTGCCAATAGGAATTTGCCAGGCTAATACAGTGGAGCACTTTAAAACACTGCTGAAAACACATTACTTTAACATGGCCTTCTCATAACTTCACTTTAACTTAATACTGATACTCTGTATGTTCAATTCATCATAATAACTATTCATGGTGGCTCTAAAGTCCGTACTGACCCCTACTCTCTCTTCTGTTTCTTATTCCAGTTTTCTTTTGGTGGCGGCCTGCGCCACCACCACCTACTCAAAGCATCATGATGCTCCAACATTGATGGACTAAAAGCTAGAAGTCTACATGACCATCACCATCAAGTCCCTGAGAACCCTAAATCCAAAGAGGACTGTTTAATTTATGTTAGGTAGAATGCCCAGAGGGGACTGGGCGGTCTCATGGTCTGGATTTCCTGCAGATTTTATTTTTTATCTCCAGCCGTCTGGAGTTTTTTTTTTGTTTTTTCTGTCCTCCCTGGCCATCGGACCTTACTCTTATTCTGTTAATTAATGTTGACTTATTTTATTTTCTTACTGTGTCTTTTATTTTTCTATTCTTCATTATGTAAAACACTTTGAGCTACATTTTTTGTATGAAAATGTGCTATATTAATAAATGTTGTTGTTTTTGTTAAAGTTTTTGGACTCAGTTTCATCTCTCTGGTGCAAGACAGGGACTCGCGCATCATAATATGTAAACTGTTACCACTGAACAAAGCACAAAGTTAAATGTTATATATGGTCTCACAAATGAACAGCGGATTGTTTAGTTTGACAGGCAGGCAGTATCAAGCACTTTTTTCTTTAACCTTACAGAAACATTCCCAGTTCATTACAAGACGCAATTACACAACCTTGCAATGTGCCAATGCAGAGTTTTCAGTTACCATAAAATGAATGTTTTTGAAATGTGGGAGAAAACCTGGACTAAGATACAGGGAAAACATGCAAATACCACAATTTCATGTGTTATAGTATGAACAAAGTACAATTGCCACAAAATAATGGCTTTATTTTTAATGTAATAAAATAATATTAAGGGCTTCTGAAGATGTAATCAAGTAGTCTAAATTAAAAAAAAAAACACTGAATTCATAGAGGTTTGTCAGGACTGCCCAAGTTCCTTGGCCCTACTTAGATTCTAATTTTTATCATTTGTTTCTTCTAAATCCCTTACCTTTATATCATACCACCCTATTTTCTGCACCCAATTAATCCTCAGCAGGGTTGCAGGGGGGGTTACGCCCTACTTTTATCCTGTTTGCATTGTCATTTGTATTTTTAGGATTTCAACATCCTCTTATGTCTAATAGAATAATAATTTTGCAATGATAAGGACTATTACTTGGATTAGGTTTTCCCAGATGCTGCAGTCACTTAAGAGGACTATAAAAGTCTTTAGCTAGCCACAGTTTTTCACTTTTATGCATTTGATCCTCCTTCTTTTTCAAGAGTTGGCCTCTTTGCATTTCTAAAAAGAATTGCAAGTTTTTATATTTATGGCTTTATTTTCACACTTTGGTTTATTCATCCTGACTAGTGCTTTTGGAGTAATAAATTCTTAGTTTCTTTTCTGCTTAGGTCAGGTTAAATTCTAGCTAGGATTTAAGATTATTTTCTAGTTTAAAAACTGTTTCTGTAAATGAATGCTTTGGTTCTAATTTGAGTTTTCCTAATG
The DNA here is from genome assembly GCF_016835505.1 of Polypterus senegalus. Taxonomy (NCBI): domain Eukaryota; kingdom Metazoa; phylum Chordata; class Cladistia; order Polypteriformes; family Polypteridae; genus Polypterus; species Polypterus senegalus. Next base: position 79,493,167 of record NC_053157.1, read on the forward strand.
TTGAAATATCTGAATTACTTTAACTTGCTTTCCTACAATCTTCTCTAGTTTCAGTTTTACTTTTTGTTTAATGCATTCTTTTAGCACTTGATCTTAGTTTGCTTATTAAGTTGTGAAATTAGTTTTGCACTTGTTTATTTATTTATTGATCTCTTTTGTTTTTTTTTTCATTTAAGTGGTACTTAAAGAACATAAATTTATTAACTGTGCTGTGACAGATAGGGGGCGCTATCGCTCCCTTGAACCCTTGTCCAAGACGCCAGACACCAGATAAAAGTCCAATAGTTGACTTTATTTCTCTTCCACAGTGCACAAAGCACCCTCTCCTCCACTATACTAATATAAATCCACAATCACAAATACAATAAACAATCCTCCACTCCCAGACGCGTTGCCACCCTTCCACCCAGCTCAGCTCGCCGTCTGAGAGCTCCCACAGTCCTTTATACTTTCTGACCTGGAAGTGTTCCCAATCCCAAGTCCATGTGATTCTTTATCACTTCCGGGTCAGGTACAAGTCCTTTTCTTCACCCAGGAAGTACGTCACTTCTGTCATCGCTCCTCCTATGGCCTTGCGCCCGGGTTATAGGGCACATATGACTCTTCGGTCCTCCCTGCAGCTCCCTCTTGCGGCCCATGTGGTATCCAGCAGGACTGTGTATAAAAACTGCATTGTCCATGATTCCCTGCTGGTCTTCGGGGCACCTCCATACTGCAGGGAGGGCTCCATCTAGCGGCCTGGGGTATTGGCCGGGATGACAAGCCGGCCATATACCACAGTGCATAGTATAAGAATATTGAAGATTTGGGATATTTGGGACTCATTATCATCAGCCAGTGTTGTGCTTAGTTGTCTCTGGCCAGGCAAAAGAACTACAAAAGCAGGCCAGAAACTTCACTGGCCTGTCCAAAATCACCTCCCCACAACCCAGCCAGCCCCCACAACTACGAGGCTGCGGCCTAACTAGGCCCAATAATGGGGAAACTGGCTTTTAAAGTTACAATGCTTTTAAAGTTCGAAAGTACCTTAGATGTCTCTCAAGGGAAAGGAATCCATAAAAAACCTTTGACTTGACCAGACAGTCCACAAAAGCAATATTTATAAATGAGGATATTTACTCAAAAAATAGAAACAATTAACAAAAGACAAAAGGTATTGCCTAAAAGGCAGTTCTAGGCAAAATCAAAAAGCACAATCCAAATCTAAAATCTGACAACCAAAGAAAATGATCAAAAATAAGTAAATTCACTTCAAAAAAATAATACGCAATACTAACCACTTTAACTTCAATGTGCCACTCCAGTGATCCTCTTTCCCTCTTTAAATAGCCAGAGGGAAGCCTCAGAAGTGGTGACCACAGGGTGGCCGTGCCTCTTGGGGTACCACCAACAATACACATGATTTACTCACAATTAAATAAAACTGAACATAATAAATTATAAGCAAATCCGATAATAATAACACATTAACAAGGAAAATAATAACAATAAAATATTAAATAAATACAACCCAGGAAAAATGCCCTAGCTGTAACATAATAGCCAAGGTTTGTTCCCAAGCTTAAGCATATTTTACTCGTTCTTATCATTTCTGTTTTTGAATTATTCCTTTTTATGTATTTTTGTCATTTTGTTATTATTGGTATTATTGTTTTATTTTAGTATTATTTAGTACTTATGGATGAGGTATTTACAGTATGTCTCATGATTTCTTCCCTTTTGTTTTATAGCCACAATGTTATCACTGATGAGGGACCATCCTCAGGCTTTATATTCAGGTTGAGGTGTTAGGTTTCTCAGAGTGTTGTTGTTTGTGGAATCAACTTCTTTATCATAAGTACTCTTTGGATTTGTAGGTTATTTTGGATTTTTACATTGTTTTCTGGTTTCTCGATTATAGACTGATCTTTTTATTGTTAGGTTGCCTTTTCAGGCATACACCTTTGTGTTTTTTTGCCTATTTTGCCTTGCATTTTGATTTGCTTATTTATTCTCTTTTTTATTATTTTATTTAACACATTCTTTAAAATTTTAAGGAACAGTATTTTGCTTTTGTCCATCATCAAAGCATTTACAGTTATCATCTCCCTTAAAGGCATTTTTAAGTTTTTAGAGTATTGTCACACACGTGTGAACAGGAGGCAGCTGAAGGGCTTGGAGAATAATGGTAATACAACTGCCCAGAGGGTGGCAGGGTACACTAGCGCTCTTTCTAAGTTCCCTGAAGACCTTTCCCACGAAATCCCACCAGGAGCCACTGCCTCGACTCAGGACACGCCATTTTCGGTTCCAGCCCCAAGAATGACATGACTTCTCGTCCCGGCCCCGAGGACGACATCAATTCCCCCAGACTTCCTATAAAGCCTCACTCCTTTCCCCTGGAATTCAGTTCTGTTTTGGACTCTGTCTTGTAAACTTGACTTACAATTCAAACTTTTACTTATTGCAGCCAGGATACAGATTATATGGGTGGCTGCCCCAAACCTTTGCCAGGTCTCATGTCTCTTCTTGTCACAGTATATATTTTTTTCTTTCAAAGCCTAGTTTTTGGCCACTATAGGCACTGAAGCCTGCCATTTGAGTCTGATACCAAGATGCCTGGGGTGAGGCCTGCTCCTGAGGAGGAAATCCTGTTTTAGTCTGATTTGTTTTGAGGCCTATTTTTTACCTTTTGCTATTCCTATATCACAACAGAATTGAATTTAGTGAATATTTATATATTTTTCTCTGTATTGATTTATCATGATTAGCACCTTTTTGTCAAAGGGTTATGTTCTAACCTTATGTTTTTAATGCACCTTAGCTTAATAGTCAAATTCATAGATAATGGGATATTTTACATTTATGTTTAAAAATATAAGAAAAAATATCTGAATTTTCATTCCAGTGTGACCTTATAGTGGAGTTATGCAAACAAATAATGTACATTTCATTAAGACTGCTTTAACCCCACAAACTTCCATTAACTAGCATCTTTCTCACCAACGCAAGATTGATTACTTATAAAATGGACAAGCTGGAGCTACAGAATACTGAAAATATTTTCGTCCACAATTGTTGCGTGATGATCATAACGGAGATTTGGTTTCACGCACAAATCCCTGAAACACAATGTACAACTAGCAGACCGGGCAATAGGAACAAAAACATGTATCTGCACAATTACTGGTGTACTTACAGCAGAGTTATAGACAAACATTGTTTCCCTGACTTAGAATTTCTGTCAATTCCTTGCAGACCATTCTTTTTACCATAATATAACTGTGGCAATTGTCACTGCTGTTTACATTCCACCAGATGCAAACGTTAGTATGGCTCTTAACATTCTTTATACTAAAATAAATAAACAGCAGCAGACTTGTCCCGATGGATTACATATCATTGCTGGTGACTTTAATCAAGCATGTTTAAAGACCAAACTTCTTAAATTCGCCCAGTATGTGAAGTGCTCCACCGGGGGGAAAAAACGCTTGATCATGTGTATTCAAATGTATGCATATTAAACCACACCCCTCCCGCTCTTAGGTCAGTCAGATCATTTGTCATTGTTTCTCATCCCAGCATAGACAACCTTTCCGAAGGAGGACAAAACCAGTTACAAAAACCATAAATATTTTGCTTGAGAATGCTCTCGTTCAGTTGTATTTCACAGATTGGGATGTGTTCGAGCAACAAGACTTAGCAGAATATACAGAAACAGTTCTACAGTATTCTACATCAAGAACTGTGCTGATAATGCCACTGTTACAAAGAGGATCCGGGATTTTCCAAATCAGAATCCCTTGATGGGGAAAGAGGTATATAGACACTCCTCAAAAAACACAACACTGCCTTCAGGTCAGGTGACAGGGTGTTATATAACACAGCCAGAGCTGATCTGAAGACAGGTATCAAAGAAGCCAAAGAGGCCTATAAGGGGAAAATAAAAGACCACCTCACAGAGGACAACCCACAGCAGGTGTGGTAAGGAATTCAACATATTACAAACTACAAGGGCAGAACCCCACGTCTGTCGACTTCAGTGCCTCGTTGGCAGAGGAACTGAACCATTTATTTGCCTGGTTTGCGGTAAGGAGGCCCAATATGACCACACTGATCATACCAGCCCCCAGAACCCACACACTCACTCTGCAAGAACCCAAGGAAGGCCACTAACCCTGATGGAGTATTTGGGAAGATACTCAAAGCATGCACTGACCAGCTTGCTGGGGTTTTTACAAAGATTTTTAATCATTCTCTGGCATCGGCCACAATTCCACCCTGCCTAAAATCATCAATCATCATTCCTGTCCCCAATAAAATAGCCACTTAGAATTGAAATAATTATGCAGAGATGCACAGATGCACAGAAAGAGACAAGAAGGCTCTCCAGAGAGTCATAAGCACAACATACAAAATCACAGGCTGTTGTCTGCCCTACCTGGAAGACATGGCCTGTTCCCGCTATCTCACCAAAGCCACAAACATCATTAAGGATCCTGCACACCCTGGTCACCACCTGTTTGAACTGTTTCCCTCTGGTCAACGTTATAGATCTTTAAAGTACAGACTGATAGATTCAGAAACATTTTCTATCCATGGCCATAAATACATTGAACAACAATAAACAAATTAAGAAGGTTTAAATCATTTTGGTCACTGCTGGGAAATACACTTACACATATTGCTGCTGCTATCATGTAGTTAATCCCCAGTGAACTGGTATTATTTATTGTATTACTACTGATTTTGGGGTGGTGGTTCTGAGGCTAGGGATCTGCACTGGCAATTGGAAGTTTGCCGGTTCGAATTCCGTAAACGCCAAAAGTGACTCTACTCCATTGTGCCCTTGGGCAAGGCCCTGGATATGACGTTAATCTGCATCCAGCCCTACATGTAGGCCCTCCGACCTGCTGGGAGAAAATCTGGGGTTTGGTGGCAGAATTGGCACTCCAGCCACCATAAAAAAACCTCACACTGGTTCCATTCCATCTGAACTAGTGTGGTGCTAAGGTGTCACCCGTTGCATGGCTGTATATATATATATAATTTGTTCTTCTTGTTTGTATTTTGTTTTGTAGCATTGGATTATTTTTCTACTTGTTTCACTACTTTTGCAGTGTGGTTTTTTTCTTTTATACCCTGTTTGAGTGGTGCTTGTAATTTCATTGTAAATTATTTTACAATGACAATAAAGGCTTTCTATTATGTTCTATTCTATTCTAATTACTGTTTATGATAAACCATATGTATCATTTTCAGAACACCAATGGCGCAGTGGGTAGTGCTGCTGCCTCACAGTTAAGAAACCTGGGTTCACTTCCCGGGTCCTCCCTGCGTGGAGTTTGCATGTACTCCCCGTGTCTGTGTGGGTTTCCTCAGGATACTCCGGTTTCCTCCCACAGTTCAAAGACATGCAGGTTAGGTGCATTGGCGATTCTAAATTGTCCCTATTGTGTGCTTGGTGTGTGTGTGCGCCCTGCGGTGGGCTGGCGCCCTGCCTGGGGTATGTTTCCTGCTTTGCCCTCTGTGTTGGCTGGGATTGGCTCCTGCATATCCCCGTGACCCTTTAGTTAGCGGATTGGATAATGGATGGATGGATGAACACCAATGCATTTGTACTTTGAAATAAGGAATTTAATACATAAGAGCACCACCAGTTATATTGTTATATTGTTCTTAATCCAATGACCCTTGATGTATATTTAGATCAAATAACATTCTATTCAAATAAATTTTTTTTCTAAAAAATTTATAAAAAAATATTTTTCTGCAGAGCTCCAGTACCCTGCATATTTTTGATTCACTAATCAAAAGTGCATTTAATAAAGGTAATTGTTTATTACATTCTAATATGTTTCTCGATTCTCTAAAAATTGCTGTAGTTAATTCACCACCACTGTTTTGAACAATTTTAGTCTCCTCTCTAAACTGCCTTTTTAAGTTAAATGATATAAAAAGTAGTTTGTCTACAATTACAGTAAACGTCTACTTCAATAATAATTTGATTCTGCATAACTATCAGGTTTCAGACCAAATGATGGTACAGGAACTGCTGTGTTTTAATGCTGATTCAAATAATCTGTCAGATACCATTGATCCCAGCATTCTTATTGACCACCTTACTTAGATAGTGGGTTGGCCTTTCTGGCAGTACCTTGAGTTGGTTTCACTCTTATATCACAGGAAGAAAATTCATTGTCAGTTTTTGCGATTATATATCAGAGATCTGTGATATTGTGTATGATGTGCCATATAGGTCTATTTCAGTGCTCTTACTATTTCCAATGTACATACTTCCTGTAGGCTTCATCATTTATTTTTTATTTTTTTGTGTGCCCGTTGTGTCTTTTTTGTGTCTTTTAGGCCCTCTTGAGGAATTGCTGCAAACAGTCATCAATTCCTCCCTGGAGAACCACCAATGACATTCTTACTGTGTCCCCATTGGAGAATCGCTGTCACACATTATAGCGGTGCAGTCCTGTTTGCGTCGACCCATTGCAAGACACTCCAAAAACCATACATTACCCTTTCCCGTTGATTCCTTTTTGTAAATCACAACTTTACAGGATCAAAATCTGACAACATGCTACCCAAAACTAAAGTGAATTACCACAGCTACAGACGACGCAGATGTCTGCCTCAGTGTCCTATTAGCATTACTGAATGGATGGGTAATAATTACCTTAAACGTAACAAGTAAAAAAACAGAAATATATTTATTCAGACAAGAGGTAAAGAAAATCAGGACATTGTTTTAGATTCAGAGGCAAATTTCAAATCACACATTAAGCATATTACTATGACTTCATTCTTTCACTTAAGAAACATCAGACAAGTCAGATATTTTTATTAATGAAAGATTAAATGTTAAAATATTGTCTTTAGCCATCTAGATTACTATAAAAGACACCTACTAGGATTACTAAAATAAGATACAACTTGGCTGCAATTCATCCAAAATGTAGCAGCAAAAATTTTAACTAAAAAGAGAAAATCTGAGCATATCTCAAACTCCTAGCGGCATTGTAAGGACTTCCTATGTCCTTTAGGATTGATTTTAAAATACTTTTAATTGTACTAGGGGGCTGAGGAGATGTGATCTGATCAGCTGCTGTCTTTCTACTGCTGCTGCTGAGCTGCATGTTCTGCTCATCGCGCTCTGCGTCGATCATTTAAAAGCCTGTACAACAGCTGTCCTTTTGTCTCACTGCCTTGTCTCACGGAATGTCAAATTGTCTTCTGAGAAGATCAAGATTTTTTTTATAATAGAGAGATATATAGCTCCAAACAATCTATCCATCCATCCATCCATTATCCAACCCACTATATCCTAACTACAGGGTCACGGGGGTTTGCTGGAGCCAATCCAAACTAACACAGGGCGCAAGGCAGGGTGTCAGCCCACCACAGCCAAACAATCTAACATCATTTTATATTTTCAAGTGTTTGTCCTCCCTGTATCCTATTTGCAGCCTTAGAGCTTCTCTCACTGGCCTGTTCAGTATTTTGAGAGTGAAACATAAAAGAACCAGCAAGTCAGGAGTTCTGTTTTTATGCAACAAAAATCTGGAATACTTTCCCATTTGAGATATGCCAAGCAGGTACATTAGAACACTACTAATAACTACAACAACCCACCTCCTTAATCTGGTTTTGTCTTGATCACCTAAGAAATTAGTAGCATTACTAGCATTCCTTCATACTGAGAGGAGGAGGAGGAAATTGATTCTTTTCATTAAATGCAGTTCTATTTGCTCTTTTTTTAGCCTGGTCACTAATCATTAATTTTCTTTCTTTGTCATGGTGGTATGTGCTTACTGGCCCCTGATGGTATACTGCAGCCTCCCGAGATGCTAGGAAAATGAAGAACGCCAAAAGAGTATCCTGTTAATGGTGATGCATTCATGGACTGTAGAATGCCCTGGTGGTCTCTGCTATGTTCCTGCCTTGTACATTTGAAGACACTGGAAGCAATTTCAATACATGGCCGATCTGTTTTGGAAAAGATGGTCTAAAGAGTATTTGCCATTATTTCAGGAATGGTCAAAATGGCTTACACCAAGAAGAAATCCTGAACCAGGAGACATTTTTCTACAACCCCAATTCCAATAAAGTTAGGACGTTGTGTAAAACATAAATAAAAACAGAATACAATGATTTGCAAATCCTTTGCAACCTATCTTCAATTGAATACACTACAAAGAAAATATATCGAATGTTCAAATTGATAAACTTTATTGTTGTTTTGCAAATCTTCACTCATTTTGAATTTGATGTCTGCAACAGATTCCAAAAAAGCTGGGACAGGGGCATGTTTACCACTGTGTTATATCACCTTTCCTTTTAACAACACTCAATAAACGTTTGGGAACTGAGGACAATAATTGTTGAAGCTGTGTAGCTGGAATTCTTTCCCATTCTTGCTTGATGTACAACTTCGGTTGCTCAACAGTTCGGGGTCTCCGTTGTCGTATTTTGCACTTCATAATGCAGCACACATTTTCAATGGGAGACATGTCTGGACTGCAGGCAGGCCAGTCTAGTACCCGCACTTTTTACTGCGAAGCCACACTGTTGTAACAAATGCAGAATGTGGCTGTGCATTGTCCTGCTGAAATAAGCAGGGACGTCCCTGAAAAAGACGTCGCTTGGATGGCAGCATATGTTGCTCCAAAACCTATATGTACCTTTCAGCATTAATGGTGCCTTCACAGATGTGCAAGTTACCCATGCCATGGGCACTAACCCCATACCATCACAGATGCTGGCTTTTGAACTTTGTGCTGATAACAATCCGGATGGTCCTTTTCCTCTTTGGCCCAGAGGACACGACATCCATGATTTCCAAAAACAATTTGAAATGTGGACTCGTCAGACCACAGCACACTTTTCCACTTTGTGTCAGTCCATCTCAGATGAGCTCGGGCCCAATTGAAGCCGGCGGTGTTTCTGGGTGTTGTTGATATATGGTTTTCGATTTGCCTGGTAGAGTTTTAATTTGCACTTGTAGATGTAGCGATGAACTGTGTTAACTGACAATGGTTTTCTGAAGTATTCCTGAGCCCATGTGGTAATATCTTTTACAGAATGTAAAACAGAAACGTTCTTAAACTGCTGGACAATTTGCCGCGCAGTTGTACACAAAGTGGTGAACCTCGCCCCATCCTTGCTTGTGAACGACTGAGCCTTTTGGGGATGCTCCTTTTATACCCAATCATGACAAACACCTGTTTCCAATTAACCTGTTCACCTGTGGAATGTTCAAAACAGGTGTTTTTTGAACGTTCCTCAACTTTCCCAGTCTTTTGCTGCCCCTGCCCCAGCTTTTTGGAACGTGTTGCAGTCATCAAATTCAGAATGAGTGAAGATTTGCAAAACAACAATAAAGTTTATAAGTTTGAACATTAGATATCTTGTCTTCGTAGTGTATTCAATTGAATATAGGTTGAAAAGGATTAGAAAAATCATTGTATTCTGTTTTTATTTACGTTTTATACAATGTCCCAACTTCATTGGAATTGGAGTTTTACTTGTAGATGATGAGTAAAATCCTGCAGTACTTCTTTGTATTCCTTGTTCTGTGCTCCAATAAATACAAGTTATCGGCAATATACTAATAACCCAATTGTGCTTTACTCACTCAGAATATGGGACCAATGTAGAAAGCATTTTAAGACGGAGAAGCTTCTATCTGTGGCACCTCTGCAAGAGAACCACCTCTTTCAACCTTCACAAACATATGCAGTTTTAATATCTGGAAAAATTTGGAATTAACTTGCTTAGAGATCTTTATATAGACAACATCTTTGCATCCTATGAACAATTACATTCCAAATTTAACATTCCAGCTACACATTTCTTTCACTATCTTCAAATCAGGAACTTTGTTAAACAGAACCTTCCAGATTTTCCTCATCTTCCACCCTCATCCATGCTGGAAAAAATATTGCTTAATCTCAAAGACTTAGACTCCATCTTTACAATATATAAAATCATTTTACAATCCCTCCCTTTCAAAGATCCAAGAGAACACTGGGAAAAAGATCTCTCAATTAATATATCAGAAAAGGAGTGGAAAGTAGCAATGCAGAGAATTCACTCAAGCTTCATATGCAACGCATACAATTATACAAATCAAAATTATATATCGAGCACATCTGTCTCGACTAAAACTCTCCAAAATGTTTCCAGGGCATGATCCAACCTGCGAACGTTGCAACCAAGCCCCAGCCTCACTAGGTCACATGTTCTGGGCCTGCTCCAAATTAACATTATTCTGGACAAAAATTTTTAATTACCTCTCAGACAGTCTTGGACTCACAATCCCTCCTAACCCATTAACAGCTGTGTTTGGGGTTCTTCCAGAGGGTCTTAAAGTGGAGAAAGACAAACAAATTGTGATTGCATTCACTACACTGTTGGCACGCAGACTTATTCTGATAAACTGGAAAAACCCAAACTCTCCTCTTTTAAATCAGCAGGAAACTGATGTGTTATACTATTTGAAATTGGAAAAAATCAAATACTCAGTTAGAGGATCCGTACAGAATGTTTTCAAAACATGGCAGGATCTAATCAGTAATATTTTAAAATAAGCTCATAAAGCACAGAGAATTTATTAATTTAGGTATGTTTACAAGCCTTAAATTGCACGCTGTTTGGCTTGCTCTCTCTCTCAGGGGTGGGGATCAACTTGTTCTTAACTTAATTTTTCTTTTGTAAAATTTTGTTTGCTTTGTATGGATTGCAATAAAATTAATAAAAAAGGAAAAAAAAAGTAATTGTAGATGATGCTGCACCCAGCAATTCCTGGGTAATGGGGTCGATTCATACAGAAATGCCAGATGTCAAAGGTGCAGTCAGAAGAGTTTGTGTGCAAACCAAAACCAGCACACTGGGCAGACTTGTGAATAAACTGTGCCTGCTGCAAGAAATAGCTAATATTTGGAATAAGAAACTTTTAAATGTTTGTTTACAGTTAAATTACTAACTATTTAGAACTAGCTCTGCCCACGTAGTAGTGAAACAAGACAAACTTTAAAAATCAAAAAAAAAAAGTAATTCTGGAGGAAGGTAAGTACACTCCAACGTCAAATGCTGGCACTGTATCTGACTGTGTTTAGCTCTGGTGGGACAATGTCCCACACGTCGGGGGAAAAGCACAAGGCCGTGATATCTCTGGTAATCAACAGCTACCTTCTAACACACACATAGCTCTGATCTCTCTCTCTCTCTCTCTCTCTCGAAAATGTCAAATGTTACTCCTTAACAATGTGTAGATGATAATGTCTGTTGAACAAACAGGTATTGCTAGCTAAGCGGAGGCAAGGTGCACTCCAACACATGGCAAAAGGTAGACCGACTTGAACGGAGGCTGCCGCAGGAGTGAGGAGTACCCTGCTCCCCTCCCCTCGACCCACAGTCGCTCTTTCAGATGTGCGCAAATAAATTGGTACCACAAGAGAACTATGATACTTAGTGCAATGAGAGAAGTCGTGAAATCAACCGGAATGTTCAGGAAAATTATTTAAATCTGTTAAGTAGTTCTCTCGTGAAAAGCAGACAGACATACAGACGTTGGATTTTATATATACAGTAGATATAAGAATAATTCATGGCTCTTATGGAAGTAAAATATAGTAGTGATTCAGCATACACAATTAGGGGCTGGAAGTGTAAGAGCCAGTCTTAGAAATTTAATGCTTAAAGTTAAACTCACATTAGTGTTTGCTTAATTTTTAATAGAATATAATTTTCTTTCATAGCTATAGATTTCACCCTGTGTAAGCTAATATGAGATAGAACTTTCTTAGTTATATCTGTAGAACAGAGTATTCATTAATCCAGTTTTGGATTAGTCTCATAGCTAGCATGGACTGATAGACCCATTTGCAGTTTATAAATGGGATAGACAGACAGTTTTCTGAGCATTTAGAAATGAATCAGCTGTACCTGCAGGTTTATTTTCTCCAATATCCTGTCCACTAGACTTGTGATATTCCAGTCCATCTTGGCCATTTGGCCATAATGTTTGTTATTATGTAGGACATTTTGATTCTTTACAATTATAAATAACCATTCATTACTGTTCAGTTCCTTTTGTAAATCTGATTAGCCAGTATTACTGTAAAGCACTGCAAACTACTTTCATGTAAGAAAATGTGCTATATAAATACATGTTGTTGTTACTTTTATCAAACTTAGATGTTTCATGATACACTGGGCTTTTAGTTTCAAAATAGATGAACAAATTAGGTTTATACTTAGTACATATATTTATAAGATAATAAACAAAAATGAGAAGATGAAAACAAAATGATACTGTTCATACTTTATAATTTTGAGAAATCCCCAAAAGGTAATTATATGTTGTGTGTTTACTATTATTTGCAGGCCCTAGAGTTCAGAGAGAAATTAAAGAGCACTCTTGTGCTGGTTAAACAGGTTTCTAGGAGTTGTAGCCCTTCTGTAGTTCTGAACAATTTTAACACAAAGCAAGAATGAGACAGCCACATGTGTCTTAGAATTCCGTGCCCTTTACTAAAAATATTTTTTTCAAAATGTAAGCAAAATTTGGAAATAACGTGTACAGCATTAAATCTTCTAAGTCTAACTTTTGATTTCTTAATTTATTTGTTAAAAATCATTAGAATTAAATTTATTTTCAAAAAATATTTTTATACATTACAGTAATTCACAGGGGACTTTATTAGCTTCTCCCGTTGTATATCACAGAGGTTTGAGTTGAGATCTGGTGATTAAAGAGGTTGCTGCTTAAAGCTGAATGTAGTCTCGTGTTCCTGGAACAAAGGAACTTTCCTGGCATGGCGCATCCTCCTGCCTAAAAAAAACCCATTTGGGTGCAGGTACACTTATAACATGAAGAAAAACATCTGATTGACTTTGAAGTTCAAATATCTTGTTGCACTCAAACATTGTTCTACAGATATTAAGGAACCCAAAGTGTACTCCATGTTATTAGAGCATTGTGAGCGGTCACAAGGATTATTGACACCTTGTAGGGTGGACTCCTGGATACATGGGGTATCTGGCCATGTACCACACTTGTGAGAGAAAATCAGTAAGAATCTGGTGCTTTTTCTACGCCTTCAGTGTCCAATGTTTTGCTTCAATTAGTTAATTTCAGTTCTACTTTGTTTGTTTTTCACAAACAACTGTGATACTTAGTTGAGTCATTGGCTACCATAGCCCATTTATTACATAGATCTTTAGAACATTAAACATTAGAAAAACAGTGTAGTTCATCAGTTACCATTTACAAGTCGAGTCGACCACTTTTGGCCCCAGTTAGCTCCCCACTTAACTGCAGTTGCTTGAATGTTTTTGGGAGATGACCCAAACCTGTGACATTTCCAGGTATGAAATTTCCAGCAGTGTTCATGTTCTCAATAAACTCATAGTTCGGCATGTGGCATCTGCTACCATGGCACTTGAAAAACTACTTATGTTTTGAGTCTTGCCTCTTCTGCCTTTGAACAGACTTCATCACACATTGTCCTTTGGTATATACTTACCTGCTTTAACCTTGTTTGCACCTATGAAGTTGTCGCTGACTGAGCAGTTAATTAAGTGTGAATGACTAGCGTGCCTAACAAGTGTCAAGGAGGTAGAGGTATCTGTTAATTGATTCTTTATCAAGGCATCTTGCAACAAACACTGTACCTGTCTTTTCAATTTTGTCTTAGCACAGCTCCTCCTCTAATCAGCAAGTCTGGCTTCAAACTCTGCATTTGGCATGAGAGACAACTCATTTTTACATTTTACAATGAGATAAACAGGCCCCAACAAAGTTTACCACATCAAGGTCTTTTTTTTATTATCAGTATTTGTGGCTTACCCAGATGCATAGGAGAATGTAAACAGAGAACGATTCATTGCACAATAAAGAAATATGTATCATAAATAAATAAATTATGTTCCTCTCTGGGCTGCATAACATGCCCCCCAATGTCAGTTACAAATCCTTATGATATTTTTTTGGGAAATGCTTTTCCCATCTTCATTTTTGTCTAAAATATCAGCAATATGTCAGGTCATTCTCTAACTTACACCAGGGTTGTGGGTGGTGCTGGAACCTATCACAGCAAGCAAAGAGCACAAGGCAGGGACAAACCCTGACCAGGACACCAGTCCATTGCAGGGCAAACACACACGCCCGTATACTAAACATAAACTAGGGCCAATTTAGGATCAGCAAATCGCCTAACCAGCAGGAGGAAACTGGAGCACCCAGAGGAAACCCACGAGTACATGAGGAGAAAGTGCAAACTCTATGCAGGGCAGGCCTAGGACATGTGAGACAGCAGTGTTACATCTGCACCTTGTTGCCACCCATATCAGTAATAGTTCACTGGTCATAATAGAAAAAGTAAATAAATCTGTGCACTGTGCACTTTCTGGGATAAGAATCCACCTCATGAAAGAAAATGTGAAAACATTGTTAAAAAAATGTATAAACAGATGATCCGTTTTTCCTGAATTTTTTATAAGGCACCAAAGATTCCCACAATGTTAGAAATAATTAATGAAGCCAATTATGTATTTCACTCATCACATCAGAAACATGAATCAAAAGAGAACTTTTAAACTCTAAAAATAACCATGTCCTTAAGATATGAAAGTAAAGATGCATTGCTTTAACACTGCAGGCCCTTTCTATAACATGACAGCTTACCTGACTGGGAAAAATCATTTTTCAAATATGTCCTTTTTAAATTTCCAGTTTCCCTGAAAACTTTGCAATTATGCACAGAACCCAAATAAAATTTATGACTCATCATATTCCATATATTCTCCTGATATGCCAACTGGTACCAACTGTTATGTCCTAAAACTCTTTACAGACTCTGTCAAGCTCTTTTTATTCTTTTGGTTAGAACATTTTGAGGAATCTCCAAAACTGGCCAACTTGCCAAAAAATTCCTCTTGCTCTTATGAAGGAAGGTCTAAAATAGGATAATAAGTACTGTGTGCAAGGAGTAAGGCTATATACAGGGTGACACAGAAAAATGGGAATTTTTGAAAAACCCAATAAAAATAGAAGAAATTCAACAAAAAAATGTTATTGACAGCAATTGAACCACTAAAACTTGCCTTTTAAGAAACAGTAACCCAAATTATCAATGTCTGAAAATTACGTCCTGTGGATGGCGTCCTCCTGTACGTATGCATTCTTCCAATCTGCTGTTGAGGTTCCCCATTGATCGCTGTAACATCTCAGCAGGGATACCACGAATTTCATCTTGAATTCTTTGTTTCAATTCATTCATTGTCCTTGGCCGAGTTGTGTAGACCCGACTCTTAAGGTAGCCCCACAAGAAAAAATCACAAATGGACAAATCCAGTGATCTTGAGGGCCAGGGAATGTCACCGAATCTTGAGATGACACGGTTACTGAACACTTCTCACACAGCTGCCATTGATTGCCTTGCAATTGATTACTAAATTACTAAATGGCAAGATTGTTTACAGCTCATTGTCCTTGTTCAACAGTGCTGCCAACTGTACATGGCTGCCACTACGCATTTCAAAAGTTCCTGTTTTTCTGTGTCACCCTGTACTGTATTTATTGCATATAGAGCAAGCCATGGACTAAAATCACAAAAAGATAACTGCAACTAAAATAAATTTTGGATAGTGAACTAGCTCTTTTCATTCACTAGAATCAATCAAAAGTACAGAGATGTCTTGGGAACCTACATTCCTACATAATAGTAGTTTCACATCATTTAATTTATATCTATCTGTGGTGGGCCGGGATGCCCCGTCAACACTGGATCTGGAGGAGCAGCCATGGGATGCACGCTACGTTCCCCGGAACACTTGGTGGCAGCCCCCTGGGTTGCATCGGGGCCGGTTTTATGGAACACCAGAGCTCATCCTATCCTGGTTGGGCTCCATGGCCACTGCCGGGGGAGCTACAAGACTTTCTGAGCACGTGGCGGTGGCAACGTAGCCACACCCGGAAGTGCAGCCTAATTTAGGTTAATTTCCACCTGAAGCATTTCTGGCTGGGCTATAAAGGGAGCCTGCAGCCACTACTCAAGGCATCAGAGTCAGGAGGAGGAGGACGAAGTTGCCCTGGGAGAAGTAGAGGAAGAAAAGGGCGTGATTTACTTTTGGTTATTTTTGGGACTGTTTTAGGACCGGTGGGACATGGGGAAGACGTGTCCCATGACTGAAGAAAATAAACACTTTTTGTTTGTTTTACCTCTGCCTCTGGTGTCAGTCTGTGTCGGGTCAGCGCCAATAAAGAGCCTTTATCACACTATCCATTCACCATTTTGTTAACAGTGATTTTCCATTTTAGATCTTGTGACAGATAGGGGTGCCACAGAGCCCCAAACCCTAGACACAACCAACCCAAATACAGCCACGGGTGTAAAACAGAGGGGTTTTATTATAAAGATGCATACCTCCCAAAAGTTTCTCCAAAGGTTGAAGAAGCACAATTACAATCAAAATCTTGTTCCTTCCTTTTCTTCTCTCTCTGTCCACCTCTCATCCAGTGAGTGTTGCCTGCCTTCTTTCTTCCCGACTCTGACTCCACTGGAGTGGAAGGAGTAGCAAGGAAATTGAACTGCGCACATCTGCATGTGGATGCACAACCAGTTAATTTCCCCATTAAACCACGGGTCTGCATGCTTTCACATACTCCCACACCCATACAGAGCTTGAGCCTCACTGCCTTTTGTCATTAGTTACTTAATTAAAAATGCACAATGCCACAAACCTTTCTAATCACAACAGGTGGTCTAATAAAATCACTTGCATCAGGAACGTTTTAGAGTATATTCATAATCTTGGACAACAAAGGATACTGTGCTCCCTAAACACCAGATGTCATGCAATGCCAATGAAGTCACAAAATGCCATTTCCCATTAGAAAACAAGATGACTGTGTGTGTGTGTGTTTTTTAAATAAATAAGTCCCAAGTCACAATATAAGTGGAAAACGAAACAGAAAGTGGTTTTTTGATGTTTAAAAACCACAAAAAAATTAGCATATCTTCATGAAATATTTATTAAGCCCAGGAAAAAATAATAATACACAGGCTAACATAACAGCCCACTTGCCCACCTCTCAGGTACCACAAAGAATCCCTTTTATTCGTATTATCTCAGCCTGGGACCACGCATTTCCCTATTGACGAGGAACCCTTTTATCACTGTACCAGATCTAACAAAGTACACACACCTGTTACTGGGCTTCGTTCCCAGTTTAAAATCCAGGCAGATACACCTTCTGTCTGAAGACTGTATGTTCTCATGCCAATGTGGATTTCCTCCCACAATCCAAAGACATGAGGAGATGTTAAGCGGTGATCCTATATGTGTTTAAGTACCCTGCCACAGGAGAAATCCTGCCTATTGATCTTGGAAGTGGGTATATACTCCAAAAGAAAACTTAATAAATAAATAAGATTTTGAAAAATGTATTTGTTTCAGCTATCAGTAAATGCTGATTGATTATGTTTATAATTTTGCAAACTTTCAGATTTGTTATCATTTAATTTATATTATATTTATATTGTACCTTTATTTCAAGAAATTATATTGCCTTCACCCATTGAAGATATTTATTAGAGAAAGTATAAAAAAAATGTTTGGCAATTGCCATAATCCAATTTTACCATTTTTAGTGAATCACAAAACTGGTCACATTTCCATAGCCGGTTTGATTAGCCTTTACGTAAAATAGCCTTGAAAAAAACACCAAAATGTCGGAGTGAGAGTGAAGAGGATGGGAATTTGGCAAAAAAAAAACACCTTTTGTTGTTCCCATCTTTATGCCTACAGTGGGAAGAAAGCAAATCACAGGAGTAGAGTAAAGCACACTAATGCAGCTTTAATAGCCACTCATCTTATTTATTCAGTTTTGCCAAATATACTCTTTGTAAAGTAGCAAATAAAAAAGTAGCACAGTTTGCCAGAAAGTAAATAGCGAGTCCTTACAAAAACCATGTCTTAGCCAAAAGAACATGTTTATTTTTATGATGACAAAAAGAAACAAATTTTTGTTCAGCTTTGAAGAGCTTATGCAATTTACTTGTGCAGACAGACAAACGTAATAAATCTTACCACGCAAAAAAGTGAGAACAATGCCAAGTTCATAAATCTGGCTGTTTAGACGAATGTTCATTCATTAAAATATTTGTATCCTGTAAAATTCCTCCTTTTATAATATCACAAGTCCAAACTTCTCCAAATGTCACATAGTACTAAAAGATATATTCCATAAATGTCAATGTTTAGGAGGAATAATAGCAACAAGGTTTGTGTAGAACCACAAGAGGCCACCAGAACTTCAGTACTGCAGTGTTTTTTTCACTTAGCATGATAATTATGATATCAATTGTAATGACATGAAAAAAGCAGTAATGATTTTTTAAATTAGTATGCTGATTATGTTACAATGGTCGCTGAACTGTCTAAATCAGCATGACTTAATTAAATTGCTCATAACCGAGTGGAGAATTCAGTTTAAATTTTTGAAATTTGCTTCATATTAAAGGTTTGTAGGGCTATTATTATCACATTTTATGGGGATGTACATTAGGGGTTCATGGCTGTGTGCGACATTTAAAATAAAGACTGTGAATTTATGGCTCGGTAGATGAGAGCGGCTGCATAGCTGGGTGATCGTAAGGTGTTTGGGTGAGCTAGTTGCTTGGTTGTTGTTCCATATGGGCTCTGTAATTAGGGGGTCGCAACCACACAAGCATAAAAGAGAACCCGTGGCGAGTGGCAAGAGGCAGAGAGCAGAGAACCTGGAGAGCAAGCGGTGCACAGGGCTGGAGGCGTGGTGATCAGGAGTTGGAATTGGTGAGGAGTGAGCGAATGGCAATCATGAGGCCAGTTCACTCCAGCTGAGCACCCTGGGAGCAACAGCGACCAACAGGGCTCTGACATTTGTCTTGTGGACAACTGAAACTGAAGGTGGCAGGATAAGGGAGCTGAGCTTGGGATGTCACATTGGTGACAGGATGAGTTAGCTGTGGTGCAAGCAGTTTTTTTTAAAGGGTTTCATATTATTTATTGTGGACTTTATCTCTCACTAGAAGAGCACTGGTTTTTATTGAAATATTTATTTGGATTATAGATAATTGAGTGCACTGTACATTTGATTATTTTGACATTTTGATGTGAATAAAATCCCTGAGCAACTTTTACACCCCTTTGCTGCATTATGTGTTGTTACTGTGAAGTCCATCTTGGTTTCATAACTGTTGATGACCCGGGTTCAAGGATGTAATGCCAGCTATGGGCAACCCGGGCATCACACACGCACAGAGAAATACATACTTGTATGTGCTAATTAACGTGGAACATACCTCCACTCTCTGGTACCTTCAGTATAACAACCTCCACTTTAACAAACATCTGTCTTCCTACCTGAGAAATCTCAGAACACAGTATTTCCATCCATCCATCCATTATCCAATCCGCTATATCCTAACTACAGGGTCATGGGGGTCTGCTGGAGCCAATCCCAGCTAACACAGAGCACATAAAGGGTTGTGACCAAATGCACAATTGCATGAGTTGCTTTGACATGTTGCACCAACCAGGTGCCCCCATTTAAGGCAAAAACAAAACCAGGAACAATGTCTTCAACAAAACATGGCTTCTCAGCCCTAACACCAGATTTGCTTGGGAGCTATGGAAACTCAACAGAGTTTGCTCCATTTCGGGTTCTGGGTGTAAATTCGTCATTAAATTCTTCATTAAATATGGGGGTCTTCCCACACTGTCTTAAGACTGCTGTAGTTAAACCCCTACTCAAGAAAAATAATCTTGATCCCTCTGCTTTTGAAAATTTTAGACCCATCTCTAATGTGCCCTTCTTAAGTAAAATTCTAGAGAAGGCAGTCATTATGCAGTTAAATGACTCCCTCAATAAACATGCTATTCTTGATAAATTTCATTCGGGTTTTAGAACAAATCACAGCACAGAAACTGCACTCGTTAAAGTAGTAAATGACTTGCAGGTAAATGCAGACAGAGGCCATTTATCTGTTCTCATCCTCTTAGATCTGAGTGCTGCATTTGACACCATTGATCACAATATTCTTAGAAATCGCCTTAGTCAATGGGTGGGCCTCTCTGGCAGTGTCTTAAGTTGGTTTGAATCCTACTTGGCATGGAGAAAAATCTTTGTTAGTTGTGGTAATTACATCTCAAAGACACATGATATTCTATATATGTTCCACAAGGCTCTATCCTGGGTCCGCTGCTCTTCTCAATCTACATGCTTCCCTTAGGTCAGATTATCTCAGGTTACAACGTGAGCTACCAAAGTTATGCTGATGACACACAGCTGTACTTATCACTTGCACCTGATGACACCAACTCTCTCGATTCACTAACACAATGTCTTACTGGTATTTCTGAATGGATAAAGAGTAATTTTCTCAAGCTAAATAAAAAGAAAACTGAAATTTTAGTGATTGGCAAAAATGGATTCAATGAGGTTATCAGAAATAAACTTGATGCATTAGGAGTAAAAGTTAAGACAGAAGTAAAAAACTTAGGAGTAACTGTTGACTGTAACCTGAATTTTAAATCGCATATTCATCAGACCAGTAGGACAGCATTTTTTCACTTAAGAAACATAGCAAAAGTTAGACCTCTTATATCATTGAAAGATGCAGAGAAATTAATTCACGCTTTTGTTTTCAGTTGACTAGATTACTGTAACGCACTCCTCTCAGGACTACCCAAAAAAGACATAAATCACTTGCAACGAGTGCAGAATGCAGCTGCAAGAATTCTAACTAGGAAAAGAAAATCAGAACACATTTTTCCAGTTTTGATGTCACTACACTGGTTACATGTGTCTTTCAGAATTGACTTTGGTTTATAAAGCCTTAAATAATCTCGCTCCATCTTATATATCGGAATGTCTGACACCCTATATTCCAAATCGTAACCTTAGATCTTCAAATGAGTGTCTCTTTACAATTCCAAAAGCTAAACTTAAAAGAAGTGGTGAGGCGGCCTTCTGCTGTTATGCACCTAAAATCTGGAATAGCCTGCCAATAGGAATTTGCCAGGCTAATACAGTAGAGCATTTTAAAACACTGCTGAAAACACATTACTTTAACATGGCCGTTTCGTAACTTCACTTTAACTTAATCCTGATACTCTGTATGTTCAATTCATCATAATAACTATTCATGGTGGCTCTAAAATCCATACTGACCCCTTTTCTCTCTTCTGTTTCTTTTTCCGTTTTTTTTTGTGGTGGCGGCCTGCGCCACCACCACCTACTCAAAGCATCATGATGCTCCAACATTGATGGACTAAAAGCCAGAAGTCCATGTGACCATCATCATCAAATCCTTCCATGAGAACCCTAAATCCAAAGAAGACTGTTTCATTTATATTAGGTAGAATGCCCAGAGGGGACTGGGTGGTTTTATGGTCTGGAATCCCTACAGATTTTATTTTTTTCTCCAGCCGTCTGGAGTTATTTTTTTTTTTCTGTCCAGCCTGGCCATCGGACTTTACTCTTATTCTGTGTTAATTAATGTTGACTTATTTTATTTTCTGTGTCTTTTATTCTTCTATTCTTCATTAAGTAAAGCACACTGAGCTACATTTTTTGTATGAAAATGTGCTATATAAATAAATTTTGTTGTAATAGTAGATGCCATCCCCTGGGGACCAGAGGGTTTTTTGTAATGTGGGGCTAGGTCTGGGCAGGTCAGATTTGCCCTCACTTGGTGGCTTTTTGGAGCTGTGGGTGGAAAATGAGAGACAGTTAGTGTGAGAGCCCCTTCTCATCCTATTGTGGTATCACTTACCTCAGCAGAGCCAGGGAGGTGATCCTCAGGCCAGCATACATGACAGAGTGAAGAAAAACAATTAACCTATAAGAATTTTTGGCTGAGAGCAGATGAACTTTACTGGTAGTCTGATTTGCTTCTCTTCATTGAGTTATTTTCAATTATTAGAAGATATGTCTGTATTTCTAAATTGGATTTTTTTTAACAAAAAACATTGAGTTACAATGGATATTTAATTGCTAATAAGAGTTATTACAACAAATTACTATAAGAAACCTAGGTGCAAAGGGATTGAAATGAAGGAAGGGAAAAGACCCTCACCATTGGTTATACCTTTTCACATGTTCTTTATATTGTTACATATACAGTTTAGTATACCATTACATTTTCTCAGTTTTGACTATGTTTAAGTATGCCAATCACTAGATACATAATATATTTCCTTTATAGTTTGTGCAGTCTAATACTCAAAGAAGAAAATCCTGCAAGTTACAGATCTGATGTAATTAAACATTGCAAACAAAATAAGGTACTGGCTAAAATGGACCATAGAGTATTAAGAGGTTAATATATTGATTTTGACACATATTATACTTTTTCTGACTGTGTTTCTATTCTTGTTCGGAGAAATGTTTCCAGCATTTTCATAATTGGCCAAAATGATGAGAAATAGTGGTTCCAGTGACATGTTAGTCAAACTTAGTAAAAGAGGCAAGGTAAGGACAGAAAAATGATGCTATTCTAGTTGAATGAGTTAAAGGTTAAAAGGAGTTAAAGCAAAATAAAAATTCAGTTTAATACCACATTTGGAGTGTCTTTTCCATAGAAACAATCAGTGTTAATGTATATAAAGGACATATTGGAGAAATTGTGTTTGCTGTCATGAATAGTAAAATATTCATCCATTTAGATAGATAGATAGATAGATAGATAGATAGATAGATAGATAGATAGATAGATAGATAGATAGATAGATAGATAGATAGATAGATAGATAGATAGATAGATAGATAGATAGATAGATAGATTTATGACCCTTATAGGGATCTAGAACCTGTCTTATTAGCTGGACCAGTCCCAGTCTAGCTTAGGCCAGATGTATAATATACACATCTGGAGACAACCACAAGTGGATTTTGCTTAAAACTGGGTGGGAACAATTATACGGCTCACTGAGTATCACATTACTACACCAATCCAATGCCTCAAAAAATTTCTAATATATACAGAAAGATTGTAAGTGTCCTACCATACATTACAAATTCAAGATTTATGAAACCCTGGACTTATTATTATTATTAATAATTAATTAATAACATTTTATTTATATAGCGCCTTTCCCATGCTCAAGGCACAATAGACTGTGTTATTTATTGTATGCAGCAAGAGTTGTTTTAAAATCAGGAGTCATTGGTATTTCATAAATCTGTTATCATCTAATAGCAATAACAGAAACCTAGCTAAATAACAAAGATGGGGATGAGTGTAACATAGAGGGATACACATTTTTTAGGAAGGATAGACAGAACAGAAAAGGAGGTGGGGTTGCTGTTTATGCCAAACAGGGTTTAAATGTAAGTCATCTTCAGTTGGATGATGAGCCCCATCTTAGTGAGGACATGTGGCTTCGCCTGGAAAATATTAGGGAAAACGGTCTTATTTTAGGAGTGTGTTATAGACCATCCAACTCAGACAATAATTTCAATAAACATCTGGTTAATTTTGGAGATTATACCAAGATAGGTGGATTAGCAGATAATTTGGAATCCGTTATATCATTACAGAAGGACTTGGATAGCATACAGGCTTGGGCAGATTTGTGGCAGATGAAATTTAATGTCAGTAAATGTAAAGTATTACACATAGGAAGTAAAAATATTAGGTTTGAATACACAATGGGCGGTCGGAAAATCGAGAGTACACCTTATGAGAAGGATTTAGGAGTCCTAGTGGACTCTAAGTTATCGACTTCCCGACAGTGTTCAGAAGCCATTAAGAAGGCTAACAGAATGTTGAGTTATATAGCACGATGTGTGGAGTACAAGTCCAAGGAGGTTATGCTCAACCTCATCTTGAGTACTGTGTGCAGTTTTGGTCTCTAGGCTACAAAAAGGACATAACAGCGCTAGAAAAGGTCCAGAGAAGAGCGACTAGGCTGATTCCAGGGCTACAGGGGTTGAATTATGAGGAAAGATTAAAAGAGCAGAGCCTTTACAGTTTAAGCAAAAGAAGATTAAGAGGTGACATGATTGAAGTGTTAAAAATTATGAAGGGAATTAGTATAGTGGATCGAGACTTGTATTTTAAAATGAGTTCATCAAAAACACAGGGACACAGTTGGAGACTTGTTAAGGGTAAATTTCGCACAAACATTAGGAAGTTTTTCTTTACACAAAGAACGATAGACACTTGGAATAAGCTACCAAGTAGTATAGTAGACAGTAAGACGTTATGGACTTTTAAAACTCGACTCGATGTTTTCTTGGAGGAAACAAGTGGATAGGACTGGCAAGCTTTGATGGGCTGAATGGCCTGTTCTCTTCTAGAGTGTTCTAATGTAATGTTCTAATCATGGTTATTTATCTTATAGAGCCTATTACGATTAAAAATTAATAAAAGGATCTTTGTGGAATCTTCATGTGGATAGGTCTTTTGTGAACCAAAAAGTGCGACTTTGTGAACTTGAGCTTTTGAGTTTCTCTGACACGCTATGTCACTCGATCAACTTCCTTTTGTTGTTTATACCACTGTTTAAACCAACAAATAGTACGTTTTTCTTTGCCTCCACTTGGTATTCGCTGAAATTCTATTTTTCCCAGTACTTTTCCCATTGTCTTTTCACAGAACGCTGAGCTTAAGGGCTATTTATATTCATTTGCATATTAAAAGTAGCATAATTCTGGGAGGAGTTGGGGTGGAGCAGCAGGCGCGTTCGCAAGTTACTTTTTACACTGACCGGGATTTATGTAGCAGAAGAACGTGGAAGTTGGCGAACGCACAGATTAATGCATCTGGATTTTTCTGTGGATAAGCACATTTCAGCTTTTGTGCTTATGTCATGTTATAGTGCAAATTCTATGCACGGCGTTATGCATGAGGCCCCTGATGTTTTGAAAAAATGCGTCTCAGCTGTTCCGATACTCCTGACACGTAAGAGATCACCAAAAGTTTTCGCTTAGGCAGCAGTTGTCCTTTCTTTCTCCTGGACTGCTTAGAGCATAGAGAGGTGTCTTCCCTGCTTTGATAAAAGTCCAGCTGGGATAATCACATTTACTCAGGGCCTTTTTGATATGATGTTCTTCTGCTTCCCTGGCCACTATGTCTGTGGGTATGGTGTTTGCTCTGTGTTGTAGAGTCCTGATGACACCTATTTTGTACTCTAGTGGATGGTGAGAGTCAAACTTTAAATACTGATCTGTATGCGTTGGTTTACAGTACACATCAACCTTCAAATGTTCCTCATTGCTGATGGAAATTTCACAATCTAAGAAAGCTAGCCTGTCACATTTCATGTCCTCCCTGGTGAACAGGATGTGTTTGTCCACTGAGTTGATGTGGTCATTGAATACATGAACCAATGGCTATGTGGTGTTCCAGGATAGGATAATAGTGCCCTCTTTTCCACTTCTTCCATATACAGATTGGCCACAATATGTGAAACTGAGGAACCCATGGCGCTGTAGTACTGGCCTTTGTATAAGAAATATATGGACTGAAGACAGTTCCAAGAACAGACACACTTGGTTGGTGCTGAGAGTGGTCCTTTTTCTGAGTGTGGGGTCATCCTGCAATCTCTTACGTAACACCTCCACTGCTTCCATAACTGGAACGCAAGTGAATAGAGATGTAACATCATACTGGACCATAGTGTCATCTGCCTCCGCAATGACATCTCTCACCTTTTTCACAAAATCAATAGTGTTCTGAATAAGGTATTTTGAGCTGCCTACCAATGGGTTGAGGACAGCGGCCAGTATATTTGAGATGTTATATGTAACCGAATTGATCATGCAGACAAAGGGTCTTAATGGTACATCCTGTTTATGTATCTTCGGTAAACCATTCAGACTTGGTGTAGCTTCCCCTGGGTATAATCTGTGGTATGAGGTCCGGTCAATAGCATTATCATGCACTAACTGCTTCAGACAATCTATCACCTTTTTCCTGTAACCACTACCTGGATCTCGTTTTAGAAGTTCATAAGTGTTTTTGTCACTAAGCAGAGACAACATTTTCTCATGCTAGTCCGTCTGGTTTAGCACCACTGTGCACCTCCCCTTGTCTGCAGAAGGATGATGATGTTGTCATGCTTAGTGAGTGCCATGAGAGCCTTCCTCTCCTCAATACTGATATTGGGTGCAGGGGGCTTAGCATTGCTGAGACATGCCAGAACTCCACTTCCACCTCTTCAATGTTGTTATTCCTGATTGCTGACTCATTGGCTGTGATCAGTTCCACTGATCCACGGATTTGTTTCAGTGTGACAGCAAAGTTTAACCCTTTAGCAAAGGCATTTTTTTTCTGCTTGGGTGGGTTGTCTGTCAGACAGATTCTTCACCCACTTGTCCAAATCCTCAGTTTGAGTCTGGCATCCTTCTCTCTGTTGGCTGTACAGGACTCTCCCTATCGTATGCTGATGTTTCTGGCACCCCACAAGTAGATCAGACTTCCTCTGCTGCCTGGTCTTAGACATTTCGTGCTGTGCTAGACAATCCTTCTCAGTAAATTCACCTGTTGAAGTGTTTTCTCATCCAGAAGCGATGAAAGCCTTTGTCAGATCTGCT
The DNA here is from genome assembly GCF_016835505.1 of Polypterus senegalus. Classification (NCBI taxonomy): domain Eukaryota; kingdom Metazoa; phylum Chordata; class Cladistia; order Polypteriformes; family Polypteridae; genus Polypterus; species Polypterus senegalus. Next base: position 79,519,745 of record NC_053157.1, read on the forward strand.
CCTCTTTAGATTTCAAAACAGCAATAGTAAAGTTAGTTTGTCTCACCCGTTTGTTTAGCAGCTGGCTCTGTGCCTTCTGTAGGATTTTTGTAGCTCGGAGTCCCTTTAATGACAATTTCATCTGTAGACTTTTAGGTGTAATTCTGCTCTGTCTACATCTGAGGCTGAATCTCAGGTAGTTCCTATAATCTGCCATTTTACGTGCTGCTTGCTCATGCTCACGTGCAAGCTTTAGGCAGTTCTTGCCAGAGTGAGTCAAAATGTCTCAATGCATGCTCAATAATTCAAGTAAGGAAATTCTAGAAAGTTGATTCTGTTCATCTGGACATAGTTTTTTTTTTCCCCAATATGTTTCATCACTCATCCAAGTGACTTCCTCAGTCTCAGTTGACTTCACTTGGATGAGTGATGAAACGTATCGAAAAAAAAACTATGTCCAGATGAACAGAATCAACTTTCTAGAATTTCCTTACTTGAATTATTGAGCATGCATTGAGACACTCAATAATCACACATTTAATAATAACAATAATAATAATGATGATGAAGATGATGATGATAACAATAATAATAGTAAAGTTTAAAGGAAATAAATAACAATTAGGTACATATGTATCCTTAAAGCAGCACAAATAAGAAAGAAAGTGGTAAACTTCTTAAAAACGGGAACAAAGGAAAAAGAAGGTAGAAATAACAAAACTAGGAGACTGAAACCATATATTACTACCGAAATCTGAAGTACAAAACTATCAGAATTTGCCAATATCCCAAAATCAATAGTACCAAATGCAATACTGTTAGTAACTGTAGCATTCCAAAAACCATAATTAAAAAAATGATATAAAGCCCAGGAAAATCCTAAATGCTACATTTGTTAAAAGATATTGCAAGATGTATTAAAATGTAAAAGGAATTCTATGAATAAAGTAGTGCAATGGCATCTAATGGCACAACAAAAAAGCTGTAGTAAAAGGTGTCTTAAATAAACCTTCAGTAACTGCAGTCATAATGATTATAGCACCTGAGGGCTGAAACCTAATTGAAGCATTTGTTCTGCTAATTTCAGTTAACATGGATAACATAAGACCAATTAAAAAAAGATAATTATTTAGCCAAATAAGGAAATGTGACAGTTTTAAAGAATAAAGGACCATGACAACTAAAACATTGTTGAAGATTAGAAGCAATAGATTGAGAAATAGAGCACTAAGCCACTAAGCACACATGAAAAGATTTCTGGACAATTTTTGAAGTGTACTACCAGTTTAAGCAGAGATACACTCATAACAAAATCTGCCAAGACTTGCAGGTGAACGAGCCATGCAACAATTACCTGAATCTTAACTACACAAACTCAGTGTCACTGCAGGAAAATCAAAATAAAAAATTAAATAAAATTATAAGAGAAATAACAAAACAAGTACAAAAAATAATTACAGATCTACAGGCAGTAAGTTTCCCAGAATGAAAGGAAAATCTACAGAAAAATTTCCTAAAGCCAAATAAAAATGAATAAAATCATAGCAATAATTAACAAAAACCAGAACATTTACTAAACACTAATGAAAAACAATTAACAGCAGTAAACACAAAAGTAAAAAAATTAACTAAGAAAAAGAACACAAATCGGAAGAACAAAGCAAAGAGGAGGAAACTCTGCTTACTTTTATTATCGAAGTTTTATTTTTTTTAATTACTCTATCACTATTTATAAAGACCTCAGACTTTCCTGATGTGAGCAGCTATTTAACACATCATTGCTGCCATGATATAACAGGTCACACACAAGATGGGGTATGCCATAAAAATGACTGAAAGCAAAAATAAAAATTAATATCATTAAAAAAAATGAAATTAATCAAAAAGGGTGCCGACAAATTCTTAGTATCTTAATTTCTTCTGGCTGAAAAATCAATGAGTACTCAGTCAAGAGCTCTTTGATATTAAATGAAAAATTTTGTTTTTTCTCATTTACTTAAACTATAGACCCAGTTCCCCTTATAATTTAAAAAAAAGTCTGCATAAGTCGGCCTAATCCTGGGTGTTCATAAGAAGTGTAATGATTTACTTTAGGAGGTAGAAGTACATAATACTCAAGAAGAATTGTGTCAAACATTTGAAATATGAAAATGTAAGCTTCAATTTAAATGTCATGTCATTACTTAATCCACACTAAGAATACAGGAGCAGTCGGGCTGGAGCCCATGCCAGTTAGCATAGGGGGCAAAGCAGGAACTGGACGGAGTGCTGCCAGGCCATCACTTACAGCCACACACACACTTACAGCTACACTAGGCTCAATATACTGCAGCATTGCCAATTCACCTAACTTGCACGTCTTTGGACAGTGGGAACAAGCCAGAGCACCCAGGGGAAATCCACACAGACCTGCAAACTCCACGCAGGGAAGTCCTGGGATGCAAATCCTGGTCTCCTTACTACAGGTAACGAGTGTTGCCACTGAACCACTATGCCTACCCAATTTAAATGTTTAAAGGCTAAATATTCTCCATTGTAACAGAAGGGTGTCATTTTTAACCCTGTGGTAGAGTTCCACAGAGAGCTAGATCTCCAGTATAGGATCAAAAATTTAAAAAATAACATGTATTTAAACTGACTGATCTTGAAATAGTCATAAACTATAATCCACATGTTTTTGTTTGAAATTTGTCATTTTTAGCCTGCTGTAAGTGGCTCTTAGTGGGCTTGGATCATTAATAAAGAATCAAATATCAAAAATATTATCATATTCATGATCAGCAACCTCAAAATAGCATAAAAGAACACATCATGTGCCTAAATTACTGATTCAAATTTGATTTTTCCTAGTTTTGTGAAAAGGAATAACCTTGACCCCTTAAACAGCATTACAGGGTGAACCCCTGGGGTTGGCTGATGTGGCATGCAAAACTTCAAGTCCTGATTATTGTTGCTGGAGACACTTATTGGTTTACTTTTTATCATAAGGGTGTAATTTCCTGCAAAAAATATAGTTCAAAAATGACCTAAAAATAAGTTTTTTTCAAATGTAGAGAACCAAAAATATGGGCGGGACCTAAAAAAGCTTAACATTTTGCATGGCTAGACATTAAGACAAGTTGAACAGTATCTATAATATGTGGTGCTTTTCTAATACCAGTGAGTCAGAAGGCAGTGAGCAAAAAAAAAACAAAAACTGAAGGAATTCTTATGAACTTCGTAATCTGGTGTGAGGAGTAGGGAGTGTAACAGCACCTCCAAACCCCAAACACAACCTCACTGTCCCGGGTTCAAATCCATATTTTTATTCAACAAGGTAACTTTAACACACCTCTTCTGATCAAAATCTAGCACAGAAAATACTTTCTCTTTTATTCCTCAACTCCTCCCATGCAAGTGTTGTCCAACTCCTCTCCTGACTCCGACTCACCTGGATGAGATTAAGTGGCTTCTTTTATCCATGACCTGGGAGCACATCTGGTGCAAGGACATCGCCCACTGGAATCAATTCTGGGTCAAATGGAAGTCTCTGAAAGTAGGAATTATGAATCCTGACAGTTCCTTCAGTCTGCCCCATGGGAGTACAGGTCCCAGCATGTCCTGTGGGTGTCTGTTTGGGATACTGCCATCTAGGGTATTGGGGTGAAACTATTCACCAGTCCTCATATTCCCTGTTCCTTCCCTTGCACTGGCCTCCCGCCTGGGTAAGGGACCCTGTTCAGTCCTGGCTGGGATGCCAGACCATTTATGTCGTCCATAACACATGATCACAAACCATCTCATTTGTAACTGAGCTGTACCTAGTTCTGCATATTTTTTTCTTCTGAATTTCAGAATCTGAGTCATTAAACTTTTGAGTGTGTCCACTGATAACACTCCTTGAATGATGAGTTTCCAGACGTCACTCTTACTTGGCATGATATCTCTGTTGTCATCAGCCTTTATCTTCTTTCAGGTTGGAAACTTCTACCTTTGTAATAGGATAAACCAGCCTGTGCACCACTGTATATATGATAAAAATGATAAGATTGTGTTTATCACTGCTTATTTGACTGCTTTATGTGATCTATGCTAATAGAAATCTCCTTGAACCTTTGCCTGGGGTTGAGTGTGTAACACTTAGACAAACATCTTTACTTTCTAGCTCAGTGGAAAAGTCTTTGCATAAATGTCCCTAAAACCTCTTTTATGTAAATGAAGTAAAGTCTGTATCAGGATGAGGATAGTAACTCAGTAACCCCCTTTTGCATTAAAAGCCTACACGTTAAATAGCTTTTCATTCATTAATTTGAGATCTATAACTTTAGTCTCTTGTTGTCATATTTTAAATTCAAGTGGATTTTATTGTCATATCAACTCTACATGGGCAGTACAGTGATATCAAATGTCTTTCCTCAGTACCAGGGTGCAACATAAAATTACTTTCTAGATACTGCAGGAATTATTTACAATAAATAATTATTGAAATATGTGCAATTAAGCAATTACCATATATACTCACGTATAAGTTGGGTCTTGAAACCCGAACAATCGATCATAAAAATCAAACACTAACATACGCCCGTTCAAAAATGCAACACTTGAATTTTTTTTTTTTACATCTTCTTGCCTCCTCCAATCTCACATCAGTTTCTCAGACACATCGAATTTTGTTGCAGCAGCAGCACAGTTACCAATTTCTTTTGCTACTTGAACAAGGTTTAATTTAAAACCAGCTTCATACTTTCTTCTGATCGAACGCTCCATCATAGATAAGTGAAGCTCTTACAATAAAGGTGTATGAGGGTATGAGATACAAAAAACACAAATACGTGCAAATGTTGCTTCGGAATAGTTCAGGTATTACCGCGTGGTCTGTAGGCACAATACATAAAAAAAAGGCAGTGTCCTCTGTGGTTACTCTCTAAGGTGGGTGTTAGCATATCATAATCTCTTGGACCAATAGTATGAGTTTTCCGCATTCGACTTATATGACTGACATTATAAAACATCAGATATTATATGATAAAATCAAGTCCCGACTTATCCGCGGGAGAACTTATCCGCAAGTATGTAGGGTAAATATAACTGTGCAACATACAATACACATAGGACATTTGTAAACAATCAAGTATGTTAGACATGAGGAAACAGAAGATTGGTCAGTGGCAGCAGCTCCTGAGAGCAAACATGCACTTTGTGTTATCAGAAGATTTTTTAGACAGTCATGACAATAGGTAGTTTTTTAATGTAAGACAGCAGCAGAAATAGCGACAGTGCAGTGATTTAATGCCCAGATTTAATATGGAGGCAGAAAGCTGTTCAGTTGTATAACAGCCTGGGGAAGAAAACTATTGCATAATCTGGTAGGGCTGGTCAAGGTACTTGGGTACCTTCTGCCTGACAGCAGGAGAACAGTTTGCGTAACATTTGGGCACGGTCATTCACAATGCTGGAGACCCAGCGAATACAGTGTTGGAAAATGTCTAGGATGGGGAGCAGACAGGACCCAATGTTTTCTGCTGTGTGTACAATCTGCTGGAGGGTCTTGTGATCTGACAAATTACAATTCTTGTACCACACAATGTTACAGATGGCCAGCAGGCTCTCTATGGTGGCTCTGTAGAAGGTTGTAAAGATGCTCGAAGTTTGAAGTCTGGCACTCCCTAGTTGCCACAGAAAATAAAGACACTATTGCACCTTCATAGTTGAAGTGTTGAGAGTCCAGGGGCCTCATGTATAAAAAGAGCGTACGCACAGAAATGTTGCGTAAGAACGTTTCCATGTTCAAATTGCGATGTATAAAACCTAAACTTGGTGTAAAGCCAGGCACATTTTCACGGTAGCTCATACCCTGTGGTACGCAATTTCTCCGCTCAGTTTTGCAGACTGGTGGCACCCAGCGTCAAAGCAGTGCTACTGTTCCTGTGTGGTTACCCTTTCTTTTTCAGATCCACATTGCTGATGCGGCTTTATAAATACACTGAAATTAACCGCATATTGTTTATTAGTTTAACGTATCTGATTGTAATTAACCTGTAACAATATAATGGTCCACAGAATGGTCAGACTGTTCTAAATACAATAGCTGCTTTAGCGTTGTTACTCTCAATGCACCTTCTTCTTCTTCTTCTTCTTCTTTCAGCTGCTCCCGTTAGTGTTTGCCACAGCGGATCATCTTTTCCCATATTACTCTCACTGCACCACTCAGAGTATTTATATCACTGTATCTGAGTGGGGAATCACAGCAGCATTTGATCGGAAAGAGAATTATCGGTATACAGCTTCAAGCACACGCTGCCTCAGCCATTCACTATTTGAACTGTTCTCATCTGATCAACACTTCAGAGCCTTTCCTGTTCGGACCTCTCGGTTCACAAGCAGTTTCATTCCAAGAACTATAAACGCACTCAATCAGTTCATCAAGTGCTCATTGTAGAACTGTTTCTACTTATAAGTACAATTACCTCACTGTAAACGTGTGATACAGTTATAATATTGCACAACCTGAGCCACTTTATAAAGTGCGTATTTACATATGATGACAATATCATTTTTAAGATGAAATGCAGCAAAATATGTTTATTATATTATACAGATAAAACTTTAACTGTTCCTGCCTCACGCTGTATTTTTACTGGGACTGGCGCAACACTGGAACGATAGATGGATAGAATAATTAAACATGTACTATGAAGATATTTCAATGTTCCTTAAAAGTTTTGAAGAATCTAAGCTTACAGATGGCTTAACGTCCATTACAGAGCTGATTGTGTGGCGATTGGGTATTTGGAGGAAGAAAATGAATTGGAGGCTAGTATGTTTGAAAAAGACAGTACTTCTGTAATAAAGCATTTCATCGCAGGTCACACACAGCGCAGCAAGCATCTTCTGTTGAGACATGAACAATCACTGAGCCACCGTGTTCCCATGTTTAATAACATGCTTTAACTTCTATCATCATGAAAATGATATCACATATACATCTCAGTATTTTAATTATTCAGAGAGTTATAATTTCACGAATGTAATGGATTCTGTGTCCTGACGGACGAAGAGAAAACCCGTTTAAGAATCATGTAAAGATTCACACACATAGAAGATCAAATACAAAACAAAGCATTTAACGTACTACTTTAGTTATGATGGGATTTGAGAAACTAGTAAATTAAACGATTTTAAGATTAAGTTTATGATGTTCTACTTTAATGACAAAATAAACTACATGATTAAAGTGGAAATTTTGAGATTAAAGTTGACATTTCATGTTTGTGCTCAGTGTGATAGTAAGGTAGATGATGTTTATAATGCAGACTCTCTGTGGCCTTTCAGTTTGGAAGTCCAGGGTCTAGTTATACAGACAGGTGCTGTAGGCAAGCAGGTGTAGCTTTTCTATCAGCTGCTGTGAGGTAATGGTGTTGAATACTGAGCTGATGTCAATGAACAGCATTCTAAAATAGGTGTCCTTATTTTCCATATAAGACGGAGAGGGGTGGAGGGCAGAGGACATGGCATCCTAAGTAGGGTAGTTTGGATAATAAGTGAACTGCAAGTATGGTGGGAAGCATGGACGGTGTTTGACTTTGAGACTTTGTGGGGCCATGCAAACCATGAAAAATAATTGCATTTTTTAGAGTCTCAGTTGTACTTCTATATATTGTGAGCTGGAGGGCTGATCGCACCCCAAATAGATACAGACACCCCTGGGAAAACCACAAACCCTGAAACACTGACTACCACTCTCACATTGCTCCTTATCCTTGCACTATAACGCGTAATACAAACCTCGCGCGGTACTCCACCGACTTATAAGCCTTGCGCAGCGCCTGTCAGTTTTGGGAATTGATTGTTTGCTTTTATCTCTCTCTGCTCCTAGCGGAACTGTCATCTCTGACTTGTCATGGAGCACGTTTAAGCTCATGTGTTTGCAGTGTTTGAATAAAAATCCTTCTTGTTTCTACGACCTCCTGTGTCTCTGTGCAAATCTGTGTCCCAAGCGTGACAAGATATTTACAACATATCACAAACCACATATTAAAAACTGTTCCCAACATAAAGTTACAGTATAACCTAAATCACACTTACATAACTCATTTAAAACTTTGAAATTATGAAAAAGTACACAAGTTCCATTACCGATACTGAAGTGACAGAAATCTAAGCCCGATACTTGCTGTGTTAGGCTCCCCTGCGTTACCTGCTTTGGATATGTCGGTTTAGAAAATGGATAAATTGATGAAAGTTAAAGCACATCTGCGGTGGGCTGGCGCCCTGCCTGGGGTTTGTTTCCTGCCTTGTGCCCTGTGTTGGCTGGGACTGGCTCCAGCAGACCCCCATGACCCTGTAGTTAGGATATAGTGGGTTGGATGATGGATGGATGGATGATTAAAGCACATTTAATTTTTGATTTACTTCAGCAAAGAGGCATTTTTATTTATTACATATTTTGTCACAGTGCTGTGTGCGAACTCTGATAGAGGATTGCTTAGACCACTGCAACACTGTTTGGACAAGGGGCACAGTCACAACGCGGACACACATTTGTATTCATTTAAATAGCTACTTGAGGAGTGGCTATCTGATGTGTAAATGAGACAAATATACAAGTAAAGCTGAATTTGAAACTGTAAAGTAATCTGTAATTTACATAGTGCATACAGAATGTTTAAGGGTAGGTGAAGTTAAATTACCATATTCAATAATTAACATATTTATATTAGCACTGGCCTTTGTGCTAATGAGGAAAAAATGAACCTTTTATTAGAGAGTTATTTTAGTAATATAGCACATTCGCTGAGGGGACCTGCCCACACGACACTCCACCTATGGTGGGAAGTCCAGTTTTCATGTTTCTCATGACCAGCCACTCAAATTACTTCATGATGGCCGATATTAGTGCTGTCAGCCTGTAGTTGCTGAGAATTGACTCTACAGATTTCTTTGGCACTGGAACAACAGTGGTATCCTCGAAGCACATTGGAATTATTGCCTGTTATCAAGGAAAGTTTGATTTAAATTGACATTAGACATTATCTATTACTTTTATTCTTATTTCATTACCGTGTACTTCTCTTTATGTACAGTGCATCTGGAAAGTATTCACAGTGCATCATTTTTTCCACATTTTGTTATGTTACAGCATTATTCCAAAATGGATTAAATTCATTGTGTCCTATGTGAAAAAAGTTTACTTGAGGTTTTTGCAAATTTATTAAAAATAAAAAAACTGAGAAATCCCATGTACATAAGTATTCACAGCCTTTGCTCAATACTTTGTCGATGCACCTTTGGCAGCAATTACAGTCTCAAGACTTTTTGAATATGATGCCACAAGCTTGGAACACCTATCCTTGGCCATTTTCGCCCATTCCTCTTTGCAGCACCTCTCAAGCTCCATCAGGTTGGATGTGAAGCGTCGGTGCACAACCATTTTAAGATCTCTCCAGAGATGTTCAATCGGATTCAAGTCTGGACTCTGGCTGGGCCACTCAAGGACATTCACAGAGTTGTCCTGAAGCCACTCCTTTGATATCTTGGCTGTGTGCTGAGGGTCATTGTCCTGCTGAAAGATGAACCGTCGCCCCAGTCTGAGGTCAAAAACGCTCTGGAGCAGGTTTTCATCCAGGATGTCTCTATACATTGCTGCAGTCATCTTTCCCTTTATCCTGACTAGTCTCCCAGTTCCTGCCGCTGAAAAACATCCCCACAGCATGATGCTGCCACCACCATGCTTCACTGTAGGGATGGTATTGGCCTGGTGATGAGCGGTGCCTGGTTTCCTCCAAATGTGACGCCTGGCATTCACATCAAAGAGTTCAATCTTTGTCTCATCAGACCAGAGAATTTTGTTTCTCATGGTCTGAGAGTCCTTCATGTGCCTTTTGGCAATCTCCAGGCGGGCTGCCATATGCCTTTTACTAAGGAGTGGCTTCCGTCTGGCCACTCTACCATACAGGCCTGATTGGTGGATTGCTGCAGCGATGGTTGTCCTTCTGGAAGGTTCTCCTCTCTCCACAAAGGACCTCTGGAGCTCTGACAGAGTGACCATCGGGTTCTTGGTCACCTCCCTGACTAAGGCCCTTCTCCCCTGATCGCTCACTTTAGGTGGCCGGCCAGCTCTAGGAAGAGTCCTGGTGGTTTCGAACTTCTCCCACTTACAGATGATGGAGGCCACTGTGCTCATTGGGACCTTCAAAGCAGCAGACATTTTTCTGTAACCTTCCCCAGATTTGTGCCTCGAGACAGTTCCTTTGATTACATGCTTGGCTTGTGTTCTGACATGAACTGTCAACTGTGGGATCTTATAAAGACAGGTGTGTGCCTTTCCAAATCATGTCCAATCAGCTGAATTTACCACAGGTGGACTCCAATTAAGCTGCAGAATCATCTCAAGGATGATCAGGGGAAACAGGCCCACCTGAGCACCTGAGCGCAATTTTGAGCTTCATGGCAAAGGCTGTGAATACTTATGCACATGAGCTTTCTCAATTTTTTAATTTTAATAAATTTGCAAAAATCTCAAGTAAACTTTTTTCACGTTGTCATTATAGGGTGTTGTGTGAATTTTGAGAAAAAAAATGAATTTAATCCATTTTGGAATAAGACTTTAACATATGAATACTTTCCAGACACACTGCATCTCCTCTTTTTCCTCCTCCAGGAATTTTGTTCTTTTCTTTCTCACTTTCTTCTAAAGGCCATAAAAAGTATAAATCACTGCACTGCAAAAAATTTTAATTTGTGTCAATCAAAGAGAGATGCTATTATCTCAACAATTGTTTTTCTTTTTTATTTTTGTTTTTGAAAAGGTGTAGGTGAGGCCCACAGGGGGTGCTTACCCTGTGGTCTGTGGGTGGATCCCAATACTCCAGTGCAATGACGGGGACAATGGGCTGTAAAAATGGCACCGTCATTCGGGTGAGACATAAAAGTGAAGTCCTGACTCTGTGGTAGTTAAAGACTTTGAAAAAAGAGTAGGGTTTATGCCAATGTCCTGAATAAATTTCCCATCATGGCCTCATCCATTCTGGCCCATTAATCATCCCCTGTCTCTAATTGTCTCTTTTCCTCTCTTATCCCTTCACCATCTAGCAGATAATGTGTGGTGAGCATACGGCACAATAATGGCTGCCTTTGCATCATCCATGTGGGTGCTACATATTGGTGGTGGTTCCCCTCTATCTATGTAATTGTTTTGAGTAGTGAGATAAATACTATATAAATGTAATAATAATAATTTATTATTATTATTATTAATTCCAAAATATCATTTAAACTGCCAGCAAAGCACTTTTTTAGCATTTGCTATCATTTTTGGAAGAACATTTTTTAAATACAGTATTTTGGTTAGTGAGAGCCTAGTCTGGCTGCCTCCTGAGTAAGAAAGTAATCAAACGGGCTTGTGACCTTAGTCCATTGCTGGGCACATTCAAGTACATACCCATTTCTACTAATTCACAGTTTAGGCATACTGCAATGAGCTGGCATCCCATCCAGGAATTATATGTAAGAGATAAATGAGACCCAGTATTGGAAAATTTAGCTTCAGAAGGTGGATGGATGCATGTCCTGTCTGAATCTTAATCTTTAAAGGAGTTGTATTTAATGCCCTTGAACTTGTAGATCCTTCTGGAAAAAGAATAAAAAAAATTAACCAGGCATAGTCTTATCTTCCTGAACACTGGTTGTGTTGCTCTTTTTTTAACCTTGTATTGGACTCAGCATTTTTTTTGTAGTAGTAGTTAGACCAGTTAGTTGTTCTCCAGAATGTTCTCTTATCAGTACAAAAGATGACACAGTATGTACTGGCAATCCAATCTGAGTAACCAAGGAAGTGATTCGATTACATCAATGGAGTATAAAAGGGGAACTTTTCTTTGATATGCAGTTCTTCAGCATTTGATCTCTTGCCATTTCACCATGTCAACCGGCTTGTTTCAAAGGTATTAAAGTTTCCTGAGGCTATGTTCTTAGCTAAGGATTAGTTCAGGACAAAAAAAAAGTATTGAGCAATAAATAAATCATACATATGATATAACATTTTCTCTAGGACAACAAGTCTGTTAATTTTTTGATACATGCAATGACTGTTTACACTAAACACACTCTGTTTATTTGGGCTTTTTTAATGAACTTTGCATTGACAGGGTAAAAACAGAAGGGCGTTCCCTTGGGTTAAAATTAATCTTCTACATAAAGGAAAATTAGAAAACTGAAGAATACAAAAAGCTGACAGAGAAACTGGAGAATAAAAGTAACTTTTTTTTTTTTTTGGCTAGAGCTGCACTTCTCATTGCCTCCAGATCACTTGTTACTGTACACAGTTCTGGTTCACCATTGGGATACTGAGGGTAATTATTTATCTGCTGTACAAATAAAAAAGGTGAAAAACGGGGGATCAAATGAATAAAAAGGCTTGATAGCAAAGTGCACCTTTGTGGTTACCTCTTTATACTGTTTTCAAAAGAACCGTAGTGAGCATCAAGTAAAGAAAGAAAGAAACTTAACATCATAAAATAATATGTGGGGGATTTCCAAGACATTTCAGAAGAGGACGAAAACAGGAAAACAGTTACCTGCCTGATAATGCTACTAAGACAGCCATTAGTTATGATATAGTGCCTTGCTGGTGGAGAATACAGTTTTGTCAACAACCGTATCAAGGTGAGTATTCTAGGTTACACATAATATAAAAGGTCCTAGTGTCAATTCTGAAGATTAGAAACCAATGCAATCACTTGTTGTCATTAATTGTATAAAGGTCCTAGTGTCAATTCTCAAGATTAGAAACCAATGCAATCACTTGTTGTCATTAATTGTATTAATTTAAAACATGGTTGTGGTTCCCTCTCTGTGTCCAGGATAAATATCATGCCCTACAGCCTAATTATAGCATAATGTTTGGCTTGTTTGCTTCTGCTTGAAGACTATGCAAATGGCTATATACAAAAAGGCCAAACGTTTTGAAAATGACACAAGTATTGGTTTTCACAAAGTTTGCTGCTTCAGTTTTTTTAGATCTTTTTGTCAGATGTTTCTATGATATACTGAAGTATAATTACATGCATTTCATAAGTTTCAAAGACTTTTATTGACAATTACATTAAGTTTATGCAATGACTCTTTGCCAAAGAGTCAATATTTGTAGTGTTGGCCCTTCTTTTTCAAGACCTTTGCAGTTTGCCCTGGCATGCTGTCAATCAACTTCTGGACCATATCCTGATTGATGGCAGCCCATTCTTGCATAATCAATGCTTGAGGATGACCACAATTATAGATATATATATGCCATCCTAGAGCAGCAGCAACGAGAAAGGAAAAAAATAAAGAAATGATCCAGGACGCAAGCGACCAACACTACTGCCCTACTACACCACCTCAAGTACAGAAACATACCAGTGAAGGCGGAAAAAAAGATTAGTATAAGAAGTTAGACACACTTAGCAAAAATCCCTAATTACATACTATCACACTTCTGTGATTCACACCCACACTAATCACGTCACAAAACACTCAACCACATATGCCACTAATACATAATGGAAAAAGAGAAAAGAAAAAATAAATGTCAGGGTCCTTTAAATATACACATTTAGAGACCATCTACAGTCTGTTGTGGGGAAGGATGTGCCAAACCATACCTCCTGTTCAGGGAAACGTACTGCTAAGCAGTCTCTTGTGCTGGCCCGTCTGGTCCTTTCCCAAATGCCTTCACCTCATAAACCAGAAAAGGAAAATAATTTGTCCAGGAATGAACCCGGGTTCACCTGACGTTTGAATAGGTTGAATAGTCTTCCCTCTTACCTTTTTCTTTTATGGTGTCTGCTTCTCCTTTTGGTCTGATGCTCTCTTCTTTCTCTCCTCCTTTTTCCCGCCCCATATTTACATAAGGTTGGCTCCTCCCCATACAGTTTGTTTTTCCTCCAGAGCTACAGGTATGCGCCCCCCTCCCCATGTACCATTGGCCGGCCTTACACATTCAGCCATTCCACCCTTAACAGGAATGGAGAAAGGTGCAAACTGCCAGTGACACCCACACATATCCAAGACAACCGTTACAGGGCCAAACTGACATCATCAAGCTTCAGCCCTCCCACTGGCTATTTAGGTCAAAGACAGAGGAGAGGTCAGACAGGGCACATTGAAGTTATGTTGGAGTTATTGTGAGTATTGTGTTTTCAGTGTGTCATTTTTATTCCTTTTCTAATAAATTTTTATTTATAAATTGTCCTTGTGGTTTCTTCAACCAAAGGTTTGGTTTCCTTTTGATAGTTGGGATATTTAAGACGTTGGATATATCTGGGTCCACGGTTCTTGAGGCTGATCCTCCAATTATCTGTGAACCCCCCAATCTCACTGACATTGCACAGGTGGTGAACTAGCTGAGGGGGGTAAAGGCTGCAGAGATCTGTGGTATCCGGGGTGAACTTCTCCAGGCTGGTGGTAAGGCTGTCCTCCTGGCATTGCAAGCAATCTTTGCTTCCATTTGGGAGACTGGCATCATCCCAACTGACTGGAAAATGGAACTTGTCATCCCTATCTGGAAAGGGAAGGGTGATCGCCTGGATTGCAGCAACTACAGGGGGATAACACTGCTCTCTGTGCCGGCCAAGGTCCTTGCTAGGGTCGTCCTCAATAGTATCCGTGATCACTTGCTCACCTACCAGCAACTGGAACAATCTGGTTTTATGCCTAAGAAGTCTACCATTGACCGCATGCTGGCACTGAGGGTTCTCATCGAGCACAAACATGAATATCTGCAGGCTCTTTGCAGCCTTTGCCGATTTTCGCAAAGTGTTCGACTCAGGTGATCAGGCTGCCCTGTGGGACATCTTGAGGGTTCGTGGGAACCCCTCAAGGTTGCTGGATATCATGGCTGGCCTGTACACAGGTACTGTGAGTGCTGTGCAGAGTGGAGGCAGGACCTCTGTGTTTTTCTCAGTTGATTCTGAGGTTCATCAGGGGTATGTTCTTGCTCCTACTCTGTTCAATGCTTGTATGGACTGGGTGTTGGGGAAGGTCGTGGCTTCCAGCAGCTGTGGAGCATCTGTTGGTGAAGAAAGATTCACGGATCTTCATTTTGCTGACAATGCTGTGATCTTCGTGGAGTCAATGGAGGCACTGATCGGGACATTCGAGTGACTGAGTGAGGAGTCTGAGTGTCTGGGCTTGTGAGTGTCCTGGATAAAAACCAAGATCCAGGCCTTTAATGACCTCTTGAGTACAGCCATCAGCAGTGTGTCTGTTTGCAAAGAGAGCGTTGACCTTGATGAGAGGTTTGCTTACCTTGGCAGTGACATTCATGTGAAGTCAGTAGACAGGTAGGGAGAGCATCAGGGGTCATGAGGTCGCTGGAAAGGGGTGTGTGGCGCTCCCGATATCTATGCAAAAGGACGAAGGTCCAAGTCTTTAGAGTCCTGGTTCTTCCTGTCTTGCTATATGGTTGCAAGACATGGATGCTATCCAGTGACCTGAGATGAAGACTGGACTCCTCTGGTACTGTGCCTCTCTGGAAAATCCTTGGGTACCGTTGATTTGACTTTGTGTCAAATGAGCGGTTGCTCATGGAGTCCCGAATGAGGCACATTACCTGCATTGTGAGGGAGCATCAGTTACGGCACCATGGCCATGTGGTGCGTTTTCCCAAGGGTGATCCGGCTCGTAAGATCCTCATTGTTGTGGCTGGACCAGGCCAAGGGGTCACTCACATAACACCTGGCTGCAGCAGATAGAGCGTCATTTCCAGAGGGTGGGACTGGACCGCGTGTCTGTCTGGGGGATTGCAAACTGGGATCCTGAGTTGTTTCACTGTGTAGTGGGTGTGGCAACGCACTGTACCAGTGCATGCTCCCCAACTTGACTTGATTTGACAACACCAATTTATGATTTGAGTGACCCAATTCTGTTTTCTCTGTCACAATGGCTGATGTGAAGAGAACTTTAAGAGTAAATGCTTGCAATTGTTCCTGCAGTGTGCTAAAAAGCTAAGCAGAACAGATACCTGATTTCTTCACAGACTTTACTCTGCTCCAGTCAGCTGCTGCCTGCTTTACGAAAGATGGAATTGTTGCAGTGGCAAAGAGAAATAGAATAGCCTGCTAGTTGAATCTGGAATTCCTTCCTCACATTACTGTTATTGACCTGATCATCAGTGATGATGAATCAACAAACAAGGATGTGGTAAAACAGCTGTCCTGTTTATGTCATCACAATGACCTCACTGGTAATGTTTCCAAATCTATAAACTGGCTTTTGACTTCAAGAAACACAATTTGCACAATACAGGGCCCCAGTAATTTTTTTTTTGAGGAGGAAATTCTCATCACTAAAGATCAAATTTTTTTCAACCACCTTACTGCTGTAATCAAATAAGCTCCTCAGTACCTCCTCTTCAACAGAAAACTTCTTACTGTTCCTTACAGTATGTGCAAGAGAGATGAAATTTATCAGTTGAATAATAATTTGGTGAGCCTGTTATTCAAATTCTGAATATAAGACCTAATAATAGATAATAGTAAAGTCAGCTTATGCCATTAATAGAAAAATGAAAGTTTGGTAATAGTCCTCTCTTTGTTGTACCAAACACTATGTAATTTTGAATGCATTTAGAAAGGTATTTTATATGTTTGGTAAATGTTGGAATTCTGTTAACATATTACTTTTAAATTGATTACTTTTTCTACATGAGATAGAATTCAATTAAGTGTTTTATTATATAGTTGTAGAAAGATGGATAGACATGAAAGGCACTAGGCTGTAATAAATAGTTAGATCTTTTTTCCCCTCTTTAGCCCCAAGAAGCCTCCCAAGGATGGCACCCCTTCTGGTTGGGAGGGTATAAAACTGAGGGCTCACAGAAGATGGGATCTTAGTTGGAGGAACTACACCCTGCATGAACCAGCTCCCAGACCCAGACCTGCTTAACAGAGCTGAGTATTTTGACAAGCCTTTGAGGATTAACCTCCTTATAATTGCATTTTATTCCAAAGAAACCCCGTAAAAAGTGTTGCATTTTTTTGGCATGAAAATTTACATTATTATTAAAAGTACAAAAGTATAATAAATAATGATACAAATATAATATAATATGAAATGAAAAATAAAAAAATAACAGTAATAATAATACTACTAGGGGCAACACAGTGGCACAGTGGTAGCGCTGCTGCCTTGCAGTAAGGGGTTTGCTTCCCAGGTCCTCCCTGTGTGAAGTTTGCATGTTCTCTCCATGTTTGTGTGGGTTTCCTCTGGGTGCTCCGGTTTCCTCCCACAGTCCAAAGACATGCAGGTTAGATGGATTGGCTAATCTAAATTGGCCCTAGTGTGTGCTTGATGTGTGGTTGTGTGTGAGTGTGTCCTGCATTGGGTTGGCGCACTGCCTGGGATTGGTTCCTGCCTTGTGCTCTGTGTTGGCTGGGATTGGCTCTAGCAGACTCCCATGCCCCTGTGTTTGGATTCAGTTAGAAAATGGATGGATGGATAATACTACGAATAATGATGCCAAAACAGTACATAATCTCAAAATGAGTCCTTTGTGTGGTAAATCTTAAAGCATGGTGAAAGACACAATCCAACGTCACAGTTGGGACAATAATAGTGTGCTTCTTTTCAGATTTTCTTTCCAGATTTATCAGCTTTTGAACAGCACATTGCAAAGGTATGAGTGGGATTCTCTTTTTTTCTGTTGGAGGTATTTAATCAAAATTTCTACCAATGAGACACTCTGGACTGATCTGTGATGTGCTGGGTCAACTGCGTCTCTTTAGTGGTAGTGTGGACGGTGGATGTGCAGCAATTATTTGTTCTACAAGTTGGCATGTATAGTTTGCATGCAATACAGTTTTACCAGCTTTTTGTTTGTATAACACTCTAAATGCACTGTTCCACCAGATGACAAAATATCTTTTTGTAGTATTTCTTTTGTTGCCTCTGCATAATGGGATAGAAAGTGAATTCTTACACCGCCCATCGTGCTATTGTAGTCGACCACAGCACAGGGCTTTGTAACCTGTTTGTTGCCTTTTGCCTGTACAGTGACTGTAGCTGCATTATGTACAGTGCTAAAAAGACAAACATCTTTCTTGTCCTTACATTTCAATGCAAGCACTTTTTGCCAAGCTAATAGCGCACCTCACTGTAATTTAGCTCTGCCAAAGTCTTCAGCCATGCCACGACGATTAGGACGCACTATATGCATCAGTCTTTCTTTGCAGCAAGCAAGATGTCAAATAGCTCTGGTGAAGTATAAAAATTGTTCATGGTTACACAGTAACTTTGATCCAACAGAGTATCTATCAGATTCGGCACTGATGACATAACAACGCCATACAGATTGCATTTTGGATTAAACATTGTCCCTCTTCCTGTGTACAGAACCAAATTTCAAATGAATCCTGTTTTAGATTCACAAAGTTTTTAAAGCTTTATGCCAAATCTTGCTCTTTTTGATGAGATGTAGTGTATCCGTGACAGTCTGCCCTCATAAGCCATGACACTTTCATTAATGCTGACATTGCAGTCCAAAATGTAAATGTTCGGAATTTTTACTACAATGGCTTGGTATATTTTCCAAAATTTCTTTATTTTGGGTATTGATTGGGTATTCTCATCAAAGTCTTCATTGTTGGTAAAGTGCAAATGTTTCATAATTAGTGAAAACCTCCAAGTCAAGTCAAGTCAAGTTGGGGAGCATGCACTGGTACAGTGCGTTGCTGCACCCACTACACAATGAAACAACTCAGGATCCCGGTTTGCAACCCCCCAGGAAGACGCACGGTCCAGTCCCACCCTCCGGAAATGACCCTGTATCTGCATGACCCCTCATGCTCTCCCAGTCTGTCTACTGACTTCACAGAAAGAGACACCAGAGATATGAATGTCACTGCCAAGGTAAGCAAACCTCTCAACAAAGTCGACACTCTCCGAAAACAGACACACTGCTGATGGCTGTGCCCAAGAGGTCATTAAAGGCCTGGATCTTGGTTTTTATCCAGGACACTTGCAAGCCCAGACACTCAGACTCCTCACTCAGTCTCTCAAGTGTCCCGATCAGAGCCTCCATTGACTCCGTGAAGATCACAGCATCATCAGCAAAGTCAAGATCTGTGAATCTTTCTTCACCAACAAATGCCCCACAGTCACTGGACCCCATGACCTTGCCCAACACCCAGTCCATACAAGCATTGAACAGAGTCACAACTGCAGTGTCATCCGTAAGGACCATTCCACCAGCTGTCCAGACTGTGACTCTCCGAGGAACAGATTCAGATGTGCCTAATGCTTCAATTACTCTGTAAGCAGGATGTGGGTCGCTAGACCACAGAGGGTGTGTCACTTGCTCACAGATTCCTCTAACAAACACCTCTTTATCTGCCCTCAGAGCCCACGCAGCCGTCCTTCTGAGTTCCCGGTACAGACCAGAGTTGCCACTGAGCCGTGCGCTGCGACTCCTCTCAATGATATCCAGAGTGCCCTGCGAGATGAAACACCTCCTTCTGGTAACACCGGTAACACCAACCCAACCCACAACAACCTTCAGGGTGTTGTCACGGAAGGTCTCCCACATTACATTAGAATCGGTAGTCGTACCCAAATCTGAAAGTTCCACACACAAACTTCATGCAAACTCATTAGAAATCTAATGAGAAAACCTACACTCAGACATAATTTCTCCAAAGAACAGCAGCACTGACAGCAATTTTACAGTCCAAGTGATTCTCGGTTCTAACTCTTGTGCAAGACGCATGTGTACAGTTGCCCGAGTGATAATCAGGACTAATGCTTTTAGCATGGTTTTCGTTGCCATAGTTATACTTGGGTCCAGTGCTAAGGAGGTTACAAGACAGCATTTATGCCTGTTTTCTGTTGTGCCACCACACATGCATTTTTGTTCTATTTTTTACACATTTGCAGTAAACAGGTTATAAATCCAACTTTTGTTCGGTTATCTGCTTCCTTATTTTCCTTCCAAAATAGATAGATAGATATCTATCTATGAACAATACTACATTATCAATAAATATATATGAAACACACTATATAATAAATTTATAGCTAAACATTGGTGGCACTTTATAATTGGCAGATAAACCTGAAAAGCACTACATACTAGATACTCTAGATAAACATGAAAGGCACAATAGATAGGTACTGTAGGTAGATATGAAGAACACTATACGATAGATAGATAGACAGCATCAAGTATTATTCACTATGTGTTCAGTGCTCTGAGGCTGTAGACATGAAAGATACTTTATGACAGACCAGTAGGTAGATTTATTTACATTTACAATTTTTTGCTTAGCAGACTTACAAAACAGATCAGCATAATTAAATAACATCAGTCTGAGGGACTGTTTGGGATCAAGTGTTACAGGACAAGAGTACACTATTGATCATTACAAGTAAATAGCTCAGGACAAAACACAAGCTAGAAACAATTCCTTGGTTACAAAAATCTAATAGCTAATATATGTTAGACAGAAGTTCACCAAACAAGCTTCAGATTCTTCCTAAACACATTGAGAGATTCAGAAGTTTGAATGGAGTAGCTTCTTCCACCAGTTTGGAACTACACATGAAAAGAGTTTGAATTGAGATCTAATCCCAAGTGGTGGAATTGCCACACATCAGGACTTCACAAGTGTCCCCATATATATAGGTACTGACAAGTTGTCTACTCAGGAAAAAAGGAGTTACATGGGTCCACCTTGGCTGGTTGAGCCCCATACATGTCACTGTGTTTTGAATCATCTGCTACGACTTGGTGACACATGACCGATACTTCTGCCAGCAGAGAGCTGCAGTAGCTCAGATGTGACAAAACCAAAGCTTGGACCAGGAGGACACAGTTTGATCATGCAAATGCTGTATGAAGTGAGTCTGCAAGACTGACAAAACATTGCAAAATGATCAGTGAAGACAGACAGACAGACAGACAGACAGATAGATAGATAGATAGATAGATAGATAGATAGATAGATAGATAGATAGATAGATAGATAGATAGATAGATAGATAGATAGATAAAGTAAAATACTTGATGCTGTCTATCTATGTGTATAGCACCCCAAGGCCTTCCAGTGGGATGTTTGCCATATTTTCAATATTGTATATATGAATTGAAACCACATTTGAAGAAGGAATTACCAGGTTGAAGCAAATGAGTTTTAGTTTGTTCTGGGCTTTCTTGTTTTTACACACAAACAGGAGGTGCATCTAACTGATATAGTGCCCCTCATATGTTTTAAAGCAGCAGTAAGATGATGGATTTATAATCAGAGTTGATGCATTTTATTTATGCCTCACATTGACTGCCACTTTCTGAGCTCACAATGCTAAAATATCAAGTTAAGGACTATGGAGTTGTGATGATACATCAATAAACACCATGTCACCATTCTTATGGTTAGTTATTTAATTTTGTGGCATTTTAAATAATAACCAACATTACAAAATAGAGGTTAATGCTTTCCTTAAGCTTCATTCTATCATATGGTATTCTTGGACATTAACTTGCAGTTAACCTAACCGTACCTTAACTGAAGTACCTTGAGAAAATTTCACCTAGAAATGTGGAAAACAAGCACACCCCACATACATTGTGATTAGGCCTGAATCTGAAGTCAGATTTCTAGAGCTGTGCAGCAGTACTGACAACTGTCTCAACATGCTACCTTTTAATTTTGATGTAAAAATTAAAACACACTCAGTGACTTCTTTATTAGGTACACCTGCTCACAATTAGCCTGCTCTTCCAAACAGCAAATGATGTTGCTGCAAATCAATACACAGAGAATGTAGACATGGTCAAAAGGTTTAGTTGCTGTTCGTTCCAACATTACAATGGGTGAGAAATATGATCTAAGCAGCTTTGACTGTGTTATTATTGTTGGTGCCAGATGTGGTGGTTCCATCAGTCAGAAGCTGCTGAGATTTTCACAAACTATAGTCTTTTGAGTTTACAGATAATGGAGTGATAAACAAAAGTATCAAGCGAGTTTCATTTCTGTCAGAAAAAACACCTCATTGACAAGAGGGGCAAGAGGAGAACAGACAGAACCAATCAGGAGGAAAACTGGTGTACAGAAAGACATCTCAGAACACAAATACCATCACTCCTTGTAGCAGAGGGGCAAGAGCAGGAAAAGGCCTGCCTAGGCTTTACTGTACTAAACTAAGAACAAGAGAATAAACTGACAGTGGCCACATAATCACTAAAACTGAAGACTGGAAGAATGTTGTCTGATATGTTGAATATTTCTGCAGTGACATACAGATGTTAAGGTCAGAATTTGGCATAAAGAGGAGGAATTGATGGATCCCTCTTGCGCTGAGTCAGCAATGCAGGGTTAAAATGGATACATGCATCAGGATAGCCTGTCATGTCACAAACATACTGTAGCACTTTTTGAACCTTAGTTGTCAGGTGGTGTAGCATGTATATTGAGCACTGCAATGGTCATGTGGTGTAGCACAGGTGTTTAATGCTTCACTTCTGTGCAGTGAACTGTCCATTATATGTGGGCAGATGAGTCTCCTTGTATGAGCCTGCAGTACCAGTCTCTTTCATAACTTGTTTCCTGAACTAACTCTTATGGCATTCCTAGATCTCCATTTCAAAACTCTCTCTCTTTTTCATTTGCCTTCACAGTCTTCCTTCCAGCTCTGCCTCATGCAGCTCTACTGGGGTCACTGGCAACACACCACACGTTCACCAGCTGCATGAGCCTATCCAAGATGATCCTTCCTGTAGCACTGCTGGCAGCCACAAACCCTGGTCATCAAGCCTGAGCAGATAGAGCAGCATTTCTGTAGTGGGAGAGCAGCACAGTTAGTTGTCACTTCATCTGCATTTCTGTATCGATGCTAAAACTTGCATTCCAGGCCCCAAATCTCATCTCTCATTCTCTCACAACTACTCAGAAAAGCCCATCAAATTCCTTTTGGGTCTCTAGGGCACTTTTCTGGGTTGGACTGTAAGTATTTTCCTCATCTCTTTTCCAATGCCAATGCAAAGCTGCAATAATTGCCAGTTCCAAACCAGTGGAATCATACTGTTTTACATTATTATTATGATGTAAATTATAATTTAAACAATTTCCTAAAACACAAAATCACTCTGATACACTGCTGAACAGGCTGAATACAGAAAGAGTAACCTGTCTGAAAGACATTTAAATGGGCCAACAGAGGAAACTGGCGAGTACACAACATGAGAGATCCACACAGATGAACAACAAAGCAATGTGAAGCTACATTGTTATTTGCCATGTCTTAATATTTTTCATAAAGCAAACAGCCATGGAATTTACCAGTAAGCTAAAGTAAAGACCTCCTATAAACTGGATGGGTTGAATGTCCCTATGAGTAGAATAAAGATGATAAAGTTCAATCAGTCTTTATTCTACATACTGTAGTACCCTTCATGCAATATATCATCAAAAGGAGCTGCATATGATGGGGCTATTATGTTCAAGAACCTCTTACCTTTCCATTCATTCTTAGATTTTCTAACCTCCCTCTTCCTTTAATAGTCACTGGTGTCTGCTTTGGCAGCATCAAGCATTAGACTGTAACCAAACCTGGGCAGCCCACCATTCTACTGTGGTGTCCACTCACCTTCATAGCCATATTCACTCAAACTTGAGCCAATTTAGGATCACCAACCCACCAAATAGGCACATGATTAAGTGCTGGAGGAAATAAATGCAAACATGGGAGGAATATGCAAAAATGAACAAAGGAAGTACTTGAGCTGTGATATGAACCCAGAAATTTTAATTAATAGCAAAACTATTGTCAGGCTAATCAGACTTAATTTATGTCATTTAATTCGAAAAGTTTCAAGTAACAAAATCTAAAAGAACAGTATATATGTCTGTGATCTGTTTTAACATCATGTTTACATTCTTGGGGAGCCTCCACATATTAAATTTGCTTCTCATAAAATGCAATTCAAAAGCAATATAAGCTATATAAATGGCTTGATCTGTCTTCTGTGATTGTTGTGGGAGCAGGCTGGGGATTTCCTTACATGAGCAGAGGTTTCAGTTACTGTGGTGGAAATGCTTCAAGCTGCTGCAGTGTTTGAAGTTGCATAGCATGCTGGGTATTGTTGTTTACACTTCTGAGGGTTATAGCAGGTAGCTTAGTTGACTGAGGAATCTAATGTGTGTATGCCTTATACTGCATGTATATCTGCTCTGGTATTCTTACATTAGAATTCCAATATCATTTTGAAGTTTCACAGGGAAGAGTGTTGGGGGCTGAGAGAGAAGGAAATCCTTAAAGAAACAAATTGTGGAAAAATATAATGCATTTATGACATTACCCAAATGACGTAACACACACTCAGGTTCATAACTATTTGGACAGTGACAAAATCTTCATATGTACCGTATATACTTGCAAATAAGTCGGGACTTTATTTTATCATACAAGCTCTGGTATTTTATACTTTCGGTCGTACAAGTTGAATGCAGAAAACTTACACTATTGGTCCAAGAGATTATGATGTGCTAATGCTTACCTGAGAGAGTAGCCACGGAGCACACTGCCTTTCTTTCTGTGTGGGTGTGGCAATGTGTTGTATCAGCGTGTGCTCCTAACCTCTCTCTCTCTCTATACTGTATATTGTGCCTATGTGACCACACGGTAATACCTGAACTGTTCCAAAGCAACGTTTGCATTGTTTTGTGTTTTTTGTATCTCACACCCTCATACACCTTTATCGTAATAGCATCCCTTAACTACGATGGAGCGTTTGATCAGAAGAAAATATGAAGTTGATTTTAAATTAAACATCGTTGAAGTAGCGAAAGAAATTGGTAAGTTAGCTGCTGCAACAAAATTCAATGCGCCTGAGAAACTGGTGTGTGATTGGAGGAAGCAAGAAAATGTAAAAAAAAAATTAAGTGTCGCATTTTTGAATGGGCGTACAAGTCTGGGTCTGATTTTATGATCGATTTTTTAGGTTTCAGGACCATACTTACAGTATACGTGAGTATATACGGTACATGAAATGTAGACTTTCAGCTTACCAAGGGGCTTACCAAAAATATCATATGAGCAATTTAGGAATGACAGCAATTTTTCTGCATAGTGTACCCCCACCCCCAATTACTGGGGCTTGAAAGTACATTCCCCTTCACTATATTTAGCCAAACCAAGAACACTCTCCTGGAGGTAGATCTATCATTACCAGAGTCTATAATCAAGAGAAGACTTCATGAAAGTAAAGACAGAGGGATTATCATAAGCTGCAAACAACTGGTATACCTCAAGCTAAGGAAGGACAGATTTGACATTTCCGGAAAGCACTTTTGAAAGCCTGTCCAAATTCTGGAACAATTTTCTTTGGACAAGGGAAACTAAAATCAATATATACCAGAATGATGGAAATAGTATGGAGAAGAGAAGAAACAGCTCATGTTTTGATGAATACCACATCATCTGTGAAACATGCTGGAGGCAGTTGTATGGCATGATCATGCCATGCTGCAAATGGAAGTCAGTCACTAGTGTTTATTGATGATATGACTGTTGGTAGAAGTAGCAGGATGAATTCTGAATTGAGTTATACAGTATTATCTGTTCTGATTCCACCAAATGCTGCAAACCTGATAGGACAACGCTTCACAGTACAGATGGCAAACGAGAAAAAACATACTGTGAAAGCAAAACAAGTGCTTTTCTAAACACAGTAGTAGAATATTGTTCAATGACCAATCAATCAACTGACCTCAACCCAATTGGACATGCATTTCACTTGCTGTAGACAAAACTGATGGAAAAAAGTCCGATGAACAAGCAGCAACTGAAGACGGCTGCAGTAAAGGCCTGGCAAAGTATTAATAAGGTGGAAACTCAACACTTATAAATGGCCATGGGTTCCAAACTTCAGGCAGTCATTGACTGTAAAGGATTTTCAACCAAATATTGAAAATGATCATTACATTTATGATTATGTTAGTTGGTACATCTATTTTCAGGGGCTCAAAAGTATTTGGATAATGTATAAAAATGTACATCTTTTCTGAACTACAATATTCAGAAAATTTTTGAATTAAAGCTGAAAGTCTATACTTCATTCACATCTTGATTGCTTTGTTTCAAATCCATTGTGGTAGTGCACATAGCCAAAATTATGATAATTGTGTCACTGTCCAAACACTTATGGACTTAATTGTACAAACAGGATTCCAAAAAAGTTGGGACACTAAACAAATTGTGAATAAAAACTGAATGCAATGATGTGGAGATGGCAAATGTCAATATTTTATTTGTAATAGAACGTAGATGACAGATCAAACGTTTAATCCGAGTAAATGTATCATTTTAAAGGAAAAATATTTTGATTCAAAATTTCACGGTGTCAACAAATCCCAAAAAGTTGGGACAAGTAGCAATAAGAGGCTGGAAAAAGTAAATTTGAGCATAACGAAGAGCTGGAAGACCAATAAACACTAATTAGGTCAATTGGCATGATTGGGTATAAAAAGAGCTTCTCAGAGTGGCAATGTCTCTCAGAAGCCAAGATGGGTAGAGGATCACCAATTCCCACAATGTTGCGCAGAAAGATAGTGGAGCAATATCAGAAAGGTGTTACCCAGCGAAAATTGCAAAGACTTTGCATCTATCATCATCAACTGTGCATAACATCATCCAAAGATTCAGAGAATCTGGAACAATCTCTGTGCGTAAGGGTCAAGGCCGTAAAACCATACTGGATGCCCGTGATCTCCGGGCCCTTAAACGACACTGCACCACAAACAGGAATGCTACTGTAAAGGAAATCACAGAATGGGCTCAGGAATACTTCCAGAAACCATTGTCAGTGAACACAATCCACCGTGCCATCCGCCGTTGCCAGCTGAAACTCTACAGTGCAAAGAAGAAGCCATTTCTAAGCAAGATCCACAGGCTCAGGCGTTGTCACTGGGCCAGGGATCATTTAAAATGGAGTGTGGCAAAATGGAAGACTGTTCTGTGGTCAAACGAGTCATGATTTGAAGTTCTTTTTGGAAATCTGGGACGCCATGTCATCCGGACCAAAGAGGACAAGGACAACCCAAGTTGTTATCAACGCTCAGTTCAGAAGCCTGCATCTCTGATGGTATGGGGTTGCATGAGTGCGTGTGGCATGGGCAGCTTGCATGTCTGGAAAGGCACCATCAATGCAGAAAAATATATTCAGGTTCTAGAACAACATATGCTCCCATCCAGATGTCATCTCTTTCAGGGAAGACCCTGCATTTTTCAACAAGATAATGCCAGACCACATTCTGCATCAATCACAACATCATGGCTGCGTAGGAGAAGGATCCGGGTACTGAAATGGCCAGTCTGCAGTCCAGATCTTTCACCTATAGAGAACATTTGGCGCATCATAAAGAGGAAGGTGCGACAAAGAAGGCCCAAGACGATTGAACAGTTAGAGGCCTGTATTAGACAAGAATGGGAGAGCATTCCTATTTCTAAACTTGAGAAACTGGTCTCCTCGGTCCCTAGACGTCTGTTGAGTATTGTAAGAAGAAGGGGAGATGCCACACAGTGGTGAAAATGGCCTTGTCCCAACTTTTTTGGGATTTGTTGACACCATGAAATTCTGAATCAACATATTTTTCCCTTAAAATGATACATTTTCTCAGTTTAAACTTTTGTTCCGTGATTTATGTTCTATTAGAAGTTGGCACCTCCACATCATTGCATTCAGTTTTTATTCACGATTTGTATAGTGTCCCAACTTTTTTGGAATCCGGTTTGTACATGATACTATGTCAGTAGTCATAGTCTATCCTGGCACTGTCAGGTTCAATTAATCAACTCCAGATAGGGAACCAGTCCAAATGACAGTGGCAGTCCTACATTTTTGGGAACCCTAAAGATTCAGCTGTTAGGTCTGGGTAACCAATGTTAACTTCTTCAATGATGTTTTTCCATGACAGATCAGTTTTTGTTAACCTTATTTTTTTTTACTTTTTACATTAACTGTTATTTTTTATTGAAATACACCTGTATTATTAATAGTCTTGTTTTTTAAAATGCCCTTTTTATATAGTAGACACACAAAACTTTAAGAAATATGCACTAAAATCTGGGATTAATGGCCATGAAGCTTAAACTTCTTTAGTTTCATAGTGGATCAACCACAGTCAAATGATGCAATTTCTTATGGCATGCTCCAACTCTTACTTTGAACAGCTTTTCCTGAGATTTAAACAATCTCTGGTTACAAACTCTGGACTATGATTTTCATCTTACAGTTTGGCTCTGCTTATGTGATTGACTGTCTTATTTTCTTATTATGTTCTCTGTCTCATATCCTGGGCTTTGTTTACATGTTCCTTCATCTGTCAGTTATGTCCTTGCCTGGTGTGACCCTGACCATGATCTTTTCCCAGTTTAATTCAATTTATTAACTCCAGTGCATTTCAGACTGTTCAAGACACAACACAATGTAGTTCGGTGTGCATTCAAGTGAAGTTGAATTCCCATAATAAAGTTTTATCTACACAAATAATTTTTTGTACTTGCATTAATTATCTAAATTAAAATCAAATAACAATTGACCAACTGTCAATACCATGTCACCGCTGCTGGGATCAATTTCTGAAAAGCCACTGTCTGCAAGAAGTTTGCTTAATGAGTTACATAAAAGTGCCAGAAAGCACAGAAATATTTGTGATTGTTTACAGCATAATGTTATTTCATTCATTAGATGCAGTACAATGCTGTCCTGAGAGTTATTTGAGCTTAACACTATAAAGTGTATCATTACACATCACCCTGAGCCTGACTCAGGTTTAACTGTAATTGTATAGAATTCCAAGTCCCACTCTGGGTTAACGCCAAGGAAGTTAAATAGGCCTCTTCAAGGTATAACTGAAAGACCTAATTAAAAGCTAGAGGATAAAGTGACTTGGCCAAAATTACAGACATATAATTAATCCATGTAATTGCAAACATGTATGTAAACACACAATAAAAAGGAAAGCTGGAGAGAATTACAAAATATACAAAAAATGAAAAATATTGAAAAACAAAGATACAATCATATTAGGAACTGTCTTGGAGTGGTATATCCTCCAATTGCACTAGCTGGAAGTTAGTAATTTGGTTGCAGGATCCAGAACAAAAAAGTTAAAGTATATAGCCCTGAAAGAAAACAGTAAAATATGCCTAAGGCTTCTAGGTGGCAGGCATCCTAAAAGATTTAATAGTGATAGAAGTCGTGTCATTGTCACAAGTACATAGTAAAGTAAAATTCTATTTGCATGTCCATGTCAGGTATACATAATTTTTTTAAAGTCAGCAGCAGATAGGACCAATGAAGAGTTGACTAAAGGTAAGATTGTCTCCTGAACAACAGGAAAAGAGCACTGTCCAAACTTGGAAGAATGGGAACCATGTTATTGCTTTAAGAAAATAAGCATAATTACTGAGAATTCAGTGACATGGGGAAACAAGAAGCAATCAAGCTGTTTCTTGCCTGTCAACCTTTTGCAAAAAGTTTTCCAAAAAAAAAATAATAATGAAATGCTAGAAAATTAAACAAATGCATGGCAGTATCTACAGAATAGGTTGGTCCAGATCTAATTATGCAATTTTCATTATGCTATAACTTATTATGTTTATTACATAGAAAATCACCCGAAAAATCCCAGACCATCGAGAAGTGTGCGATCTGACGACATGATGAACTGTCTTCGAGCCAAACTGGAATTGTCCCCGCATAAACCAAAGTCATCCAGACAATCTGGATATGCATAATTAGATCTGGACTACCCAGTACATAGTGCCAATAAAGAACTTCAATACATATTATGGAATACCAATGGAGGAACTGTTTGGTCAGTTAGACTCTTATGTTCCTGTTTCTAGTACTATCCATCCCAATGACTTATTAACTCTGCAGCCTTTAGAAACTGGACTGTCCAAATTTCAGATTTGGAAAGGATATGTGAAGAATTAAATGTAATGCAATTAAAAGTAAATGTTTATACATAAAAGTATTGGGTATGGTTCCTCAAAAGAACATTCTGGCAGGGTGACAATAAAGCAAAAAGCAGCACAAGTGGTGGTAAAATGATCCAAAATCTGATATGACAGGAAGAAGCCCTCATGTGATCGATACCCTACTAGCCCTGATACTAAGCTTAGGACAAGGCAAAGCTAATGAATTTCCTTTAAAGTCCTACAAAGTACCCAGAAAGGTCCTCCTTTTTCTCCAAATATCTGTGAAGCTGAGGAGAGCCTAATCTAATAAAATTGACAATTCACCAAAAATAAGGGTAGGAAATGAGTACTACTGGAGGAAAATAATACACTAAAGATGAAACTAAAATGATCAAATCACAGGGATCAAAACAAACAAAACAGAGCCTGGAAACTCAACATCTACAACACTGACGTGATCAGAACGTGACAACCAAAAGAGCACATAAAGGGCAGCAGGAAAGGTTTCATCTAAAGGTATAAACTTACATTGTGAAGCCTAACATCATGCTCTTACGATAAAGGTGTATGAGGGTGTGACATACAAAAACACAAAACAGTGAAAACGTCACTTCAGAATAATTCGTGTATTACCGTGTGGTCACGTAGGCAGAATACATAGAAAAAAAGGCAGTGTGCTCCGTGGTTACTCTCTCATGGGGGTGTTAGCATATAATAATCTCTTGAACCAATAGCATGAGTTTTCGCATTCGACTTATACGACCGACATTATAAAATACCAGAAATGATATGGTAAAATCATGTCCCGACTTTTCCGCTAGTATACTGTATATGGTAATTAAGAAAAGGCTTAGAATGTAAACCTGCAGCCACTGCAGCCCCTCAGTATCGGAGTTGGGGACCCCAGCACAGTCACTAATATGCAGAAACCCTTAGAATGGAGAAGATCCTGGATGAAGATCATTGACATCACTTCAACACCTCCCCTGTCAGTAGCCTAAGTCAAGAAAATATGCAACAAGATGTTGTTGTTAATCTAAAACCAGTGAGCTTTTGAGTATGTTGTGATGAAGAAGCATTATATTTTGATAGAGAATACCACCCCAACAGCTCTGATTTTGTTTCAGTCTTCTATTTTTTTACTATTGACTACAGCAATTAAGCATGGTTTTCCCAGCTTGGACTCCAACACCTTCTAACATGTTGTCTGTGATTCCATTACAAGGTGCAAATGTATTTTTGTGACTGCAAGAGAGTTTCAGACTGCCATGACTTAGTCAGGACTAAACAGGTTTACTTTATATAGAAACAAATCAAAACTAATCATTTGACATTTGTGATGGGTTTATTTTGATTGACTTACTAGTTTGGTAGCTATATGAGTAAAAGAGACACCCAACAAGCACTCTGATCTGGTTTTCAAATAGTTATGTGAGAGTTATCCCTGAATGATCCATCCTAAAATGTGACTTGTCTAGAAAGAAGGGAATACTGGAAAGAAGGAAGTGTGTCCCACCATCAGGGAGAGCTTAAATGTAGAAAGGAGTGGGGCAGCAAGACCTCTTTATGTGTACCATCTATTGTTTTTGATACTATCATCCTGGAAATACCACTTCTTTGTGTGTCATTTCAAACACTTGTGTTTTAGGTGTGATTCTGGGATAGAAGTTTTACGAGGATATATCCCACTTTTAAAATTTGTAAAATCTAGGAAAAACATTTCTCCCTTCAGGCTTATCATACATGTAATGAGGAGGCAACACACACATGCATGGAGGTAGTAGAAGAAGATTTCGAGAACTTACACCTGATTAGAGGATGACGAATGGTCATCCGTGACTGGTAGCTCCCAGTAGACGTCCATGAGGACTGGACCACTAGAAAGGCTGGCCATATAAAACTAAAGCATAAACCACCAGGGGTCATCCTTTGACTGGTCTTCGGCTACTACAGTGTTCTGAGCTGCAGAGTGAGTGGAGCAGAAAAGAAACTGTGCTTTCTTCTGTTTATATTAGTAGAAGTAGATTTAATTCTGACGGTATTTATTTTTAGTGGATTTGGGTGTGCATTTTTTCTCATTATTGTTTTGTGCCTGTTTTTTTTTTTCATTTTTTGATTGTTTTTCTGTCAGTCCTTTGTGAATTGTATTAGTGAGGAAAAACATTTTTTTTTCTCTTTATTGTTTTTCTAACCTCAATTATTGTAAATAGCACCTGCATTTATTTTCTTGTCTTTGGAAATGTTCTTGCAATGAACTGTGTATATAATTGCAAGACATTGCTTTTGTAGATATTTTTGGCACGACTGGAATAAAAGCAGAACCACTGTTTTTGAACATCTATTTTGTCTGTGTCTCAATTCTCCCACCCACTGGTCGCTCGATTACAACTCCAGATGCCCAGAGTCTGAATCCATCCATGCAAAGATGCCAGAGTAACCCCCATGAAAGTTAAATCAACAGAGTCTCAGCATTTGAACCCAATACAAATTATTGCTGGGTTAATTAAGTCGTATGTGCTATCTACTCAGCTAGTTTAAATAAGTTACTAGATTTTATTTGATGGCTTGTAAATGCAAAGAAGCATCAGCATTTGGTTGAATAATGCACTTTTATTCAATGTGTCTGTTGGAATGGTTTTGGCGGTGGCTGAGACACTGGCTGCCAATGTCTTCTAAGGCCCATGGGCCCATTTAAATCATGTTTTCTTTAAAACTCAGCTTCAATATTTCTTCATGTCACGCTAATGAGGAGAAGGGCAGTTTCATCACTAATCTGCCAAAAAATACAAAAACTGGCCAGAATCAAAACTTTGCACTTTAAAGAAATAATCCACCCAAAAAATTGATAGTTTTTTTTAATGTTACTTACCCTTTGTGGTTTTTGCTGATGGCTAAGAAAAACAATTTTGGCCAAAAGCCCTGTCTTCAATTACAAAAAGGCTTCCGAGTTGTGGGCTACTTTCTTTACCCGTTGAATTAATTTAACAGTTTTTAAGCAAAAAATGCATGCTTTTTATACATTTTGAGTGTATGACTGGATGACTTGACATGGATTATGCAACATGTGTAATGTGGGATTTGTTTCATGGACGTTTTGATATTGTTTGCTGTTACGTATCTAGCATTGGTTACGGGCCACTTCAAGCTCCGCTCTGTATGAGAATCTCTTTTTAATCTGCAGATTAAACATTTCTTTCGGCTAATACTATAAACCACACGGATAAGTAACACTTAAGGAAAATAGCATTTTTGGGTGGAAGATTCCTTTAATGCTGAAAACGATTAATTTGGACAAAATCATGCAATCACCAACTAATTGTTAGTGGTGCTTCAGTGAATGAGTAATATTGTTGAATGCTTTGTTGTATTAACATTAAACTGTTAAATTAGGAAATGCATTATTTTTACCAACATGCTATTTATTCATTTATCTTAATGAGCAATTTTAATTGTCTTTTTCAATAAAAGGGCTCTTGTAGTAATGCTCCTTTTTACTTTTGTCGGGGTTCTTTTTTGCCTGTCAAAATATGTATCTTTAAAATTTGACAGGGAAAATGAAACTTTAAGCACAACCTAAAACTTTATCCTGAAATAATTTGGCACAATTCATTAAAAAAATGTTTACTTGTTTTATTTTCCCCTCTTCTTTTCTTGTTTATTTGATTTCTTTTACTGTTTCTTTAGCTATTTGTTCTGAAGCACACTGTGGTGACTTTAGATGTCAATGTCTTATGTACATGCGTCTGACATCACAGGAGTGTGCCGAGTTTCTTGAACGGGTTTCTTTTCAGGTTTTGTTTGCTTTATTTTGTCCTGACTTTGAGTATCATGTAGCCCTTTTGATTTGGTGATTAAATACAATCCTTTGTTAAAGGTGTAGTCTAGCACTGCATACTCTCTCCCTTTTCCCACTGAGAAGTTTACTCCAAACAAAACTGATAAGATCCTTCTTTTGTGGGAAGATCTAAACAGTGATGACACTTTTCCTGACAGTGTTATGTGACCAAAGGCAGTTTCATTGAGATCCAAAAGATGTTGCTGGAGGGTCCTTAGAGGCCAAAAGATATATTAACAGAGAGCACTGGGTACAAGGCAGGAGCCAGCCCTTAGTGAGACACCAGTAAAGTCAAACAAACACGCGCACACACACACAGTTATTCACATCAGGCCAAATTAACGCCACATACTACTGCTCACGGGAAAAATCGGCGTAGAGACCAGATTGTTAACCTTGATCACAGGACAGACACCCTTCCATTACAGTTCAGTTAGATATACTGTACAGTATGTTAGTTACTTAGCATGCTGTAAAAATATCAGCAAAGTGTACAAATAAGTTTTTTTTGCATCTACTGAATTGCAATTTTTTTTTAATTGCATAAAAGTAACTGCATAATTACATATGTGTATTTTATGTGATATCTGAAATTTAAGTCTTTTTATTTATATCAGCAAACCGTTACATGATTTGTTGTGTTTCTCTAGACAATCAATGCATTTTACTAAGATAAATACACATTTAAAAATAATAATCTGTATCCCCGTAACTGAAGAGCTGCAAATAGAGGTCTTGATATAGAATATTGCTGGGCTCTTTTTTGTTTATGTCCAGTTTTTGCAGTGGACAACATTAGACTCATGCAGCTCTCCTGTCTGCAGGTTTTCCATTCCCTTTATTTTTGTCGCTGCCTTATTCTGACTGACAGATTCACAAAAACAGATGGGTATTTTTTGACAACTAGTCGGAGCTTGTTTGGTGTCCCATTGTGATTTATATATTCCCAGAGATTTTGATGTAAAATGTTTTAATTGCTGATTTACTCTTTGACAGGTGGGTCTCTCTGTTTGATATTTTTACTGTGATCTTAGAAAAAAAAGATAACTTTAGGCTATTAAAAGTGTACCATGTCGGGGATTTTACCTATCCTGTGAATAGCCTGATTACTGTTTCTTTCAGAGCTAATCATGTAAAGAAGTGAAAATAGACTCATGCATAAATGTTATCACAACAGACATACCATACTTCATTTACAGGCTGAAAAAAATGTAATGAGATTAAAATATGAAATAATTTAGAACAAGAAAATGATATACTAAGATAAATGTTGTTTTTACATAAATTTACTTGTACAATCACTTGAAAAAATAATATTTTCTTTGCTAGCATGCTGCAACACAACTCAAAAGAACCAGGTTTGATTTCCAGCTTTGCCATTGTCTGTGTTGTGGTGACAACTTTTATACGTTTCTGTGTGGGTTTTTGCATGATACCAGGTTACCTTTAACATCCAAAAGTTATTTAATCATGTGTAAATGTAGGAGTGAATGGATGTTGGATGTGTGTATGAACATGCCTTATATTAGACTGGCATGTCATTGAGGTTTGGTTTGTGCTTAGTTTTCATTGTCACCAGTCCGTCATGTTTCTATGCAGGAATAAACAGGTTGCAGAAACAGTTAATGACTACTAATAATAATTGATAGAATGCCCGGTGTTTCTCCATACCCATACTTCAAAAACATAAACTCAATGGCTATTATATTAGGTGCACCTAATGGGTAGAACCACTTTTGCCTGCAGAACAACCTGAATTCTAATTAAAAATTAGCTTCTGGACTACCTGTCCACTTAAATGTCCAAAACCATCCTTGTAGTCCCATTCAGGGAGGCTGTGTTGCCTCCTAGTGGCATAGAGGAATTGCATTGGCCTCTTACTTTTATGTGTCAGCCTTGGTTTGTGTACTTTCTGTTTTATCTTTTTTTTTTTTTCATAACTACTGTATAATAAAACACTAAGGTCTGTGTGTCCAGTCCCTCTGAGCAATCCAATTTGGTCAGTTTGGCTTTGGTGTGTGGGTGTGAGATGCACAAGGAGGAGTAAAGGCATAGGAGGCATGCTGAGAGTCTCCTTATAAAAAAGCAAGTATCAAAGGTCAGAGACTGAGAGCCAGGCTTTATAGTAACTCACTAAAACGTGGGGGCATCAATGAAAAAACATTAGTAAAGGCATAGGAGAGCACACTGAGAGAGTCACCGTCAAAGATGAAAAGTGTAAAATCCAGACAGGAACTGAGAAATGTAGCTCAAAAATAATGACATTGTAAGATAAGGAGGTTTTTACGGGAATATGCTAAACCAAGGAGGCAGCGGGAAAAATATATTCACATATGCAAATACACAGGAAAGGCACTGAAGGTACACATAGGGCAAGAGATAGCAAATATTTTTTTTAATTACTCTATTACTTGTCTACAACAGGTACTGTGGTTGGTTTTCATACAGTATGTTTTATGTTCTTTGAATTCTGTGAGTGAGGCCCCCACAGAGTTGGGACCACTCTGACATCACTGCTGCCAAGTACTCCTTCTAACTTTATAAATCAGTTAGAAGAAACTGAGCACTGGAGCATTGAGCGTTGCTATTTACTTTGATTTATTGCTTTTTTTTGTTATTTTCATAGATTCTGCCATAACATAATGATTTTTGTTCTTGTTCATCTTAGATTATCTATTATGCAAGTCCTTGTTTGCTCCTTTGAGCATTTTTTGCTTTATTTTTACTAAATTTTGTTCAATAAACCTTCAGTGTTTGAACAGTCTTTGAAGAACTTGCATCAACAAACCAGAGACTGACAGTTTCTCTGCCTTGTAAGGCAGTTTTGATATTTCTTGGGACGATTTTTAAACCTTCAAACCAATAAGCTCTGCATTTTAAGTACCGGCTTATTCTGAAGTCCGACTGACTGTCTTGGGGTTAGCCTAAACATAACAAAAAATTCTAATCATTATAATCATTAAAACATCCAATATAAAGTTATGCATACAGTTTATCACTATCCTAGAAAGTATTTCTTGAAGAATTTAAGTCCGGACTCAATATGTCACCAGTGTTCCCTTAATGCACCTGGCATTTTTCTCCACACATTCTGGGAATGTCCCACTATTTCGGTTCATCTGGCTTTAATTGCTCTTGATCTCTCTTCCATTTTACCTGTCTCTATTCCTTGCTCTCCTGTCATTCTACTCCTCTTAGATTTCTTTACTCTCTTCCATTCTCACTTTCATGAGCTGTGCATTATTGAAACAGCTACAATAACAGCCAAAGTTCTTATAGCTTTCAGATGGAAGAACCTTGACCTTGTTACTTTGTCTTTCTGGCGGTCCACTTTTTACAACCTTGCTCTGTTAGAACAGATAGAGCATCTACAGATTGATGTTGCATCAGCTCAAACCATCAGCAAGCAGGAAGACATTATTTTAGTAATGAAATCATGGATGACAGAGACCCCATGATTCAGCTTAATTTTTAAATTTCTCACTCAGCTGGATGTGTGGTCCCCTGAGCTTTTTCAGTGACCTGTGCGTTTTATTAATTTATTTCTACCATTTTCTTCTGCATAGCTCCAGGGTAGTTTGGGGTAGGCACTGGTAAGACGAGTACATATTTATATATGAAAATATTTAGCTTTGCTATTCTCTTCCTCATTTTCAAAATCAAATAAAAAAATTGATCTAAAACTGCTCTGGTGTAGAACTATGAAACACCAGGCTAGACATTTAAAAATGACACACACAGCATCAAAGCAGTACAATAAGATTTTTTTAAATTGAAATGCATCACTTCGGACTTTAGGAGTGGCCACAGGATCTTCTTGAGCAGTGCTGGTTTCATCAAACCCTGCAGTCACATCGTCTTTTTCTTATTATATGGTGTGGTATATGGCCAGCCAGTCCCCCCAGGCCGCCAGAGGGAGCCCTCGCTGCGACATGGAGATCCCCTAAATTCAGGTCATCATGGACTATGGGGTTTTCATCCACAGCCCTGTTGGATAACATCGGGACCACCAGGGGTCGTGGCAGGGAGACCCAAGGACTATTATTTGCCCTATGCCCCGGAAGTATGTCCAAGTCACATGGACAAAAGGAATGATATGCTTCCAGGGTGAAAAAAAA
Organism: Polypterus senegalus; assembly: GCF_016835505.1. Lineage (NCBI taxonomy): Eukaryota > Metazoa > Chordata > Cladistia > Polypteriformes > Polypteridae > Polypterus > Polypterus senegalus. Next base: position 79,557,611 of record NC_053157.1, read on the forward strand.
GAAGAGTTTTTGATCTGACCAGGAAGTGCTAAGAAGTCACATGGACTGAGGGTTCAGAAGCACTTCTGGGTCACGGACTATAAAAGGATTGTGGGAACTCCAAGACAATGAGCTGAGCTGGGTGGAAGGGTGGCAACGCATCTGGGAGTGGAAGATTGGTTTATTGTAGAGTATTATGTATAATTTAATGAGTATTGTGGAGAGGAGGATGCTTTGTGCACTGTTTGTGAAGAATAAAGTCAACATTTGGACTTTTACCTCGTGTCTGGCGTCTTGGACAAGGGTTCAAGGGAGCGATAGTACCTCCTATCTGTCACAATGGCTACCAGTAACAGCGCACTACACAATAACGTGGAGTGAATCCACTTGACTTGAGCACTTATAGTTTTCATACTCTTTATCTGTACATTTAGCATTCGTTTGCTCAGAGGTTGATGCGCTTGCTGCTTCGTGAACAGCTCTTCTTTTCTCCACTCTAGCAGCCTTTTCTTCTGTCGGCATCTTTTCGTGTTAAAACTGATTAAGTCGGTTTTTGTGTTGCAATTACTTAGTACATTTTTCTTACTTTTTCACTTAAGTCTTCAATCTGCCTCAAGAATTATGTAAGATATGAAGAGGTAGGGGAAGTGACGTTGAAGGTGGTAGAGATGAGAACGGAAATCTTACGCATGCGCTGCATGGCCACTATGCTGCCACTGCTGAGAGTGGATTCTACAATAAAATAAAATAAAAATAAAAAGAGTAATAAAAATTGTCACCCCGAAAGTGGACAATAGAGGTCATGTAGTATATGTGTACAAAATTTCAGGTCAATAGGTCTAACAGTTGGTGAGCTACAGGTGATTTAAAATCCTGAAAAGACAAACGGACAGCCACAGTAGCATACAGTATTATATAAGAAGATAGAGCAGGGGTGGGCAAAGTCGTTCCTGGAGGGCTGCAGGTTTTTGTTCCAACCCAATGGCCTAATATGGAGCGCTTATTGCTCAAGTAACACTTCTGCTTCATTTTAGTTGTCTCTCTCGTTAAGATTTTGAACCCTTATTGCTTATTTTAGTCTTAAACAGCTGTATTCTCAGTTTTTCATTGCTCCTTATTAGCAATAAGATGCAAATCACAAAGGAAAGCAGCAGTTCTCCATTTGGCTTGTTACCATTTACACCTGTGTGTATTTATCGTGCACCATTTGGTTAAATTAAATACTTAGAAGGAAATTTAAGAGAAAAAATGTGAAGAACTGAGAATGACTCCTCCGTTCAAATCATTTGGATGTTATCCTTAGAAAGGAAAAAAAATATCTAGGATAGGAGAATGACCTGACATGGCAGAGTTAAAGCACTAACAAGCCATGAAATTTAATTACTGGCAAGGACTGTTTTCTAATTAAGCTACTGGGTTGGATCAAAAACCTGCACCCGCTGCGGCCCTCCAGGACTGACTTTGCCCACCCTTGCTATAGAGAGTGTGTGTACTGGGAAATTGAAAGTAATACCTCCTCCCACACTACAGGTTTAGTGAAGTCCTAGAGAAAAAAAAAAAAATAGTGTTAAGAAATTCATTACAAAGAGGGTAATTGTGGTAAGCCTGCTATCATTCTTATTCTACCCATTGACCTTGAATTGCAGACTGTACGAAGCTGACTGTTTATTCAATCCTGGTGGATTTGCTTCAGGTATTTGAAGACTCCCTTTCCATAGAGTCCTTTCCCTTCTAGTGGCTGTTCAAGCCATTTTGTCTGGACATAACATGTCTCTGTTTTTGGAGCATTTATGCTAACTGTGCTTACTAATCAAAAAACTCCAGTCTCCGCCATGCCATTGTTTGTGCAGAGGGTTCATGTGATGTTCAGTGTTGGAACTAATTTGTTAAGTACCATTTCCACAAGTTAGTCTTTATAATTTATTAGTGTTTTTTCATATTTCTATGAAAAGTTCTCTTTTTACTTTGTGCTTGATTGTTGTTATTTCTTTTACAGTATAAAGGTTGAATGCATTTGAACTCCCAAATCCATGCTGACTGTATCAGTTTCCTTATTCATCGGTTGCTAGTGCTCAACATACTACTACTTTTCCTATGTGCTTTTACCTTCTGTTAGGTTGTGAACGTACTTCCACTGAACCCATATGGAGGTATCTTTTTTGTTTAGTTCATCTTTGAGCTTTTTTAACTTTAGATTTATGGGACGTGCTGAATTTCGAGAGGTTCTTCTGGGTGGCACGATGCACTGCTGCTCTGCTAAGGATGGATAGTTTCTTTAGGTTTGCTTTTCTTATTCTTTGTTTTAGTGACTATGACAAATCTTTTTTTACCTATTTATACAGCTCCTCATGAAGCAATAGCAAGTTATTTTTTTTTTCTCAGAAGTTTGATAAGTACCCTTTATTTGACATCTCATTCTCTAGTTTTAGTGGTCATCATTACTTTTTACAAAACATTAAACAAGTTCCAATAATGTGTAATTCAATTAGCACACAGTACAGTATGTGTTAAGGGCATGCTTTCATTATATTTTGTGTCCCTCATTTAGTCCACTGTTTCAGATTTTTTGGCACTACCTCCCCGAGGAGCGGAATGGTACAATGATAATAGGAGCCTTATATCAAATCCTAATTCTCTAAAAAAATTATCCTTGTTTATTGCCACAACGCAAAGCACCAATAATGTAATAAAAACTATTGATAATATATGTTTGGAGGGTGTTCACAATGTGCATGCACCAGCTTTACCTTTGAGGGTGTGTGAATAGCCACTTAATTTCATCTAAATATAAGTGTGGGAGGCAGTAAAACATTTGAGTGGAAAACAAATCTTCTAATGGACAAGTATCTTGGCATTGGTTAATTTATATAAGGACATTATTATGCATTAGTGCTATATTCTGTGAGATAAAAAAAATTCTAACACTGAATAAATAAATAAACAAATAAATAAATAAAAGTTTGCTCTATAGAGATGTCACAGCATACAGTAAATTTCCTCATATGTTCATCTGGAAATCTCACAAGAGTAATAATAAAAATAAAATTAAAGACAGCAATAAAGAATTATGACTTAGCTGAAGTTTTCCTTACCTTCCACTAATGCTCAAACTGTTTTTATCAGTTTGCTTTAGAATAGATGTAATAAGACAAGTATATGACAAGCACACTGAGTGTAGTGTTGGATTACTGTGATCTCACATTGCAAGCACAGGATAGACTCGAGTTTCTTAAGTTTAGTCCTGGGAGCTCTCTGTTGCTGCAAGTTTTCGTAAAAACCAACCTCTGCATTTAACTTGACTCCTGCCTTAATTAAGCAAACTGCTTATTCCCAGTTTTTTGTTTTAAAGACAAAAGTGATAAAGCCTAATTTGCAAAAAAAAAAAAAAATGGGCATGCTAATAGGTCTGCAGCCCTTCAGCTTTCAGTGTTTGCCCTGGCGTCTGCTCTGTTCGTTGATTTAAACATAAAAGCTCAACATACGCAACAGAAGAGAATTGAGCATTTGAAAAGATGACAAAAATACAGCCACAAAGAGAAACCTTGAGAAGCATTTAGGAATGAGTACAGGTAATTGATAAATTGATCCATGGTGTCCATTACAAATTCTTATTTTGAAATTCACTGTATTTGTATATTCACATGAGAGACTCTTTGGCATTGTGCTCTCCTAACATCATACTTCTTTCCTTCATAAAATTGTAGAGGCTGAATCCCACCCTCCCATTTTTGTCCGATTAAATACCTGGTTAATGCTATATTTTTTCAAATTATGTTGCTTATGTATTTACCACCTGTCAGTTTGTGCACTCAACATAAGCCATTTCCCTGGTATGCCAATCCTTTCTTTTCACATATTACTGAACTAGCACTTCCACTTGTCTCAGTGTACTTGTGTTTTGGGCACATTTTACATTTTTTCTTTGCTATATCTTTCACTTTGTTTGTGCCCTAAAGCTCACAATGTCACAAATTCTTGACGTTAATGACTTGTGGGTGGCACTGCTGTTCTATGGACGTGTATGTACACAGGTGTGTTTGACATTACAGGCCTAAATTAGGGAAATGGAACACATAGCTTGTTGTCTGATCTTTATTTAGTGCAACAAGAGACTCTGCTGGCTTATGGCAACGCTTAAGGAAGCAATAAATTAATACATCTCTTTAGAAAAAGGGAAGTTTTGTTTTTATTTAGTTTTTGACAAAGGCTTAAGAAAGTTCAAGAGAAGTCTTCAATCATTTAGAAGATTGAACTTTACTTCATGTTTGTGGAGTGCTGGTTTGGACTTTAGTTCAGGGCTTATAGTTTTTGGTTATGATACTTGAGTATTATTGACATTGACTTTGGTTCTCATTAATATGTCTGTGTTCTAACAGAAATGCATGGCTTCAGCCTTGTTTCTGCTTTTGTCTGATGTATCAAAAACTTATGGTGATCCGGAGAACCATAATAAAATTAATTTTGTTTTTCAATCTGCAGTATCTTAACATTGTCCTCTCGCATAGACAGAGATATATTATATATATATACAGTGGTGCTTGAAAGTTTGTGAACCCATTAGAATTTTCTATATTTCTGCATAAATATGACCTAAAACATCATCAGATTTTCACTCAGGTCCTAAAAGTAGATAAAGAGAAACCACTTAAACAAATGAGACCAAAATATTATACTTGGTCATTACTTATGTACATGTGATTTCTCAGTTTTTTTATTTTTAATAAATTTGCAAAAACCTCAGGTTGTCATTATGGGGTGTCATGTGTAGAATTCTGAGGAAAAAAATGAAGTTAATCAATTTCGGAATAAGGCTGTAACATAACAAAATGTGGAAAAAGTGATGCACTGTGTGAATATATATATATATATATACACACACACACACACGCACACTATCTGTGTAAGCCTGTGCTGTAAAAAGTCCGGGGTCCTAGAAACTATTGAAATAGTCAGAAAAACAATTGAAATGTAGAGATGTCAGGTAATTGAAAGGAACTACTCTGGGCATCTCTCTCCTAGGAGGATTCATTTTACCAATGTGATGGCCTCACTTGTGTTATTAGTGGCGGCTAAGCGAGTTTTCTGTTACCTCGGAGGTGGAGCCCTTACCCTGACTCCACCTCTCACTTCCGGGCCGGACAGAGACACACACTTCCACGCGTAGACGTTTATATATATATTATATTTATGATATCCATACATACACACACACAAACACCATGCAATTAAATTTTTGGGTTGTTGGCTATTAGCGATTTTAACTAAATAGTGAATATAGGGAAATATTTCTTAGCATCTCTGAACTTGGTTTCCTCAAAACATTTTATTCATACCCTCTGTGATATACAGATATTTTAGATTTTTTTCCCCCTATTTTGACATGCAAGAGAATAAAATTGTAATTTAGATCACCAGCTTCTACCTGTTTAATGAGATTGCGGACCCCCTTCGTTATTAGCTCCCTGTTCACCTTCTTTCCAAGTACAACACATTAGTGACTGGTACACCTCTTTCCCCAACTTTGGTGCCCTTTGCCCCACATTTTGCCGCTGATTAGTCATTTGATTATGTTTAGTTTTGGCACAATTAAAAGATGATTTTGAATCAAAATTCAATACACATGGAGCCACAGGGAAGAAAAATGTAATACATCTGCTTTGGTTTTAGTTATGACATGCAATCTATGGAGATGAATTAAAATGCAATGTACTTTTGTATTGCATTTTAAAGTGACCCAAAAATTATGTGCCATAGTTAAAAGCAATCAATCATTTGGTTTATGTGTTTTTAATTATGACACGATAAAACAATGCCAAAAATACATATTTAACATGTTGGATTGCATTTAATTTTGGTGAGAATAATCTTCCACAGAATTAGAAGACAAAGACAGACAGATGGATAAAACCATATATTTTGTGTGAGATGAACTTATTTATAGGAAAAAAGGAAACAAATTAAGGAATTTGGCTGATTTTATAAAACCAATTATTGTGACTGAAAGATGAACGTAAGAAGTTTCACTTAAGTGGTTGCAATGGCTCAAATCCAACCAGAAATTCACAGCCCCATGGAAATTTCAGATGCTCCCCACTGTAGGTGTTTCCCAGGCACCAGGCCTAATGGCAGCCATGATAAAAAGAAAGATGGCAGCATTCTTCTCACAGTGTCTAAATTTTACTTGTTGAAGGAAAGATCCTATGAGAGATTGTTGCACATGGAATTAAAGTACATATAACAAAATATTCTGTTTTTGACTTAATAATAATAAATAAACTATTCTGTACTAGAAACAAAAAAAAAGTTTCAATCACTGCAAAATGACTACAGAATACTGAAACAGAAATTTACCTTTGTGGAATTTTGACCTTCTTTCTTGATTGATGTCAGTGTGGATTTTCTCCTGGTGATTTGTGATTTGTAAATCACTGGCATCTTATCGAGGACTTACTGCTTAGATAAGCCTAGGTCCCCTCAAGCCAGTAATGGAATAAGTGAAAACCCAACATAAATTGTGATTAGACAGGTAAGCAAACGCAATTTTGTTGACTTCTGTTGCAGGACTGCTCTTAATTTGTACTGGATCTCAGCTCTGATATCTCTGATTTTGAGCCCTCTATGCTCTGGAACCTTCAAATGCACTCCATTATATTAAGATGCACCCAAAATCTACATAAAATATTTGTTTTCAATTTTTTGGAATCTTTAGAAAAATAAGCCTCATTAATGCACTTCTGTTTTTTGATTGGTTGATGGGAAAGGCAAGTGAAACAAAAATACTGAAAGCCATGCATTTTGAAAAAAATAGTTTAGCCAAAAAAAAAGAAAACACAGTGGGGGTAGATGTGGACATGAAGGTTGAAAGATTAAAAGAATGGGATCAAGGCAATGTGGACAATTATGCATTAGATGAGACTGAGTAGGGTGAAACTCCAGTACAAGTGTGCTGCACAGAGTATGGACTGCAGAAGCAGATATGCAAGTGAGATAATCATTTATGTGGGCAAGTACACTCAGAAACAATACTGATGTCAAGTTGCAGGAGGAGAACAGGCAACCCTGTTTGATCAGAGGCTGTTCCATTACCCGAATGGGATGCCAGTGTGACGATGCAAGCAAATTTCCTGGTGGGTCAAAGAAATAAATTTGGATCCGGCCGGTATGTTTTAATAAATAAACAAATGGAAGCTAAGTCTAGGGAGCTGTTCCATCCCCCACATGCCAGGTGGCAGTGGTCCTCATATGGCAAAACAGTCGGGACAACTACAGAGGTGCTTGGGAGATGAAGTTCAGAAATACAGCTCTCTTGGAATCCCTACAGGCTGACAGAGGGCACTGTTTGGGTTGGGAACATGGTATGACAATGGAAGCATTCTTGGGTCTAGCTTAAAAAGGAGCCCACTGTCACATATGGATGAGTAAGAGTCGGGAGGCAGCAGTGGCAAAGAGGAGAAAGAATTGTTAGTTATTATTCGATTTATTGTGATTTTGTGGCAGATTGTTTCAAAGACGAAGTGCCTTTTTTATCATTAAATTAATATAACACCTGGCATATTACTGTGTCTTGGGTTTGGGGTTCTCTGGTGCCCCCTTTTGGTCACACATGTATATATTAAGCTGATGATGTAAGTCAATGTTAGCAGCACTATGCTCTGATGGCCAAATTGCCATTGTGGACACAACCCCATTTTATCCCCAGGCAGTAATAAGAGCTGTGGCATCTCAGCATTTCCAAATTAAACACTGGTACAATAGTACTACCCAAAATATTAACATATATTACCCATAACAGGAATCGAGAATTGTCATTTAGTACTTTTGCAATCTACTATTAAAATGTCACCTATTATACTGATATAGTTAAACCAAAAAGAAAAGTTTGCAAAATATGCTGTCATGTGAGTATTAATACCAATCTGTATTACTCTAAACACATGCTATATAAATGAAATAGCAAATAGTTACTGGGAGTTTACACTATAAGTTTAGGAGAGTATTTTTACTTGGCATTACAGCAATTTAAATATTTGTTGACAATGATTTTTTATATATTCTTCATTAAAGTATGAAAATAAAATTAACTTTATATTATATTGTACTCAATAAATATGGTAAGCTGGTTGAAGAAAAGTACATTTCTGTTATATCTACCAGGATAGATACTCTTCAGGGTGAGGCACTGATAACTTGGACCCAATTTATCCATCATGTCACTAAAAAATCTTGAGATCTTCACCTTGACCATGAGTCACAATGGTAAATGTCAGAGCATTTTGTCAGGCTGTATTATAAGGAGAAAATTGGCCTTTCCACTTCCTTTGACAGGAAAATAACTGCCTACTAATTCTTTACTTTACATTCATTTCTGCAAACTATGACTGGAATTAAATAGGGGTTGTCACAAACAAAAGTGGTTTTACCAGGAACTTTAGCTTTATGGAGTAACTTTGATGATAACCAACACTTTCAAAGGGGTCTAATAAATAGTATCTTTTTTGTAAAAAATAAACATGTTTAATGACTGTGTAAAATCAGATCTGTTAAATAACCCTTTTTTGTGCTTTGAAGCATGTGTTTCAGCGAAAGTTATTCATTTAATTAAAGACGTTATTGATATTTTGGTAAAAGCTGCCTGTTACAATCATTCTTTGATGTCTTAGGAATTTTCAATTTTATTTTCAGCTCAATGCATCTACATCTGCATTAGTTACTTTTCTAAATATGACAAAATACATGAAATGGCTGAACATATATTGCAGATTTTTAATGCTGCTTGTTTCACAAGAACAGGTTTAGTGATCTTTGAATTCCACCAGACAGTTCAAATGTGATATTTAAAACTGATATATTGCTTTTAGATTTTCATCAATGAATTATCCTTTCCTTTTTTCATCTGAAACATCTAAACTTTTGCTTTGTTTCATTTTTTCCCTATTTTCTCTTTTCCTTAGTGTCCTGCCACAAGGGGTAGATGGGATATGAATCAAAAACATAGAGAATGTCAATTACCGTGTTAAAACACTAGACAGAAATGAGTAGAGTAGAAAGGATTGTAGATGTTCAGATTTGAAGTCAGAAACTAATAACAAAACCAAAATGCTACCCAAATACACAGTCAAAAGTTCATACTGAATTTGAAACGTTTTAATCAATAACTGTACTAAAGTTTAGTCTAGAGCCCTCCTTACTCACAGGTGCCAAGAAGCTTGCTGTGCCAGCTTTTAAACAGTTGCATCATTTATATAAGTTAGTCTGGGACACACCTCAACAGCCAAGCATAGTGTCATGGTTATGGGATCGCAAAATGGCAGCAAACACAAGAAAAACAAAATGGCATTTTGGCAAGCAAGAATGATAGTTAATACTAATGCATTGAGTGCTAAATATGAGTTAACTCATCACAGGCAATCTATAAACTGACTCCACCTACAAGTTATCTTGTAAACCAACTTTGGGGCAATAGTGCTAACCCAAGAATATTCATGGTTAACACACATAAAGAGAAGATAGCGTACATGTGAAAAAGGAATGAAAAATCAGCATGGCATCACAGAACAGAATATTTCACTTTGCTAGCTTTTTTTTTTTGTTAGCCATACTTTGAAAAACATTTTTCAATAAAATAAATTTACATATGTAGAACCACAACCATCTGAGTATCTCTCAGCGATAAGCGTCAAATGGAAACAGTCAATTTCAAAATATTGTGCACGACTGAACTTGTTAGACCCAGCCAAGTTATTCTACAGCTGGAGTTTACAAAGCCAGCTGGTATTTTCTCTTCCATATACCAACTTTGAAGTTACTCAAATAGATTTTTTTAGACCAAAATACTTTTTACTGTGAGTTTTGCATTTGAAGGAGGAGATAATACTTTGATTTTACATTGGCATCAAGAGTAAATGCACCTTTTTCCACGGTGGCAGTCAGCTTGTTAACACATATTTAGTTATAATATCTGTTAAAATGCCAAACAGGGACACAGTGAACATGGAGCTAGCATTGTGAAATGGGTTTGTCAATGATAACTTTCAGCTAGTCACAGTTCTTTGTTTAAAACCTGCACATCTGAGCAGTCTCTATGAAAGGAAAGTTGAACTTTAGTAGCGCGATTACACACAAGCTACTGCTAAATTGGATGTGAGATCTAAAGTAGGCATGGAAGCAGTTACACTGTACTCTCATAAAATGCCGGCATACAAAAAAATTAAACACAAAATGGCATCATCAGAATATTAATTAAATTAATAATTGGGATAGAAATAAATATATAAATATTCCAAAAATAAAATGACTTGTCTAAGGGTTTGTCCACACTAATTTTAAAATGCTGGTATTTTCTGGCTCAAATTACACTGTGAAGCAGCCTCATGGTGTTCAGAACATATTGGACATAAGCCTCTGTCACATAGTATAACAGTCTAATGTTTTCACATCATTTGTTCTCACCTTGAAGAGGCATAAATACATCTGAGAAATAAAAATAAAATGTATAATGCTTGGCTAAAAAGAAACAGAATTGCAAATTTCCAGTAGGTGGGATGTGCTAAAAAAAGTATGGTACTTTTCTGCTATCATGATGCAAATTGTATTATTGTTTTTAAGATTAGGCACCTAAAGGGGACATTAACATTAGGGACCTATAGGGTAACTATGCTAACACTAACTTTAAGGTTAGCATTTGTGGTTGGGGTAGGCCAGTGTAATAATTTAAAATCCAAAAATAAAGTAACTAGGGCAGCGGCCCCACTGATTTGCGTCACAATGACAGAAAAGTTCCAAAAATACAGCCTGCTTTACTTTTCTCCTGTCAAATTTCATACTTTCATGTTCATTATGGGGAGTTTTCATCTAAAATCTGTCGAAGAAAAAAAAAATCACTACAGATGTAATAAGGACTTGCAACGTTCAGTTTGTGGTGGCTGAATAATGGTTGCTATTGTATATATAACCAATGTGCAGTAAGGCTTATATTTGACACATAAATAGTATGGAAAGTAATGAATTTTTTAATTTTAACATAACATGCACTGTTTCTGTAATTTATTATTGATCACTGTGGAGATGTCTGACGGCTAGGAGATGAAAGCTTACAATTATTCTTTATGATAATGTGAAGGGGCTGCACGGTGTCCTAACTTGTAGTTAGGAGACCCGGGTTCGTTTTGCAGGTCCTCCATGCGTGGAGTTTGCATGTTCTCCCCGTGTCTCTATGGGTTTCCTCCAGGTACTCCAGTTTCCTCCCACAGTCATGCAGGTTAGGTGCATTGGCAATTCTAAATTGTCCCTAGTGTGTGCTTGGTGTTTGTGTGTGTATGTGTCCTGCAATGAGCTGGCACCCTGCCCAGGGTTTGTTTCCTGCCTTGCGCCCTGTGTTGGCTGGGATTGGCTCCAGCAGACCCCCGTGACCCTGTAGTTAGGATGTAGCGGGTTGGATAATGGATGGATAATGTGAAGCTAATATGTCTCAGTTTGTTAATAAAAGTTCTTGTCTTCACAGATTCTTTCACCCTTAATAATTTTGTAGTATTTTCTCAGTGCCTATGAGCCTAACAGAAGGCTTGAGCCAAAAAATGTTTTAAAAATATTGACTGTTTAAAATTTGCTTATTAGGAATATAGTTTGTTTAGATTCCATTGGTAAAAGACATGAAAACTGTATCATCTGAAATGTTTGTTAGATGAAGCTCTACATTTCTTATCAAACAGCCCTGATACCACTCAACATACTTTTGTTTTTTTTTTAATCCCATGAATAGTTCCTTTGGGTTGTTGTTTTTTTTTTTTTTTGGAAGCCATCCATCACTGATGCAAACTAAAAGAACTTACCACTTCTAAGATGAAATCCTTTGCTGTCTTTCCTGAGCCATCAACAGTCACAATGTCTTTCAAAGCAATTTAGTCAAACAAGGGCTTCTGTGTGTCTAGTTTAAAGAGACCACCAATTTAAGCTGAGCGCTGGCTAGCCAATTGGAAGTCATTTAATTGATGGTGGGTAACTGATGAGTCAAAATAGACACAGTTCTTAGCTTAGGCAGAAACTCACTATTGAAAGCAAAAAAGGTTTCTAATTTAAATAAATTGTGCTTTGAGGGTTCAGTACTTCAATTATTAGAGCAATTAAAAAATGTAGTTTGTTGATTGATGTGTGATTGTTCATGTCACATTTTAAATGCTTTCAAAAGAAAGAATTTAATATATAGGCGCTGGTGAATTTCATTTCTTATCTACTGCTTGTTAAACTCAAGCTCCTGACACATATGTGGGAAATTATATAAATTATTTTGTACCTTTTTTTCAACAGACTGGGAATAGGTACCAGGAAATAGGCAGCAGCAATTAATGAATCCTGCTAATTTTAAGGTATTTAATTCTTTATTGAGTCAGTGAACTTCCTTTGTAGCTAGTTTGCATTAATTACATACTATAAAAAAAAGGATAAAGTGACTCCCTTGGGGGTGGGGGAAGTTCATACAGGTGGACTAGATATACAGATGACAGAATTTGTCTGTCTTGTAAGTCTGAAGGACCCCCATTGTTTGAATTCCTCAGACATTGCTATGTACGCTGACAGCTTCTCTGGTACCCAGGTCTCCAGACTCTCGATTTACATTGATCTAAGGAAAACCTGTCATTTGAGAAAGAGTGCCCAGACTTAATGTGAAAAGAGAGACCTCTGATAATATCATTTATTATAAACCACAGGTGTTTGTTTTCATATATTCTCAATACACTCATGAATATTTATGAATACTCCTGAGAATGTGAAGATGCTTGACAGTGATTATTTAAATTCTCCAGGGAATTTTTCCTGCATTGCTGTGATACTAAGCATAAATCTTGGTGTATAATAAGCAAATGACCATTAATATTAGACCAGATTGCTTACAGCAGACAGCTTTTGGAAAAGGAGGTTGCATCCCACCCAGCTCAAGAGCCTGCACATTCTTCGTTTTTCTGTGTGAACTTTGTGGTTTTCTTACCACACTGTTGCCCATGAATAAGCCTTGTATGACTGAGAGTGTGTACTGCATGTGAGTGTTTGCCCTTTAATGTTCCAGCAGCCTACTGTAGGTTCTGTGGCACTCAGTGCAGCCATGGTCAGTCCTGTCTCATTATAATTATATAGTGGAATATTACCTTTTAATAAATGATTAAATGGTGTGACAGGCTGTGTCACAAGCTTAGTGAGAAACTATTTATAATATTACCCTTCTTTTTATAAGTAGTTTAGGTACTTACCTCATTGGAAAGAAAAGGTACAGTGTTGCCCGTGAGTGTGGGAAGTGGTGTAGTGTTGAGTGCCAGAAAGGGTGGCTGGACAGCTGCACATGGAACTGTCATGGTTGGAGTCCTTGGATGGGAATGCAAGCTCGAGAGATCTATTGAGCCACATTCATGTATGTGAGAACAAAACCTAACATCCTGGCGTTACTCAATCATTATGTGAAGGGCTCTAGGTTAGTTGCAGACAAGGAAAGAGCGTATGAGAAAGTGAAATGGGCCCAGAGAGAAAGTGCAGGAGAAAGTTAACTGAGAGTTGGCATGCATATGTGTGTGAGTTATTGGAGATATGAGCCGGTTGATGCATACAACGTCGCAAGAGAGGTGGCTTGCAAGCCTACAGGAGGGGACGAGAGAGAAATATTTGTTGGGATTAGCTGCAGAAATCCTGTGAAAGTACACTGCTCACAAAAATTAAAGGAACACTTTTTTTATTGGGCCTGGCATGAAATCAATTAAACCTGTCTGATAATTTTCTGGTTGGTTAAGCAGCTGAGGTCATTGTTAATCACTTTCAGCTGTATTGGTGTTCATGGACTTAACGACAGGTGCACTAAAGTGGCAACAATTGGAAAACCCTCAAAACAGGACTGGTTTTACATGTGGAGGTCATTTCAAGTTTCTCCCTCTTGATCTTTTTGGCTGGTTTTCCACTCGTGCTAGTTTTGGCTTGAGTAATTATCTCTACTGGCAGTATGAGGCGATTCCTTAACCCTACAGAAGTTGCACAGGTTGTCCAACTTCTCCAGGATGGCACATCCACACGTGCTGCAGCAAGAAGGTTTAATGTGTCTCCCAGCACAATCTCCAGAACATTAGGAGATTTCAGGAGACTGGCTGTTATTCTCGGAGAGCTGGACAGGGCCGTAGAAGGTCCTCAACCCATCAGCAGGACCGATACCTGCTCCTTTGTGCAAGGCGGAACAGGCTGAGCACTGCTCGTGCCCTACAGAATGACCTCCAGAGGGCCACTGGTGTGAATGTCTCTACCCAAACAATCAGGAACAGACTTCATGAAGATGGCCTGAGGGCCCGGCGTCCTGTAGTGGGCCCTGTGCTCACTGCCCAGCACCGTGGAGCTCGACTGGCATTTGCTCAAGAACACCAGAATTGGTAAGTCCGCCACTGGCCCTGTACTTTTACAGACGAGAGCAGGTTCACCCTGAGCAGCTGTGATATACGTGAAAGAGTCTGGAGAAGACAAGGAGAACGATATGCTGCCTGCAACGTCGTTCAACATGACAGGTTTGGTGGTGGGTCAGTGATGGTCTGGGGAGGCATATCCATGGAGGGACGCACAGACATCTACTGCGTGGAAATGGTGCTCTGACTGCCATAAGGTATCGAGATGAAATCCTTGAACCCATTGTCAGACCCTACGCTGGTGCAGTAGGTCCTGGTTTCCTCCTAATGCACGACAATGCCCGGCCTCATTTGGCAAGAGTATGCAGGCAGTACCTGGAGGATGAAGGAATTGAAACAATTGAATGGCCTTCACGATCCCCTGACTTAAACCCAATAGAACATCTGTGGGACATTATGTTTCGGTCCATTAGGCGCCGCCAGGTTGCTCCTCAGACTGTACAACAGCTCAGGGATGCCCTCATACAGATCTGGGAGGAAATGCCACAAGACACCATCCGTCGTCTCATTAGGAGCATGCCCTGACATTGTCAAGCATGCATACAAGCTCGTGGGGGCCACACAAGATACTGAAAACCATTTTGAGTAGCAGAAATTAAGTTTTTGAAAAAATGGACTAGCCTGCCACATCTTCATTTCACTCTGATTTTAGGGTGTCTACACAGTTGAGCCCTCTGTAGGCAGAAAACTTTTATTTCCATTAAAAGACTTGGCATCCTTTTGTTCCTAATACATTGCCCTGTCATTATTTGTATAGATATCCAACTTCATATTGAGATCTGATGTATCTAATGTGTTTCTTTAAAGTGTTCCTTTAATTTTTGTGAGCAGTGTATATAATGGCACTACAGTTAGTAGAGATGGGAGTTTTTATCTTCTGAATCATTCTGTTTTTTCAGTCTCTAGTAGCCTTCTGCAAGTTAGGAGTAAAGGTGGTGTAGTGCCTGTGGTTGAGTCCACTGAACTATTTATTGAAGTGTAGGCAGTACCTAGGATTGGAATGGTGCTGCAGGTGTTAGAGTAATTCAACTCATCTTCTATAATGTGTCACAAACGTGCACATGGGAGGCAGCTAAAGGGCTTGAATAAAGGCAATTCTAAAAACAGACCAGGATGTGATAGAGTGCACTGATTCTCTTTCTTGCTTTTCTGCAGACCGATCACAGGAAATTCCACCTGGCTCTGTTGCCATCACTTCCAGGTCCAAACCTATGGTTGAAGACCTTTCCTGTTGTGGCCCCTCTGATGTCATTTCCAGGCCTGAGCCTATGGTTGAAGACCCTTCCGGTCCCGGCCCCTTGGATGTCACTTCCTGTACTGGCCTTTAAAAGCCTACACCTTTCCCCTATCCCCTCAGTTCTGTTTTGGACTCTGATTTGTGCACACCAGTGCTATCACTTGTTTTCAATTTTGCAGCCGGGAAATAATATATGGATGGCTGCACCAAACCTTGCTAAGGCTGAGCCCTGACTCGGCTGCTCCAGGACATTAATGTTGTTGTTTTCAAGACATTGCTTTGCAGGTTTGGCTTTATGCTTGAGGCTCTTTTCTTGCTGGAAATCAAATCTCCCAAGGTTCGGGTTTCTTGCAGACTGCTTCAAGTTTTTCTCCAGGTTTTCCCTGGATTTTCTGCATTCATTTTATCCTGTACCCTCACAAGTGTTCCAGGGCTAACTGCAGAGAAGTATCCCCAAGCATGGTGTTGCCACTACCATGTTTTGGGTGGGGATGATACTGTGCTGAGTTCAGCTTACACCAAACATGGCATTTAGTCTGAGGGCTAAAAATCTAAAGTTTGGTTTAATCAGGCCATAGAACCTACTTCCAGCTGAATTCAGAGTCTTCCCTGTGCCTTCTGGCAAACTCTAACTGAGATGTCACATGCATTTTTTTAACAGTGGTTTTCTCTTTTGCACTTTGCATCTCCTCAAGCCATAACTTGTTAAGCAGCTGGGCAGTAGTTGTTGTAGACATAGTCTGTCTGATCACAGTCACTGTAGCTTGTAACTCCTTCAGAAGTGTTATAAGTCTCTTGATGGCTGCACACTTTTTCTTGCATGATCACTCAGGCAGATTTATAGCTGTGTCATATTCTTTTGATTTCTTAATAATTCATTTAACTGAACTACAGTGGATATTCAGGGACATGGATATTTTCTTGTACCCATTCCATGTCTTGTGCTTTTCATTCACCTTCCATGGAGTTGCTGGGCATGTTCTTTAGTCTTCATTTATGTAGGTCAGGCCACAATACTGACTGAACACAAGCTGGACCTTCCAGATAAGGGGTATTTTGACTACAATCAACTGAATCCCCTCGACTACACATAGGAGATCTCCATTGAACTAATGGTGTGACTTTTAAAACCAATTGGTTGCACTAATGATGATTTTGATGTGTTGCATTAAAGGAATGTGTATTTATGTAATCAATTATTTGGTGTTTTATATTTGTAATTAATTTAGACCACTTTATAGAGATTCGTTTTCACTTAGACATTGAAGTGTCATTTTCTGTTGATTGGTGTCAAAAACACCAAATTAAAATTTAATAGGAACTATACGTTAAGATAATTGGCCTAGATCTGTGAGTGTGAGTGACCATCACTTCTGATGGGCTGATGTTCTATTCCTAGGTGGTCTTTTGACTGAAGTTACAGGAGTAGTGTCTATTTTCCAGTGGAAATAGCAATTTTGTAAAATGGAATAACTGGAATATTCAAAATACATTAAGAAGCCTCTTCCATCTGATCAATAGACGCTGTATGTAGAGTGTGATACCCTCTGAGTCAGCACATTAAGTACATAACTTACAGAATATGTACTGTACATTCTTTACATGTAGTAGCATATTACCAAACAATTTATTTTCTTCTGCCTTCAAGGCTATAATATGCAATGTTATGTGTTTAAAAGTTCTGATGATACCTGTAGGATAAAAAAAAAAATAGCTGATCAAGCTAAAGGTCAGAAATTGCATGAGAACAAACAAAAGCAAAGGAGCAAGGGCAAATGAATGAATCAGAATAAACAAGACTAAAGGGATGAGCAAAACTCTAGTCAAAACTGCAATCAAAGGATCATAAACCTCAGAAAACAACAACAGCAAGTGAAGTAAGAACAAACAAAAGATGTGGCATCAACTTAATACTGATTATATGTTCTGAGTCAGTTTAATTAAAGATGCCAATCACCTCAGATAAGCCTTAGGTAATCAAATAATTGGTGTGACAATGTAACACAAGCAGGAGGAGCAAAAGGACTGGTTTAGCATTTCAGACTAGTCAACACAGTGAGTAAACACTGAATACCTTGTAAAAAATATATTTATATATATATATATATACAGCAAAGTTCATATATAATCAAGCTAAACAGATAATACTTACTCTGTATACTGAAGCAGTCATAAAACAAAAATGAATCATAAGCTACACACACCTTACAAAACTATTCCCATTCTAATAGAATGAATAATTTTGCATCATGTTTCAAACAGTTTATTAATTATTAATTTTTAATAAAGAGTGATGAACACTTTTAATCCTTTTCTTTGGGGTCCTCTAAGTAGTTATAAACCTCTGTCTAAAGTGACTCCAAAATGATTGCAGCAACCTTACAGTGCTGCCTCCTACACTGCTATTCCACATAGAATTTTTCATTAGTAAAGCAACTTTCTTAAGGGAAGTCAGGACTCATCTCTTCCTGTAGGTCTATTTGAGCTTCTAGAGCTGTTCTCTTTCTTTGCTTCTCTATCTATCTACTACATTATCTACTGTAGATAATGTTTCCAACAATAGCTACCATGGAACATATTTCTGGAGAATGTTGTCATTTTTTGTGTGGGCAGGTGGACCCTTTGTTGTATTAAGTAGGCCCAGAGGTACCCTGGTTTCCTTTACTTTTGTTATTATTGGGTGTTTTGTCAATTGTTCTTGTTATCTCAATATTTGTGCATTTTTTTTTCTTAATAAAATACCAGTTTTCATGTTTACCTGGACCTATTTGATATTTTCTGGGTTTGAGGAAGGTTTGAGAGTGTCCCATATAGACCGCACATTGTATATATGGTTTTTTTCAATGACTCACCAAGTTTTCTTTCTAGAAAGATGTTTTTACCATTAGCCTTTACCGTAGGATAACTGTGGTAGCTTACAATATACCTTGTATTAATTGACTTTTTCTTTTCTCTCTTGGGGAATCTGTGAACCTTAACCATGCAAGCTTAATGCACCCTATAAAAACAGAGGTCCACAGAACCATACACTATGTGAAAGAAGCATTCAGACATGTAGTCTTCTTTTTCTGTGCTCCACACCAGGTACTATTGTGTGTTTTGAAAACAAGATGATGTATGACTTTTACTACATGATTTTTTCACATCTCAGTAGAAAAGTTTGTGTACTTTGCAAGAATTTAGTTGCAGAGTGCATTTTTAAATAAAAAAGGAGTGCATGGAACCCAACCAAACTAAGTATTTGCAGTGAGGAACTGTAGTATACCATCTTATTGGGAAGTTCTTTATCTAGTGATGAGATTGGCTGCTTTTGCCTTGGATTGATAATTTATCCAGAATCCTTTCCAGCTGACAATGCTTTGCCCTCTGGCATCAGTTTTAGCCACTGTTCTTTGTGAAATCTTTACAAAAGCTTCTGACAAGCATGGTCCACAGTCACTGAGATGTCTTCTTTCCACCATAGTAGTAAGCCATTTGCTCAATGCAGTTGTAATGTCTTGATTTTCTCTTAGTACCTTCTTTTAGTATAGTTTGTATTCCCTACTATAATCAATGTTAAAATACATTAAAACCAGTATATATTTATGTTTATAACTTGCCAACTTTAGGGATTGTGAGGGAAATTATCATTATTTTATCTTTGCATTTGCATACTTTTCTATGCAGCAAACATTTTTCACCATGGAGACGATAAGATCATAAGATATTAAATTGATCATTAACTGTAGTGTCAATGTAAGAAGTGTGTATACTGTACAATGATGAGATGTTTTTCCTTTTATTCTAGCCATATATTTCGGTATTATTCATATCCATATACGGTATAGTGTATGAAATTAACTAAGCTGTTCTAGAAAAGTGTGTCTGACAGTTTTGTTATCCACATTACCTCAGCTTTGTAAGCTAAAGCATTGGTATACTTGTCGGCATTTTCCATTGTGAACTCAGGTCGCTCATATATCTGTTCTCCCTCAGATCTGCTGAATAAAGGGTGTCCATTTGAACCACTATATTGATGATCTCAGCTGCTAATTTAAAAAAATCCCTAACAGGACCAAATTCAGTTTTTTTCCCCAAAACTGTCTGTATCTGAGTTTGCCCAGTCTTCCCGCAGCCACTTTGGTTTCCTCTGTTGTCCCAAAGATGTGCAGTTTAGATTAAAGTGTGACTCTTTGGTGGAGCATTGTGTGTGATTGTAGGCATTAATGTGTTAGTGAGTATGTTGTGATGGATTGGCATCCCATCCATGGCTGATACCTGCATTATAAAAACAGTTGCCAGCTTCCTGTGAATCTAAACTGAAAATAACAGGTTTTGAAAATGAATGAACAGAAATTTGTTTGCATTAGGAAATAAATTCCATCCATGTAAGCTATAAGAACTCATGTAAAAAACTGCATACCACCCAAAAATATTATCTGCATATTCATGCAATTTCAGTAAAACATAGTCCTAATACATTAAAGTACTTTTTGAAGTACAAAATATGGCAAATACTGGGAGCGTGGGATAGTTTAGTGGAATCAGCATCATATCTCAAAAGAAACATAGCATAGTGCAGATAGTGATCATCTGGGGAGTGAGTAGATGGAAAGAGGAAGCACATAGCAGAGCTTACAGCAAGTATAGCTCTACTAGAGATATAGACATTACTATGGGGCAAGAAGACCTGTGTTTGAATTGTGTGCCCCATAAGGAAATTAGACAGGTGGAAAAGTATGATTCTTCCACAGAAGTATGATGTTCCTGTTCCACTGTAGTGTTCTGCCAAAGCAGAATGATGTTTATTTCAGGACCAGAAGATGAAATGAGAACAAAACAGAGTATGTATCATGATCAAAACCAAAGAGACAAACCAATCTTTCACCAAGCCAGAACATGAGACAAAAATCAGAACCCCAAACTGGGAAGTACATCAGAAAACTGAGAACAAAAATGCAGAGACATGCATATTAAGTCTTTTAGTATTTAGTTTTAGTTTTAACACAGAGCATAAATTACCCTTTTGAAGGATCACTCCTGTGACGTCACGTGAGCACACTACTTGGGACTTCTGGGAGGTTGACACAAAATAGCTCCATCCATCAATATTCAAAATGGCGCTTTGATAGGATGAAAATAAATTACAACTTAGTCAAGAACCAAGATAGAATGAAATAAATGTTTTAATCAAATTCTTCAACCTCAAAACCCCCAGAAAAGCCACCTAGAAGTCCCAAAAACTGCTCAGGAAATTGTAAACAAAAAATGAATAACACTAAATACAATAGCTAGTAACAGGAAAACTTTACTCACTGCTAGAAAGACTGATGCCTGGAAGGAAACTTCAGAAATGAAAACACCTTCTGGCCAGTATGGGACACACAGTCTCAGCAGGTAACACATGCTCCTATATTGTCCCAGGTGAAGAACCTCCTAGTAGACCTGGATGGTTACAGTAAGCTCATAAGAAAGGAACACCAGCATCTGCTATAAGAGGTCCTAGCTCTGTGACTCTGGATCAAAAACAGGGCCACTCTGACCTCAGAAGTACTCACAGCCAGTGGCATATGATGGGTGTACAGTCATAAGGTGAGTCTGGGGAAAACATGTGACTGGAAGAACAGAGTTTGGGTAAAGGAAAGGATAGGAGGTGTAAAAAGAAGCACAAGTAGCCTACAAGGTAGGCAAAGGGTTGTGTCAGCTACCTGGAAGGCAGGGAAACACAACAATGGAATTTAGGTTCAAAAATACGTTAGGTTGGAACTTTTGACATCTGATTTGTTACATTTTGTTTCTCCTTTTGTGTCCCTTCTGTGAGTTTAGTTGTAAAATGAAACCTATTTTTTGATGTTTTGCTCTTTTTTCTTGGGTGAAGGAAAGAGCACCCCTGATGTTTGCAGTAGATGATCAAGCTTTCAATTTTTTTGGAACTTCACCTTGAGTATACTCATGCATGTACGCTCATTCACTCATACTAGGCCTATTTAGAGCTGCAAGTTAACCTAAGATCTACATCTCTCAGACAAGGGAGAAAGCTGATGCAAAAGAAGGGAACAAATGTAGCCACGATAGTCCAACATGCAGTGACGAGGACAGGATGTGAATTCAGGTTACTAGAGTTGTGAGGTGGCAGTGCAAACCACAGTGCCATTCTGCCACTCTGAATAGACAATCAGATTCCATAATTAAATTAGATACAGTATTTACTCCATATAAAGAGATTTGATTTATGAAATAGGGTTATAGTTATGTTCGTAGCAGGCTGAGCCTAGTAATTAAACTGGAGGGTGGAGGGGGAATCAATTCTGCATTATCAGCAAACAGTGGAAAGGTGGAGTGTTTTAATAATCCAGCAGATGGAGAGTTAACATTATAAGCATCTACTTAATGTCAACTCAGAGGAGACTCCTGTCCAAAATTTAATTTGCATTT
The DNA here is from genome assembly GCF_016835505.1 of Polypterus senegalus. Lineage (NCBI taxonomy): Eukaryota > Metazoa > Chordata > Cladistia > Polypteriformes > Polypteridae > Polypterus > Polypterus senegalus. Next base: position 79,579,667 of record NC_053157.1, read on the forward strand.
TTGACAATCTCAGACAACCAGGTAGCAACCTATAATAATCATTAATGAAGGCCTAAAATCAAGCTAATTATATCTTTTTTATTGTGGGACTGTTACCAGCTGTTGGTGCCTATATTTGTTGCTGCATGTGAAAAGGAATAATTTTGGACTAACACTAGAGTACATGACAAGATAAAGGGTAATCATTACTCTTCCTGCTGTGCTTCAACCTTAAAAGTACAGAAGCACAAAACATTGTTAATGCTCTTATTGCGTTACAGTGGAAGATCCTGTAAACTAGAATCCAGTAAGTATTAGGTTCACCTAAAGCACACGGTGGTCTTTTGTTCCCAAGCAATCTTGAACTTTTGTCTTAAACATAGCAAATGTCATTTTAATATACAGTACCTGGGTGTTCTGACAGGAGTCAGACCATTTTCATAGAAGTGAATATTAATTGCAAGGGTCCAAATGAGCAAATATACTGTAATAAATTTTAAAATATATTGTGTCGGTCAATTACTAAATTTGTAAAATCAAATCTAGAATATATACAGTCAACTAATACTGGGGACGTTATGGGTCTGTGTTCAGTTCAAATCCCATGCTCAGTCATTGTCTATGTGGAGTTTCTTTGTCCTCCCCTTATATGTGTATTTTTTCTTCTGAGTACTCCAGTTTTCTTTACACATCCCCAAAGATTTGTGTCTCAGGACATTCTAAACTGGTATAGCGTGAGCGTGTGTGAATAAACTATGGGATGGACAGTCCATGACTTTTTCTTGCCCTGCTTCTGGTGCTGCTTTGGTGGTGAAATCAGTTAATTAGGTTTGAAAATATTATGTTAATTATTGGTGTTTTTGTCCGGTTGAAGCAACAGCAAGTATAACATGTATTGCATGAAATATTTCCTTTGTGCCTTATAATTATGTTTACTTGTGTATGTGATGCAGGCAACCTACACTCCTCACATCAGTTTTATTTAAGGGAGTTATGCTTTTATGTTTTATTGATGTGTTATTGCACTTTATTAAAACTATTAAAGCAGTATAGTCATGTGTATAGATTACAGTGAAATTCTTATATGTACATGCTAATTGACATACAACACATGATTTGAGAATCTAGACAAAACCCGGAGGTGCTGATGTATAGACAATGTTCCACCATGGGATTTTAGATCCCCCTTTAGACAATAATACATTAGCAGTGGGAAGCTTTATTTGTTAATAAGATGCCCTTGAAGCAATAATGCAGCCTGGTGGGTACCAAACTGAGAGAAGAAATGGGGAAATGGCAGAGGAAAAGATTACTCCAACATATTGACATCGGGTTTGGGTTTCTGGAATAGAACAGAGAAGAACCTACTGCATATTTCTCCCCTTCATTTATTACACCAAAAAATCTTCACAAAAGAAATATTATAGATGAATACAGTGTTACAATAATACAATTATGAGTAACAGTTATGAAACAGTGTGAAAAAGGAATTTAATTTTAATGTGAAGTTAATATCGCAATTGCTCATATATACACAGTTAATAAGAGAATTCTAAGCCTACTTAAGTAAATGATTTATAAAAGCTATTAGGTACAACCTCAGAAGTGCCAAGAGTACCTTTTTGCTCAATTAGAAATTCAACCTTAGGGATGCCGGATTACTTGAAGACACCAGTAGGACTTCTTCTGGAGCACCATAAGGACTTTCAATGGGCGCCATTAGAAGAAGACCATAGTTGTAATTTAAAGAATGCATCCTGCCAATGGCCCACTGCCTATGGTGTTGAAATGTGAGTTGGGACATGGATGTAACTGGCAGGGATCTTGTACGGGCAGATTTATGTAAAAAGAAAAAGAACAAAATAAATAGGTTCTGCAAACAGTGTGTGATAGAGTGTTATGTTCCAAAAGTAAAAAGAAAAGAAGCAAATTGCAGACAATAAAAAACTAAAACACATTAGGAAAATGGAGTTTGGCTCTCTGATGATGATCAAAAAGCTGAATCCTTTTGTAATAATTCTGTATTATGATTACTGGGAATAAGTTCACGCCATTTTTACAGCAGCTGTTGCCAGTCATGTGACCAGGACGTTGTGATATATTATGTCTGTTATGATTTTGCATTTTTATTTTTTCTCCAATATAATTCAATTTGTTTGGTGGTTTTATAGTTTCACTTTGCATTTTAAAATTGATTTTGACTAGTTAAATTTATCTCATCGTTTTGTTTTATTTCTGAAATGCCATTTTTAAATGACAATATATTTACTTTTTCCCAATCTCTTGCATGTGATTACAATGATAGTATTAATGACATAATTGAACTACTGGTATACGTGTGTTGGTGATTGGCATGATCGGTGTTTCATAAACAAACTTTAGAGTGCCTGTTTCGTCTCTCTGTCCATGACTTCAGACTTTCTCTTGCCTTTTAAAAACAAAGATGTTTCAGTAGCATTGCTCCTGCTGCTTTTGACCTCAGCAATCCTTTGACAATTCTTCTGGCTTTTTTTATCATCTGCCAGTCATCTGTTTCCTTACGTTTTCAATCAGTTTTGGCCTTTTGCTTAATGCTCTAAACAACTTAATCACATCCAGCCAAAATAAGATGTTTTCCACAGTGGTCAATAGCCTGATGTTTGATAAAATGGAAGCCAAACACATACTTCACAGTTGTTATAGTCATAGGGGAAAATCCTAATTTTGAAATTAAAAATCCATTCGTCAATAGCTTTGCACTCTTGTCCTGGTGTTTTGGATTTTGTTCACCTTTTTTGCTAGTCTTTTTAGCTATAGGTTTGTTGTCCCCTTTTGGGGGTCTTACATCTCTTGCTTTTTCTCTAGTGCTCAAAAGAAAAAGAAAAAAACATTTGAACGCCATTTCTTTGCTGGTGTTCATAACACAGAGTCTCATTTATAGCAGCAATAATTAGTGTTAAATGTTCAAAAAGTCTCCTCACTTTTTTTTTAACTCTCTTTATTAAGAATTTCAAAATCAAATACTCAGTTAGAGGATCCGTACAGACTTTTTTCAAAACATGGCAGGATCTAATCAGTAATATTTTAAAATAAGTTCATAAAGCACAGAGAATTTATTAATTCAGGTATAATTACAAGCCTTAAATTTCACGCTGTTTGCCTTGCTCTCTCTCTCAGGGGTGGGGATCGATTTGTCCTTAACTCAATTTTTTCTTGTTGTAAAAACTTGATTGATTTGTATGGATTGCAGTAAAATTAATAAAAATAAATAAAAAAAAAGGATTTCAAAATCACTTTACTACATAGTCACCTTCGTTTGCAATGCAATTTTCCCAGCATCATACCAACTTTTTAATGCCCAATTACTACTCCTCCCGCCTTCACCGTTTCCAACAAAAATATAAAAATGCAGAAACTTTGCTGTCCACCTGTAGGTATGTTAAGAACAAGAAGACGACATGAGACCACCAGTCTGCCCAAGCAAAAAATTATAACAGATGACAAAACATACAAATACCTAAAGCAAAAAACTGCTCAAACATCATATATGGGTCATTAATCAATATTTTCTTTTTCAATTAGCATATATTGAGCAAACCATATTTTTTTGTTGTGTTGATATATAAAGATGACTTTATAGATGATGTGTCTATATGTAGTCAATATTAAAACAAGAAATCCTTTGGTAAGAACTAACTTTAATAGTACATCTAATTAGGCTTACCTTATGCTGGTTACAATTATAATTAACATTTAGTAATGAGTTATTAAAACACTGTCATTTTTGACATTTGAAACTTAGTGCTGTTAAGAATGACTCCTAGGATGGACACAAGAAAAGATGCAGTAATAAGGCAGGATTCAAGATTTTACTTGTTTAGTACAAAGACAAAATGATTCTTGTTCAGGCTACAGGATTCCACAATAATGTTAATGGAGACTATGAATCCAGTAGTAAGTTTCTCAGAGAGCTGGCTTTTCATATCGTGGAATTCCAGGTCATATTGGCAAATCAAACAAAAAAAATCAAAAATGCACTGTTAGTCTCTACAGTCATTATCACACAATGGGGGTGATGAGAGCACTGAATTCTTTTTTTGCATATGCTGATAATGTTTTAATGGAGAAGTCATCAATGAAGAGCAAGTGATAGGCCATTCTTAAACATTCTTTGAAAAGAAAGTTGACTATTATAGGAGTTGTTCATTTTTTTGACGTAGCTTGCACGACACTTTCTCTGTAAAAAAATTACAGAATGAAGCACCCCGCTTCTCCTTGCTGTAGAATTGCTATGCATTCTACAATATCACTCTGAAACTGAAGACCAGATATGGAGAGTAATACAAATACATCTTAAATGCTGGAAGTGGAGTTTGCTGCACAAATATACATCCATCCATCCATCCGTTATCCAACCTGCTATATCCTAATACAGGGTCACTGGGGTCTGCTGGAGCCAATCCTTGCCAACACATTGAGACACAGACAAATATACAGTATGTCATGCTATCATGATGCACTGTCAATGAATACTTTCTCTTTTAAATGAAATTCACAGCATGCCACTCTGGTAAGAAAATGATTACTGAGACTCTTCTCCCTACATCATGATCATTTTGTATAACAAATGTTAAAGAGAAGTGGACCTTTGAGGAGATCTGGATTCACCATCAAAGACAGTCAAAGAATTAAGATGATATCCAAAATCAGAAGGTACCTATTAGTCCAATTAAATACTTTCGATATTTAAGGAGGATCTTGTAATCAACAGTTTGGTAAAATGGAGGCTCAAAAATGATTATGGTAATGAGTTGAAAGGCCCCATTTTATATCAGTGGATAGTGCATTTAAGACAGGCATTACTAAAGGATCAATAAGCAAACAAGCTTGTGGAGCATGGCAGACTCTATTTTAGGGAAATTGAATTTGCAAAGCATTTGCAGTAAGGTTGTGTTAGCAGGGGTGAGAAATCTTCTTAGGGTTCATCAAAAATAGTTGTAGAAGAAGCAGACTGACACATGAGTTCCCTAATATATTCTACAGCCTTCTCCCATGATTTCCTATCCTTAGCCCTCTTAGGCATGTGTGATATTGTCAACGGTAGCCATGAAGGCAGGGAAGAACCTACTTTCAGCTTTGAGGAAAAGATTATTTCTGTCTGGTCAGGAGAACTAGGTTGGTAACTTTCCACAGACGGCCATCCAACACAGTATCCTCTTGTGATGCTTCGTAATCTCATTAATATATTATTCCCCACAAATCACAGTTACATTTTCTAGGTTAAAACAAAATAAAAATTAAAAAAATGTGTTATGAAAGTTATGGTAGTATCTTCCTTAACCCAGTGTTGCATGCTTCTGAAGCAGTAAGACCATTGCCATCTTTGCTGTATGGAGCTAACAGTACAACACTGCTTTTTTGGCGCATTATGTAAATGATTGTGCTGTAACCTTTATGTAAACATTTAAAGGACTGGCTTTTTGTTGATCATCTCATTAGCTTACACTCATTAATATAGAGAATAGGGTGAAAATGTGGTCTAATAACAGTATTGAGCTCAAGGCATGAACAGACCTTGAACAATGCCAACAGTCACTCATACTCACACACACAGGGCCTATATAGTTGCTAATCAACCTAACATGCATGTCTTTCAGATGAGAATGGAAATGGGAAAATCCAAAGTAAACTCTAGCTGACATGGACAGAACCAGCAAACTCTATACAGATTCAAGCTGTGAATTAAGAGTGGAAAGTACTGTGTTACTGTGATGCCCCCATCTGTTTTTCAATAATTAAAAAAATACTGAAAACGATCCCACTTTCGACTATCATACTGTCACACATGTGCAACTAGGAGGGAGCCGAATGGACCAAGTGAAGGTAATTACCCACCAGGCCAGGGGGTGGTGGGGTGCGCTAAACTTTGTTCTGTTATCTCTGCAGGCCAAATATGGGAAAACCTGCCTGATTTAACAATAATGTTACTTCCGGTTCTGGAGCCAAGAAAGACATCACTTTCGGTCCCAGTGCCAAGGAAGACGTCACTTACAGTTTCTGGTCTCAGATGCTATCATTTCCGGTCTCACCCTTTAAAACTGCCATCTTCTCCACTACCAGTTCGGTTCAGTCTGGAGCTCAATCTATTCACATCAGTGCTTACTTAAAAAACCCTTTTGCAACCAGGGACAATATACGGGTGGCTACCCCAAACCTTTCCAGTGTGTTGAAACTCATTCTTTCATAATACATAAATAACTAGACTCCCAGGCTGCCGCTTTGTGATAACTTGGCATTTGAGAATGTGATGACCATCAACAGACTTAGAGAGCAGCAGGTTCTGAGTTGTCTGCTGCTGAAAAGAGTGTTTGATGAATGGGTTATTTGTTACAGTTATCTTTGTATTCCATAAAGTATTAACTCCAGTGCATTCAGAAAGTATTCAGACCTCTTCACTTTCTGCACACTTTATTGCATTTAAATTGATAAAATTACATTTTTGCCCATCATTTGAACTCAATAGCCCATAATGATAAACTGAAAATATTTTCAAAACAGTTTGAAAATTTGTTAAAAATAAAAATTGGAATCTCATTCGTATAACTAAGTTTTTAAACTCTTTGCTGTAGGTACTCAAAATGGTGGTCAGATGCATTCTAATTGCTCTAAATCATCCTTGACATGAGTCTAGAATGTGATTAGAATCCACCTGTGGCAAACTGAATTGACTGAACATACTGTACTTTACAAAGGCTCACACCTGTGTATATAATGTAATAAAATTCACACTGAATGTCAAGCCAAAAACCAAACCATGAAATCTGAGGAACTCTCTGTAGACTCCACAATAAAATTGTGGTGGGGCATAGATCAGGGTAAGGGTATAATTCGATTTCTAAAACTTTGTGTGTTACCACAAGCACAGTGACCTCAAACATTGTGAAATTAAAAAAATGTGGACACCAAAACTCTTTGAAGAGCTGGCTGTTTGGCCAAACTGAGTAATTGGTTAGCTAGCTTACCAAGAACCCAATGGTCACTCTAACAGAACTTCAGAAAACCTCTACTGAGATGGGAGAACCTGTCATAAGGACAAACATCTCATCAGGACTCCATCAACTAGGTATGTCTAGGTACTTGACAGAACCCACTCATGGGTAAAAGGCATACTGTATGACGGATCTCTTGGACCCTGAGAGCCTGAAGAAAAGGATTCTTTGGGCTGATAAGACAAAAATTTAACTGTTTAAGTAGAACTCCATGCACTATGTCTGGCAAAGACCAGGCGCTACTCATCACCTGCCTAATGCCAGCCTTATGGTGCTGCATGGTGGTGGCAGCATCATGCTGTGGGGGTGCTTGCCAACTGCAGGGACAGGGAAACTGGTCAGAATTGAGAGAAGGATGAATGCAGGGAAATACAAAGCAGGTCCACAACCTCTTACTGGGGTGACAGTTGAAGCATACAACCAAGAAAATGCTGGAGTGGCTACAGAACAAGTCTCTGACTATAACTGAGTGGCATAGCCTCAGTCCAGACTTCATCCCCATTAAACACTTATGCAGAACCCTGAAGATGTCACTTTAAAGATGCCTCCCACCTAATCTATCAGACCATGAGATGATCTGTTAGAAAGAATGGTATAAACTTCCAAAATCAAGTTGTGCAGAGCTTGTAGAGATTTACACAAGAAGACTCAATGCTGTAATTGCTGACAAAGATACTTTTACAAAGTACTGAATCCTTTTATGAACAAGAGATTTCAGTTTTTGATTTTAATACATTTGAAAACCTTTTTGAAACCATGTTTTCACCTTTGTCATTATGGGGTGTTTAGTGTAGATGGGCAAAAATGGCAAATGTATCCATTTAAAATTAAAGCTACAACACAATAAAATGTGAAAAAAGTTAAGGGATCTAAGTACTTTCTGAATCCACTGTATATCCATTGTATCTCTGATAAGCTGCTTATCCTACTGTTTAAATGCCATAAGTTGTCTCAAGTTTTGCATTACTTTGGCCTAAACTCAGAACTGTGTAACATGCCTGATATTAAATAAAACTCTGGCCTTGCATTCAATAGCTGCTTTTCTTTAGTGCAATATACACAAATCCTGTAACAACTCTGTAGATTTTGTTTTTTCCTATTTGTTCTGTTTAAAATTTGTTTTTTTTGAAAGGTGAACAACAGAGAGTTTGATGCCATTTTTTCATTCTGCCATAGATGGGAATCATTTTCAAGAAAGTCTCTTGACTTTAAACAGCAGGTGAGATTTCACCACTTCCCAAAGCACTGTTACAACTAGTGAGTAAGATATAAATTATGCTTTAAGTTATTCAGGGAAGACAACAAAGCTAAAGAGCACATGTCCTTCTAAGACTCTGTGCTCGCTTCCCCCCTACTCCACCCTCAGCTGACAAATACAAAACCCCTGAAGATCACAGACTGAGGAAACGCTGACAAGGAAACTCAGAACACCTGGACTGCCTGAGTGCCCACAAAACAGGCAGTCAGATCTGCGACTAACACACCTGCCTCAAGCTGGCCTCCTTTAAACAGCTTTATATTAGAAACATTTTAGGCTGTTTCTAGGTAGGTGATGAAAATGAGGGCACATGCATTAAGTGTATGAAACAACATTTAAATGGGGCATGGATGAAGGATTTAAGTGTTTACTGTGAAGTGTGACAGACCACCTGCTGGTGGGAGGGACAAAGGCTTCTTCTTTCAGAGCCGATATAGCGTACAGGCAGGCAGACTTCAAAACAACACTTTAACAAAAGAAGGAATACCTTTCCTGCGGGTTGGGTGGCATGGCTGGGGAGGAGCAAAAAATGGGGGTGGACAGCAGCAATTTTGATGGGCAGTATGTATTAGAAAACTTAAGCAAATATACATTGTACTTAATATATTTGTTTTGTAATGGTACACTTACATGATAAGGATAATACTAGAGTAGGATAAAAATGTTTCTTTGGTTACTGTTGGTATTTAAAAAAATTAAAAAATTATGTTATGTTGAGAAATATAATTGGTTACCTTCTGTCAAATTCAGATAGATGGTTCATAATCATTTTATTTTCCAATATGTGGCATAATACAATTAATAATTTTCATCAGCTCATAAAAAGGCCATACATGTCTAGCAATGATTCTTTCAAATGGGTTTAACTTTGTCAGTACAACTGAAAATCAATTAAATTTAAATACATTGTAGGAAAAAATTTGGATTGAATAAAATTATACATTGGAAAAACTGAACTCACAAATTTCATATTTAACTACATCAAAGGGTTACACTCAAAAGTGAAGCAATTTTGGTTCTTACTTTTTGTAAAGTTTTAAAATTGTGCCAACACATTATATTAATTTAGTTATAAAGTAGCACAGTGGTTAGAACCACTAACTCATGGATCTAGCATCCTGGCTTTGAATCACACTTACATGTTCTTACAGAGTCTACACTTTCTCCCAGTGCTGGTGTGTGTTATGATTTTTTTTTTTTTTAATCTTTTTATGAATTCTTTTTCAGAATTCAATGCACAGCACAGGCTCTGGAATCAAACTCCTGGAGAGGGGCTGAACTCTGTTTATACTCTGGAGTTGCTCAGGGTGAAAGATGGGGGTTGGGTATGGGCTTAATTATATCCCCCCTGCTTGGCACATACGCGTTGGAGTTAACCTAAGTGGACGATAGGGTCGCCGCCTTACTACTTTGATTTAGGGGAAGGGTTTTGACTCTTGTTTGTTTGTCAGTTATGTACTGACACTTGGGTCAGAGTGTGAATGGGAGGAACAGCTTACCTCATCTAAACCTAAGTGGTGCTTTATTATTGGACTACTGTGTTAGACACAGTTTGTCCATAATGAACAACATGCTCAAGCATAAGGGTGTGTATAAATGCACTTGGCACCCTGGTCCATAGGTTAATGATCGATTTTGTAGTAATGTCATCAGATGTACAAGCATATGTCTTGGACATTGGTGAAGAGAGGGGCTGTCAATGAATCACTACTTGGTTGTGAGCTGGATCAGATGGCAGCAGAAGATGCTGGACAACCAGACAAATCCAAACATATACTGCCAGGAATGTTCGGTAGGTGCCCATCTTCCCCTGGAACAAATAAAGTTCTATCTATCTATCTATCTATCTATCTATCTATCTATCTATCTATCTATCTATCTATCTATCTATCTATCTATCTATCTATCTATCTAGGAGATCTTCAACTTGCACCTCTGGACAAATTTCTCTTGCATTCCAAAGAAAAATTGAGATATTGAACCCAATTGTACCTTGTTCTGTGCCTCTGGATTCACAGACTAGGGTGGTGGTCCCCATCTTTAAAAAGGGGGTCAGGGAATATGTTCATCCTTTAGGGGGATCACACTCCTCAGCCTCTCTGGCAAGACCTTTGCCAGGGTTTTGGAAAGGAGGGTCCCTGCTGTTGGTCTAGCTTCAGATTCATGAGGAACAATCTGGATTTCATTGCTGTCAGTAAGCAAGACTCATTACCTGATTTTTTAAAATAATTTTAATGAACAGAATTTCTAGGCTCAGCAAGGGATGGAAGGTGTCCAGTTTGGTGAGCTCAGGATAGCATCTATGCTTTTTGTAGATGATGTGGTCCTGCTAGTTTCATTGACTGTGATCTTTAACACGCATTGGGGAGGTTTGTAGCCAAGCATGAAGTGGCTGGGATGAGTATCAGCTAAATCCGAGGTCCAGGTTCAACTTCTGGCATTGCTTTATAGACAGGATTCCTTTTTAAGTCAATTCTCAATATTTGGTGTCTTTACCAATGTCAACACTTCTCTGTCTGAATCAAATAAAGTAGATAGCTTGGTGGTGGTTTTGTTATAATTTTAAATACTTTTATACTTGTCATTTTAAGAAGTAATGTTGTGGTCTCAATCATTAATAAATTAATATATAATATAAAATAATTTGATTTCTATAAAGTTATGGCACCAATTTAAGATAGTGATGGACTTGTCTTGTCCCTGTGTTTATATATTAATTTTTATTTATTTGTTGCTTTATATCTTGTACAAAATGACAAAAATGTGCAAGCATCTTTGCAGTCTGTCACAGAATTTTAATTCATAAATAATAGTCAAGATCACCATTCTAATGTCTCCAAGATGAATGCCCTTTAAAAGAGTGAGGGAGTCCTACATAAGAATAGATTAGTTCGCTATACCAGAATAAGTAAGGTTGGTTGAAAAACATTAGTCTGTACCAATCAACAAGCAGATACAGTCTATAATCCATAACACACTCTGTATCTTTGTAGCTCTAAAGGTCCCAAAATAGTTAGAAACATTAAAGGTCTTTGACAAGCATCCTGCCATTAAACAGGAACTTTGTAAATATAAAACTACAGTTAAAGGTTTAAATGTCATATGATCGCATCATCTTCATGGTAAAAGTGAATGAAACAAATGCTACAGAAAATATAGTAAAGACACACTTCTTCAACTCACACAGAAAATTTTCTCCAACAAGTCTCAACCGACTTTGGGTTTGTTAGCGAAGAACATGGTCTTCTAAGACACTGTTTCATAGGCACTAAGCAACTCACAGCCTATGTGAACTGGATGGAGTGTATTTCTGAATTCTGCTTTTGGCTTATGACAACAATTTGGCCTTGATATGTCTTCACACCCAGAAACTTAAACACCTTGACCAGAATTGTTGAAAACAGCAGTAAGCTTAATATTCCGTATTTAGTGGAGACAACTGGCTGCATCGGTCAACACACATATTACAGATGTCCTCTAACCTGAGCCCAAACATCATGAGAATTGTTAAATGACATGCAGTCTTCCGAATATTGAAAAAAATAGTCTTAGATAGCTCCTCATTGCAGAGCTCCTTCAGTGGGGTTACATTTTTCCTATTCAAACTTTAAATATTTGGTTCATCTCTTGCCATAGTATCTCAGACTCAGAATTTGTTTTACTTAAACCTTTCAAATGGATGCTTGTTTGTATAATTCAGATCATTGTCATTAAATGACTCAGATGTACCTCACTGATAAATGTCCTGACTGGGTCTTTAAGAATCCTGAGATACACAGTAAAGTTCATAATGCCTTCAGTGATGGGAAGTTGTCAAGGTTTTGATATAGAAAAAAATCAAAAAAATATTACACTCACACAATTTGACCATTAGGTTATTATCATCATAGTTTCTTTATTCAAGGCAACTTACAACAGTTGGTTACGTTTGTTTTTCCAATTTGGGTACATTGTTAGTAATAGGATTTGAACTTACAATCTCAAGGTTTAAAGTCCAAAGCTTTAACCACTATACCACACTGCCTCCTTTCATACTGTGTACCGAAGTGCTAACTATACCCCAGACAAAAAGGGCTGGGGAATAGGCTATTTCAATGAAAAGGTTCTACTTTTCACAAATCCGACAATAGATCACGGTTCCATAACACCAGAATATCATCTAAGTGCATTTTGGCCAGACTGAGGTAAGCAGTTCTTGTTATTGGTGAACACTGCTTTCCACCTTGCTACTGTGCTATAGATTTGATTTTTGACAGGTATATATCTCTGACAGTGGACTCATGAAAACCTACCATAACTAAGGCAAGCTATGCCTGCAGATTTTTAGACGTTGTTCTATTATTCTATGTGACTTCATGGAAAATTTTTTGCCTAACCCTTGAAGAGATTAAGAAAAGACTACCAATCCTAGGAAGACTGAATACACCATTTTTGCAAATGCAGCTCTGACTGAACGTTTGTTTGAGCACCTGAGCCTTACAATTGGCTTTGTAAACCTTTACCAGACTGATAGACATCATTTATTATGGTTATTTTTAAGTAATTTCTTTTGATAAAAGAAACCATATAATCAAACTTCACACAGATGTCAAGGGCTAAAGTCAGATTTATATATCGAAGAGATGGATGGATGAAATAAGGCCTAATTATTAATCAATATGTTGAAACGACTGACCTTAACTGAACCTTCAGATGTGGGGATTTTTCACAAGTGAAGATTGCACATTTCTAGTAATTTTTACTTTCCTGTATACTACAGCACATAAAATGATCTAATTAACTTAATCAGTAATGCAGAATGGCAAATACCTTTCCATGAAACTGTATGCTATGTGTTTCAACTGTCATTTTTCTTTCCATCCTTGTGTTTACATTGCTGGTTACGTTTAATTTTTTGTACTGAAAGGGAAATCTCTACTAATAATTCCATTATCTATTCATCCATCCATTATGTAATGCTCTAAATCTAACATAAGGGGGCAGCATAAAGCATATCTTTCTGAAGTCAGTGGCAGCATGGCTTATGTCTTGCCTGTATGCTTTTTTAGCCTGAATATATATATCTCTAATATTATAAAAAAAATCCTGGGCCGAGATGAGACTTTTAGCCTGGGACGAGACGTGACTTTTTCAGAGAGATACTTTCTTGTCCCGTGAGGCGAGACATTTTGCCAAGAGATTTAACCACGCCTGATACCAGAAATAAAAGACAAAGAGTAGATGACAAAGTAGAACGTTGGAAAGAATTCAAAAACATTGGCGGGATACACATGCAGAGTACGTTATAGATAATGAAAGTACTCAAATTCAAAAGTCTCAAAAAAATGATAGTAAAGATCGCATTAGCACAAACGAATGGAAATTATTACTCAGTGAAGTAATGGAACAGTGAAAAGAGATCGAATATATTTTTCGGATTTAAACTTTAAGTCGGAGACTTGTAGATCGTCTAATTTGTGTTGCCATCAGGGAAAAGTAGTGTTTCTACACAATGAGGACGCCTATCCACAAGAATTAAAAGATTTGTTGTTTGGTAAAAGTGAAATCCAGATACGCAAGCAGAAGAGACGCATAGTGGCTGGAGCGTAGTGCATGCTGATGGGGGGCTGGTGAGTGAAGCAAAGCCCCCTAGTATACATATATACAGTATGCCTTAATCATTCTTTATCAGTTCACATGTCTAACTTGCTTCTGCACAATTATTAGCGTTGGAGTTTAACTATATCACTCCAGTTTGTAAGAAGGTCATTAGTATTCTAGAAATTTCTCTGTTGCTATATTTATTTATATTCCATTCTATGAAAAAATTAAATGACATGCAGAATCAATCCTTAGTTACTACTACTAGAATACAGTATATATATTGTGTTTGTACATTATGTACAGTATATAGATACATATCGATATTAACAGCGATTTTGCTTCTCATTGCCGACTGTAGGAAAATGAAGTGTTCATTAGCTTTTAAAAAACAGTTTTTTACTCTGCCACAGAAATGCCATTGCTTCTGGAGCTCCAAACTCAGTTCATGGAGGAACAGACTTGCTGATTCCTTTTACTCTATTTAACTAGTTTCTCTGTTTGGGGCAACTAAACTGCTGTTAAGTGAATATGTCATCTAAAGAGCTTCTCTCAGTTGTTTGAGTGTAGTTTAAAAATACTAGCGAGTTTTGATTCATGTCAGAAATAATAGCTTTACTTACTACTTAGCTTCAAGTTAGTGCTTTTGTACTTCCAAATTTCCAAAACTGTTATTGTGTATGTGAAAGAGCTCAAAGATAAAATGAGGTTCTGTTCAGTCTGTAATGCAGTATATTAAAAAAATGGATGCCATTTTTTTTTGTTTCATTTTACTTTGTTTGTTTTTTTTCTATAATTATAAGTCAGTTGCAAATAAACAATGAGCTGTTAATACTACTGCGGTGGGCTAGCGTCCTGCCCTGGGTTTGTTTCCTGCCTTGTGCCCTGTGTTGGCTGGGATTGGCTCCGGCAGACCCCCATGACCCTGTGGTTAGGATACAGCAGGTTGGATAATGGATGGATGGATGCATGTTAATACTAAAATGACAGCCTACACTTAATCAATTAATCAAGATTCTGTAATAAAATCTTTTAAAATAAATAAGAGAGATAAAGGTTATAGGGTGAGGGGTACTTATCCATTCTTATCTAGTAAATATTAATTTACACTATTTCTGTGGGAATGTCCACTGTGGCTAAATGAGAATAGAAAAATGTTCAATTAACAACCAAAATTGTCTTCTAATTAGGAAATTGATTGGAAAAGAAAAAAAAAATCCTGCAGTCACTGTTGCCCTCAAGGAATCAAGTCTGACACTGCTTCTCTCTCCTATTGTTCACGCAGTAAATTTCACATCTTGCTTTATCTAACAAGAAATTATGAGGTTTTTTTTTTTTTTTTTTTGATGGTACTTCCTTTACTCCTTTCATTATCACAACATGCCTGTTAACTTAAAACCTTATCTGAATGGTCGATCGCCATGCTCCACAGGCTCCAGTGTAATAGAAAGGGAATTGGGGATATGGTGACTGATTAAAAACCCAAGTCCATTTGCAAATGTTTACACGAAAGGTTTCCTGTTTGTCACCGATGAAAAGACTCATCCTTCAGCCCAGTCCTTTGACTGGAGCAGACAGCTTTTTTTGGGGTCGTATTCTCTCAGACATGTCACTCTAAAAACTAACGATCGTTATGGTTCGCGCTTCTATTGTCTTGCTCAACATCTCCCTTTCTGAATTCTATTTAAAGCGTGGCACTCAAAGAAAATGTGTTTAGACACCAAAATCATTTCAAAGTTAAATGTTACATTTCACATAGTGTAAATAATTCCCAGTTCACACTATTTCTATATACTGTATGCCATATTGTATTTTCCATGGATGATGTTGCAAGTTAGATTGTCTGAAATGTAGGCATAGATAACAGAGTGAAGGATGTTCCTTTTTCTTTGTAGTAACATGTAATGGCATCTCTGGATGAAAGGTGCAGCATATGAAGTATTTGTATCACATTGGCATTAAAAAATATACCATAAAATCTATTTTATCATTCCTTTTTTCATTGCAAGACCAATGGGAGCTGGAGATTATTTTGGTTGGCACTCCAGTCAATTATTGGACACACACACTGGATGAGTTTAGAGTCACTAATAAATTTATCATAAAATCTAGATGAAGAAAGACTCCATGGACACAGTGAAAAAGTACAATCATCATACAAACAAAGATTGACTCTGTCTCTGGAGCAGAAAAGCAGAAGCAACAATCAATAAACCACTGTGCACCGTGATAGAATAAACTGGAAAAAATATTACACACTTTTTGTCTGTGATTGCAAGATAGGAAACACTTTGAAAATGAAGTTTAATGAACACAACAAATATTTAAAGATGGTGACTTGACCTGCAAGATGTAAACTTTAAAAAACATTTAGCATTTTATACTGAGACAACATTTTCATCCTTCAGACATAGCATAGAAGCAATTAAAAATGGAAAAAATGGTTTAAATAATAAATTCTGTGACATTAGTCTATCCTATTGAGATTTGTAGTGAAGTGTGCAATTCCAGTCAACAGGCTCCAAAAAAATATCACTATTAAAATCAGAGTAGGGAAGCACAACAATGACTACACTACAGGGCATGTACTGCTTTGACAGGCCAAGAAAACACCTTTTTATCTTTGGACAGAGACAGCTGCATAGGGACTTAATCTCAGGGCTTTAAATTCTAAGCGGCATTGTCAATTACTTGTTTTAGAGCCACTCCAACAGATGCCAAAGCCAGCATATAGCCACCAAACTAATAAAAAAAAAAGTCACTAGGTCTAATATTTTAGGTTATCACATACAATTAAACATTTTTTCACACATTTCAATACACAATTTTTGTAGTTCCATTATAAATAAATTTAACTTCAAAATGAAAGTTTTGTCTGTAGTGGATCCTTTGTTCTTTTCCATTTTTCCCCAGCTGTCCTCTAAACTATTTCTGCCACCCCATTGCCACCTCAACCCTGGTGGTGATGAAAACTAACAAAAAAGGCAGAAACACAACTTGCATGATAATGAAAGGTAATATTTTATAAAAAGTGTGCCTTTTGCCATGTGCAGAATCACTCCTGCTGTAATAGACTCTTGATTCCCCAGTGCCTTAGAATAGATATTCAAGCTTAGTCCACACGAACACAGATAAATTTTAAAATGCTGATTTTATTTCAGATGTTTTCTGTCCACACTAATATTTTCAAACAATTTACTAAACGTCTGCCATGCATATTGAAATTCCAAAAATGTGTAAACCTTTTCTGTTGGACATACATGGTTTATCAGTCAATAATAGCATTATGTTATTTCAGCCAAGTGCCTTTCTGTCATATTAAGATATTTGTTTATACAAAGTAGATGAAAATGTAAAAAAATGATAGAAAAAAACATGCAAAACAAAACACCAACCCAGACTTTTTTTGTTTGAACAGACAATGAAGAACTAGTTGAAAATGTATACTGGGAGGCCTGCCATAATAAATCATATGACAGCAAGGTGCCTGATCACAAGACAAACATCAGTGTTTTATAAATGCTTTCTTTTCCCTATACACATTGATGCCCAGCATTTCGGATTCAAATGTATACAAGTTTGGAAAGACTTGTTTTTGGTGGTTGATTGATGGGTGGAAGGCCAAAATGAACTAAAAAAGATCAATTATCCAAATATATTTTTATTAGTGTAACCTAGGCCCCAGTCTGTACATAAAGTATATTGTGAAATTCTTATTTGAATGCCTGACCAACGTGCAATATGTGTGTTACCGTTTGTTATTAGTCCCAAAATTAAATCTAGTTGACTCCGTTTACTCTGCTGACTTGTGACCGTACAGCTGCATACAGCTCTAACACCATCATTAAGTTTGTTGATGACACAACTGTCATGGGTTTCATCAGCAATGAGGGTGAGTCTGTTTACAGAATAGAGTTACGACTCGCAAACTGGTGCAAGGGCAACAATCTGTCTCTTAAGATGGACAACACAAGATTGTTGACTTCACAAAGGCCCATGCTGTCCACACGCTAGTGCAGATCGAGAGGACAAAATCCTTTGGTCTGTGTCTGACAGCAGACCTTATTTGGTCACTTAATACTACATCCATGACCAAAAGGGTGCAGCAGCATCTTCACTTTCTTACCCATCCAAGGAAGGAAAGTCAATTTCCATTCTCATCACATTCTACATGGGCACCATTGATAGCATGTTGACCTGAGATCCACATGACCATCATCATTAAATTTGTCCATATGAAGCCTGAAAGCCATGACTGATTGAGATCATTTATGTTAGGTAGAATGCCTAGAGGGGGCTGGGTGGTCTCGTGGCCTGGAACCCCTGCAGATTTTGGTGTTTTTTTCTCCAACCATCTGGAGTTTTTTTGTTGTTTTTTCTGTCCTCCCTGGTCATCAGACCTTACTTTTATTCAATGTTAATTAGTATTGCCTAATTTTAGTTTTATATTTTGCTTTTTTCCCTCTTATTTCATCCTGTAAAGCACTTTGAGCTACATCATTTGTATGAAAATGTGCTATATAAATAAATGTTGTTGTTGTTGCCTCACCGTCTGGTTTGGGAACTGCAGGGCCTCTGACCGCAAGAACCTGCCTGGGATATAACACACGGCAGATAATATCACTGAGACCTCTGTACCCTCTATTGAAAAAATCTTTAGCAAGTGTTGCATCTGCAAAGCCAACAGCACTGTGGGTGGCTTCTACTCTTCCTACTGTCTCTTTGTCCCACATCCATCTGGTAGACGTTACTGCAGGATCAGAACCAGTTCTGCCAGGTTCTGCAACAGCTTCCACACATTGGCTGTCAGGATTCTGAACTCTGTTAAATGTGAATTTGTACCATTGTTCTGGGGAATGTTATTTTGTGTCACTGCATGTTTCAATGCTGTGTATGGATGGTATGAGAATAAAGCCACTTGACTTGACATGCTCTGATTACTGTGGCTTAAATACATTATCATTGGCGACTGTATGGGTGATTATAATGCTCATGGACATTAAGAGGGTGGGCACATTGCCATAAAAATTAATGCCACTGGCTCAAAGTTCTAAGGACCTGGATTCATTTTCCAGCCAGATACCCATCAGTGTAGAGTGTGCACATTCTCCCCACTCAAGTTACTCCAAACAACTTTAATTTCCCATCCATTGTTAAGGACAAAAAATATTATACAATGATTATTCTTTAACTGATGCCTATGTAAGGATGTTCTGTAGCCGAATGGTATCTCATTCTGCTTTGTGTTCAGTGCTGCTTTATTGGGAAAAAAATGATTCACAAAGTATTTGGATGAATGAGCAATAAGGCTTGAAACAGTTTTAGGTAATTATAAACTTTAGCAAAGGAAATGTGTAATCTGTATAGATTGATGTTAAGTTCCATCTTAAAGAAATGTGATATTAAGTTTACTAATAAAAGTGAGACTATAATTACTACCATTTAACAAAGTATATTCATTCATATTTACAAACTGGAATAAATGGAAACAGACCATACAGCAAGCACATCAAAGAGCAGTCTATACACTATAATCTCTCATGAAACCACTGATTATAACCTAGTGAAGCACAAGCTAGACAAAGTAGCCACCTTCACCTTATTACATTGATAAGAACTACTGCAATCTATTTTGAACCTGATGACATACTTATCAGCTGGACTAGATACATGATATACACGAATAGTAGAATAGAAAAACAAATTTTTGGATTTTTTTTTTTTATTATTATTATCTGGATCACCCTACTCCATTCCAGGGTAACAGGAATCTGGAATCTGTTTGGGAAGCATCGGGTGTAAGGCTGGAGCAACTCACATGATACATTAGGCAATTGAATGGCACACTTCTTTAGACCAAGCCAATTTATAGGCATTCTGGAAGAAAAGTGAAGTACAGTGAGAAAACCCAAACACAACATAAACAGTGATCAGGCCAGAATCAAACCAGCAGTGATACAAATACCTGCCATGCCACCACGAGGCTCTATAACAATTTTATAAATAATAATGCAGTGTATTGATAAAAAGTCTAGCTACCCCTTCTTTTGTAATTATCCTACCCTTATCAGTATGAAATTGGGCCATAGTGTATCCTATCAACAATGGGCATAAGGTGTCATCTAGCCCTGGATGAGATATCAAAGAGAATACGAATTTAAAGCCATAAATACACCCAACCACAGATAGAGTGTTTAGAGGAAGACACAACTAGAACATACAAACTCCATATAGAAAAGACCAGTTTGGCATTGAACCCTGTGTCTAAGCACTGTAATCTCACAATGTTATCTGTCTTTCCACGTTCTTAGTCTTCTAATTAATTCCTAGTGTTGACATTACACCCAGCCTGCTATAAAAAAGGATTATCTTAAAAGGGCTGATTGCTAAACCATACCCTTCAGCAGCAGTAAAAAGTTTTAAACCTTTTTTTTTTTTTTTCTTTAATGGGAAAGCCCCGACTCCTGGCCTAGCTGAGATAGTCTTACTTGAAACAGGTGGATTCTGTTAAGACAGTCCCTGGCTTCAAATCACAGAAATGCAGAGATCTCATCACATGGGCTTACATGCTTCAAGACAGAGGTGTTTTTATGCACTCATTCCTTTTACTTTTTTATGTAAATGGAAAGAGGTTAAAAATAAACTGATGCTTTCTGGCCTTTCTACCCTCTCTGTTCACTCAAGAATACTTCTCAGGTGACTGATTATGCATGTTAAAGTAAACAGAAATATTATGCCCTATGACTCAAAGTTAAATGTTTATGAACAGCAGCGCTCAGCCTGATGCTTTTTCAACTCTATCACATTTGTAGCATTAAGTCTGTCAAGAACACGGCATTTGGGAAAAACTGGACGAGGGCATCAGAAAGTCACTTCAAGTTAAGCATCAAAACAATAAAAAAGGCTGCTGCCATCTTCGGCAGCCTTTGTTTAATGGTATTATTGAAAAGACACACAAACACACACACCTCAGTGGCCATTAACAGAGATTGCCTAATCCCTTATTGCTTTGACCTCACCTTTTTATAACAAGTGTCAAATCACTCGACTCAACCAAGTTAAAGGTCATTTTTTATTCCTTCTCTCAAAGTGCTTTGTGGGTTTTTTGCTAGAAGCTTTTATTTTTTTTTCCTTTTGCTGTTTTTATCCTGAAAAAATGGTTATCATTTTATAGATTGAAATCATATGATGTTGTTGCTTTATTTATTAGTTATGTGTTTATGCATTAATTCTTATAGTTATGTGCTAGACCTTTTCCATAGAAATGTATAAAAATAGAATAGAATTTCAGAGAAGTTTAAAGTAAGTCTTTCAAAAGCTTTACTGCCACATTTTGCTATATTTTTGCAGCTGATTGGATAGTTTATATTATAAAGTTAAACAATTGCTTAGGCATAGCAAGTGTTCAGATATTTGAAGGTATAAAAAATTGTCCAGAAATAAAATTATTTTTCATGATAAAATAGTTTTAAAATGAGAAACCAATGAAACTGTTCTTTCTAGACAGTTATAGACATGATTGCGCTCTTCCATTTCTTATTCTTTTCCAATTATTTTTTCCTTTTTGCTGATGTCTTTTGATGACTAATACTTCAGTTCTTTTGAGGTATAAAAGCAGATATAATTTAGATTTATCTAATGCACTTTAATTAATGATGAACATAAAACAGTAATTATAATGTGAATTATTAGTAATACATGAAAGGTGCATTTTGAGTCCTTTCATTGTAACTCCACAATCCAACAGTTTGTGATATGATTGACACAAAGATAACATTACATTTTTATAAACTGATCATATTTTAATGAATATTTATTTAAATCTTAATTTCTTATCTTTTACAGCTTAACTTATCTGTCTTTTTTCAGTTTTTTGGTATTGCAGCAAAAGAATTATTCCAAATAACAGATCTTGAACTGTTTTGAGAATTAAACAAAAATAAAAATAAATGTAAAAATCAAGGAACGAGACTATTCAACTGATGTGTTGAGTGTATCTGTCAATTTTTTTTTAATTTGAAGTATTATCAAATAGATTTGATTTGAATGTAAAGTTAAATGGCATCTTACTCATGCTTTGTACCCAATACAGGCTAAAAAAAGACTGTGACTGTGCAACTTTAAAACTGGATTATGCCGAGTCAGAAAACATGGTGGGACAGTGGTCAATGGTGCAGCTCCAGAGTTCGCGTTCAAGTTTCTACTCAGGCACAGTTGATCTATTGTTTTTTTTTCCACATTCCAAAGACATGAATGTTACGTTCAT
Source organism: Polypterus senegalus (assembly GCF_016835505.1). Classification (NCBI taxonomy): domain Eukaryota; kingdom Metazoa; phylum Chordata; class Cladistia; order Polypteriformes; family Polypteridae; genus Polypterus; species Polypterus senegalus. The sequence continues at coordinate 79,601,778 of NC_053157.1, forward strand.
TAGAGGCTCTACACTGGCCCAGTAGTGAGTGTAGGTATGGTAGTGTGTCTGAGTGGACCTTGAAATGGGCTACGTCCAACTTTTTGTCCAAGGTTCTTTGGTTCTTTATCCTGAACTGAATAAACAGCTTAGACAAATTAATAGGTAAATTCTGAAAAAAGACAGATAAAGTATTTAAATTCCTTGTTCGGTGTCTGGTAGCTATCTAAACTATTTTGAAATACTTTTTAATTATCACTATTAATTATAAAGCACTTCTGTGCCTACATATTGCATTCACTGGACACCTACTGAAAACCGAACAATAAAAAACAGCCTCTACGTCCACATGGCACTGACCTGGATAGATGAATGAATCGACTTTAAATATGGGTGAATCTAGTTTCAGAAAAAAAAATGTGCATGAAAGTGTTAAACTCCAGGATGTTACTTTGATAAGCACAAAATTATGGTGTAATAATAAAATGGAAATGGTATAAAAGTCCTTGGGGAGTTTTTTCCCCCCATTACTACAAGTTCACATTTTATTTCTAAGATTCAAAATATAATTAAAGTTCCAAACTAGGTAATACAGTTAGTGAGTTAGACCAGTTTAATGATATTAGTAAATTCCAGGATACCAGATTCTTGCCAACACTGGGTACAAGGCAGGAAAAGACCCCTGCAGTACAATGGTCTAGCGCACAAGCCCGCATACACGGCTAAATTTGAGCTGGCAGTTAACTTAATACATGTTTTGGGCAGAAAAATTGGAGTACCCAGAGAAAAACACCAGACAAACATGGAGGGAAAATGTAAAGTCCACATAGGTGATTAATGGGAGTGGAATTTAAACTCAGACTCCTAAATCTATGGAGAACCAGCACTAACCCTTTTTATGAAATTATGAGGGACGTTCAAAAAGTTTCCGCACTTTTATATTTTCATTGGAAACTGTGAAGGGAGGGAGGAGTTATAATTGGGCAATAAAAAGTTGGTATGACGTTAGGAAAATTTCTTTGCAAACGAAGGTGACTAAGTAGAAAAGTGATGCAATTTGTTTATGAAATTCTTAATAAATAGAGTTAAAAAAGTGCAGAAAAGTTTTGAATGTCCCTCGTAATTTATATTTTAAATTAACTATAAAATCCTTTGAATATAGTCAGAAAGAAAGATCCTTGAATACTAAGAATAATAATTCATGATGAAACTCGCATTCTTAATGTAATTTATCCCAAAGCTCTGTTCCACCTGTACTATAAACTGCAAGGTCCCAAGCAAAGTAATTGCACAAGCAATCACCAATCTATGGAATCCATGGAGGTCATCAAAACACAAAACAAGAAAACTAAATAAAAACATATCACTTTAATTTCCTTCTCAGTGTGTACTGCAGGGTGTACAAATCATTTCAGTTCTCTTGTTGCCTTTGAAGTGTTTCTGAAAAAAAGACAATAAAAGGAATACATTGCAAATATTCTACACTACAATCTGTTAAAAATGTAACAAAAATAGTATTTCCATCTGCTTTTTTTCATTAATATAGCCTCTGAGTACATTGTTGGCACAAAGTCATGAATTAATGTTTTTTTCCAGTGTATATATAGAAGTAAAAATATACTCTTCAATAAATAAATATATAAAATAAATAAATGTTATCAGGAATTGCATAAATAAGCCTACTGTAGAAAGGTATAGCTTTACTAGGAGATTAATCCAGTAAAAAAGTTCATTATTTGCATTGAATGGCTGGGTTTCCACCCGAGTCCCACACTTCCTTCACAGTTCGGATTTTCATTGCAGAATTCAGAAGTCCACCATAGCTATGATAAAAAAAAGGCATTCATTCTGCAGGTATCATGTCCTTCCACTGCATTAGCTTTAACTACTCCCCCGTCTCTGTGGGGGTTCTAGTACAATGTGGCAAAACACAGTTTCCAAAACAGTGGGGTCATGACTTACTTATCAATTTCAGCTGGTCTACCTCATGTTGCAGGATCACTAGAGTGGATCAGGATTCGTCTCTTTTTTTCCCTTAGCACTTGTTATCTCTTGAGCAACTTCCTGCCACTTAAACATGATTACGTCTCCCAAACTTTAGTTTCCTGTGGGAGATTTCAGCTGCTTTCTGAAGGTGACTCTTTTACACCTTGCTTCCATGGAAACATGGCTGGAGGATATCTTCTTATTAAAAAGAGTTATAAGGTGTCTCTCAGCTGTATCCTAACACATCTCTATACAGCTCTGGAACTTTTTCCGGCTCCACAGGCCTTGGCAAAAAGTGCGTGAATTTTTGATGTCGTCTGGATCTAGTCCCATCTCTTGGAGTCCCGTCTTTGTTTAAAGCCACAAAATATCGACCCCCTTTGTCGCCATGCTTGTAAAGATTAGACGAGTATGTGTTATACCAGTTCTCTTCAAACTGCTCTCTGAAGACACATTCGGCTGTTAGTCTCTCCTAGATAAAATAATAATACATTGTTAATTATGTATTAAAAGCATTCTTGCAAAGATCTTTCAGAGTGAAATATATTGCCTTCAAAAAGAGTGCTCAGTATGTACTTTTTATAAAAACGGTTATATATTATATAAAATACATTATTAAAAAAAAACAGTATACATATTACACACAACAATAAGTAATCTAAAAATATAAAACTGCAATAAATGTTTGCAGCAGGACTGAGAAACACTGCTAGGTTTTCAATGCAAATGTTGTGTTGTATGAGATAATTTTATTATGCAGTATCTCATTACTATGGTGTATACTATTGCAGTAACACTGGCTGATGTGGAGAATAATGCTGGCAATATTTCAAAACTTGTGTATGGAAATAACAGCAAATAAACTATTTTATTATTGTATGAGGTACTGTTTTTATGTTGTTTTACGAACTACTGAAAACAAGCAATGGAACTGTTGTGCAAGCAAAGCAATTTCTCAATATGTTTCACCTTAAGTTATCTGAATATTTTTGGGAAATTACATTTCTAAAATAAACTATACAACAAGTGTCATCTCACAGGTGTAACATGGTCACATTTCCCATTTGTTGTGATCTTAAAACACTGTAATCACGTATGAATAAATAAGGAAATTCTGTGTAAAATATTTTAGGAACTTTACAAATTGGATTGTCTTCTCACACTATGTTAATTGTTGTGTAATAGTGAAGTATGAAATTAATGAAAGAAACTCCCAATAATTTTCAAATTTAGATATACAGTATGTAGTGATTATAAACATGTGCCACCTGCTGGTACTACTACATAGCTACAGTAAATGGAGCTTATATCAACCCTAGCCAAACCCACAGAAGCCACAGAAATCTATGTTTCACCTGCCCTTACTATTTATATATAACATTATATTCACAAACTGCTTAATCCAATTGAGGGTCACAATGGCCTACAACATAACCCAGCATCATCAGGCACAAGGTAGGAATCAGTTATGAACTGGGCACCAGGCTGACTCAGTTCATTCATGCAAACACTCATGTGGCCAGTTTAGAACAGCCAATGAATATACCATGCATGACTTTGGAACTGTACGAGGAAAAAATCAGAATACCCAAAGAAAATCCCATGCAGACACCGGGAGAAGGTGGACACCAGCAACAATCGGACTTTAGATTCAAACCCTGGACACTGGATCTGTATGCTAGCTGTTGTACTAATCGCAGTGCCACCACTAAACAGTGTATACACATTTTTAAAATTACCCTATTTATAAAGCAGGCTTAATAAACAATATACTGTATAAATGACTATTTATGGCAAGGCTCTTTACTAGACTTAAACTGGCAAAAAAGAAGAATTGCAGGCACTGTTACATATCAGTATTTATCTTTCTTTTTTGTGCTTTACCTTAGGTTAATAGTGACATAACTAAAGTCACCCTCAAAAGTTTAAATACTTTGGAAAGTTTAGTACTACTTGACAGATTTTGTTATTGTATTCACTTTTAAATATATTAAAATATTTTTTTTTAATCAGAGTCTGTTCCATGACACAATTAGCTTTTTTCCTTGCTAATGGGAAAGGACCACAAAACACTTGATCAACTAATGGAGACATTTGTATAGCATATATATTATATTACTCAAACAGCTTGAAAGTCTGTGTATATGTGAATCCTGAAGTCACGACCAGTTTCATCAAGATGAAAATTTAAAGGTTTTCTCATTGTGAGCTCACATTGTACTGGAGGTAGTGAATCTAAAATAGTTTACACAGGGAGAGAGTGTTTTCTGTGAAGGAGCACAGAAGATTTTTTTCCAGTCTTAAAAAAAAATGGGAAAATGTTGAAACTTGTTAGGTGTTGTTGCATTTAAGTAATGCGGAATGAAAATGTAGTAAAGGTATTAGATCATTTTATTAAAAAACCCACCAATCAAATATAAGATGGAATGTGTCGGGAGTGAAAACATTTTTAGGAAAAAAAATGTATTTTGAATATGGCTGAGCAAATGTGAGGATGCACTTTTCAAAATGAAATGTAATAGTCAACAAAACGTACTAATTTTAAATATAAGGAAATACTCACTGAGCCATAAAGTTCACCCTTGTCATTCATTCCCAGGTAAAGGCCACTGTCCACCCCGCGTATGCTGACCAGTCCTACTGCGACGCTTAAAAACTCCAAAATACCTGGAAAAAAAAAAAGAAATCCATAAATTAGCTCATCATTATATGTGTTCTTTCATAATGAAAGCATCCGACCCATCTCCATAAAGTACGTTTAACACACTAGACCCAAAGAAATGCACAAATCAAAAGCTTGCAAGTAAAGATCCGGTCAGAATTAGAGCACTTCTATCCATTGATTAAGTCTTAAGTAACAGGCCGACGTGACATTTAAAATACGGATCTTTGGATTAAATCGCAGCATCTTTCTCGTCGCATGTACTACAGATTGTATCTTCACTACGTGCGGCACTAATTAACACTATAAACAACTGAACTCATGTTGCTCAGCATGGGGCACGCATAGTTTCAGCAGATGCGTGGTATGTCACAAATAATTTGCATGCTTGTCAGTCATAGCGCAACTTTGATTTTATAACAGGTAGGTGCAACTTTGAAAAGACCGCAGTACAAATAAAAAAAAAAGAAAATCGATGTCCTTCGAGAGACTTAACCTTTACATAAATTGTAATGAACCAGTGAGTCAACCAACAAAGAAGCCACATCTAACAGGAGGAAGCGTAAGGGCTGAATAAAGGCAAAAAAAAGTTAAAAGCCGTGACCACAGATGTTTGATCTTCCACAACAATTACTCATAAAAACAATCGAACTGGTTAAATGTAAAAGGTATGACATGGCAAATGCGTCCTCGCCCACCGATATTTCACTAACATTTTTCCCCATTCAACTTATGCATGTGATGGGTCCTAAAAATTGACAGCTGAACGGAGTCATGTTAAAAATGCATAAACCTCACCGAAGCGACTGTGGTCTTTACGTGTCCCTTGCACGCTGCCGTCGGGGTGTATCTCCAGGTGGAAGCCTGTCCTGCAGTAGAGCTGCCTCCGGCGCAAGGTTCCTTGCAGGTGGGAGGCTGACGCGCTCCGGGACAGTCTTTCGGCTTGTGCCAAGTGATCTCCTATTAGAAAAGGTCCGTCTCCGGCAGGAGGTAGCACAAAATGAGAACCGACGTGTCCAAAGCTTTCTAAACCGTTGAAGAAACTCCCTAGCTCGGCCAAAGGAGCCATGAGAAATAACGATCGCTTCCAGGTGAATTTGGCTGTCGCGTGATTGTAGCCTGTAAGCCAAAAGCAAACAGGTCTGTGATCGAGGAAGACTGTTCACATCCAACACTTGCACGGTCGGTTCCTCTTTGAGAAAACACGAAGTTCTGAACAAATTATTTTCGATGCGACGCAATTTCCAGGCTCCGTAACTATAACTTTGTGGAATCTGAGGGCTTCTTCCTTATGAGTGAGCACTGCTCACGAAGATCTCCAGCTTGTGTCGTCTCTGAATAAACGGATCAGATTAGCCTCCTGTTTAAATACATAGCGCGTGTAAGTACCCCCTTGACATATGCAAATGAGCTTCAACGAGCCTCGTTTTTTGAAATATTACTCTCTACTATCATGAACCTTTTGATATTAAAATTAACTTGCACGAGTCATTACGTAGACCTGTGCTACTTATCACCTCTTCTGCAAGCTCTGAAAAGATGTTTGCAGCTAGAAAGGAGCAATTTAAAGGTAAGCAAGAGCGGCTGTTTGAATAGATGAGAAAGCGAGTCTTGAAATGAGACGCTTAAGCGTGAGATGCGTAAATAATGTGTACGGGTGGCAGGTGCAAGAGGAGGTAAGGGGCGGTGCCACCAAAGCAGAGCTCTGCCCTGTCGGGACGCGGGCAAGGGATCAAGAATCCTTACGTGCGTGTGGGGGTGTGCTGGTGGGTGGTAATGTGGAGAATCCCGTAGCAAAGCTAGGTATTGGGCATCTATAAAACACGAATCTTTCTTTCTTTCTTTCTTTCTTTCTTTCTTTCTTTCTTTCTTTCTTTCCCTAATCATTTGCCATTTGAATAGTCCTTGCAATAATATGGTAAAGAATGCAAGAAATTCATATATATATATGAGATATATGAGAGTATATATTGAGATTTGTTGAGATATATGAGAGTATATATTGAGATTTGTTGTGCAATACTCTACTCGTATATATATATATATATATATACAGTGTATATATATATATATATATACACATACATATATATATACGAGTAGAGTTTTGCACAACAAATCTCAATATAATGTATTTATCAAGCTGGTACAGTGACACAACTGCCCTCATGACTTCATAGTCATAGGATCAAATCCTGGCATGGTCGATGCCTGGCACACATGTGTCTTATGACTATGTGTACCTAAATTTGTGCCATCCAAATTACACAGACATTCAGATAGGTAAATTGCCATTGCTAAACTGGTCCCTTTTAACAGAGTGAGGGTGTAAATGTAAATGTGCCCTGTCTTGTCCAGAGCCCTTTCCTGTCTTGAGTCCAGTGTTGCTATAACTGGTAACAGCTTCTCACAACTATGCAGTGGATACGTTTGTTAGAAAGTGGATAGATGGATGGATGGATGTTCTGCATTGCCGTATGGAAATTACTTGAAGACATTAAATATATAATAACAATATGCACATGATTCAAAGATAAAAAGAGGTGAAGTCTATTTCCACTCTGGGGGAACAAATTACAGTAGAATCCTAAAAAAGTCACCATTAAATCTTTATCACATGCATAATAATTGTCTTGTTTGAGAACTGTTGGTTAAAAGAGAAAAAAAAAAACACAAACAAATGAAGCATTTGTTAGACGTTTGTTATTTTTATTTCCCAATAGTGCTTGCCATTTACATATAACTATATGTTCAGTGTACATGTTCATTTATTAATGCAAGATTATTTTGAATTTTTATTTTCAAACCTCATGTTAAATTCAAAATTATTTCCTGTTTCTTTTTCTCTTATTCTAGTCTCATTTTCATCTTTAGATAGTTTTCTTGGAATTTTGGGTATACGTGAATCCATCCATTTGCCTTAAATGCAATTTTTGTCTATTAATACAGTGGGTGTTAATTCTGGCAGAGATATATCTACATAAAATAGAAAAAAGACAGAGCAGACAGTGAAGGGACTACTGATATAGTGTGAGAGATAAGATATCTATCTATTCTTCGATCTATTTGTCTAACATACCAGCCCACTTCGTGGTCTCTAGGAGCAAGTTCTGGGTGCAAGGCAGGAGCGCTGGGTGGGATACCAGGCTATCTCAGGGTCCACTCATGCCCATACTCATTCACACAAGCCCAATTTGGAGTTGCCAAGTAACCTTGCATGTATGTATTTAAGATATTTGAAGAAAGCTAAAGTACTTGGTGAAAACAAACATAGACGTGAGGAAAAAAGTGCAAACTATACAGAGATATGATAGGACTAATGCAAATATTATTGATGTAGAAGTAAATTCAGCCTCCATTCATGTTCTAAGTAACTTAATTCCAGTTCAAGGTTGCAGGAAGCTGAAGACTGTTCTGGTAGCACTAAAACTCAAGTTAGGAACAAGCTCCTAACAAGTGGCACTTCATTGTATTGCCCATTCATGAATAAACTTACATTTACCATTAGAGTAGTCACATAAAAGAACAAGATTTAACTTAACATACTGTACATAGTCTGACTTGGGATTTGAACCACATTTGCTTGAGCTGAGCAGCAAGCAAGGGTATCCACTGCATTCTGTATATTTAAATATATAAATGATAAGTAGAGCTATGCTTAACTAATTATTATGTCATATATAATAGTTTAAAGAAACAAACAACCTTTATATTGTATTATAGTATTTTTCTGGTTTGTTAATGTAACAGTACACAGCTACAGTTCTGTTATTTCATGTATTTTTGACAACAGGTGTCATGACTGGTTAAGTGAATTGCTTAAGGTTACAGGATGGGTCACTGGAGGGGACTAACTGTGAAGGCTTGTGGTCTAAATTCCACTTCTTTAACCACTAATCTACATTGCATAAGAGTGTACAGTATATATAATAGTGTAATGAACTGGTCAGTTTGGTCAATGAGTTATGGCATTATACTGTAACCCAAACCTGCCCTTTTCACTTCCCAACAGCATGTGACACCGAGCAAGTCAATTAAACTGTCCATGTCCCACTTTAAAAAATATTGTTAAAAAGGGTGATTTGTTATTTTGACGTTGTAACAAAGTTAAATTATAATTTAAAAATACTTATAGTATGTACAGTACAGGCCAAAGTTTTGGACACACCTCCTCATTCAATGTGTTTTCTTTATTTTCATGACCATTTACATTGGTAGATTCTCACTGAAGGCATCAAAACTATGAATGAACACATGTGGAGTTATGTACTTAACAAAAAAGGTGACATAACTGAAAACATGTTTTATATTCTAGTTTCTTCAAAATAGCCTCCCTTTGCTCTGATTACTGCTTTGCACACTTTTGGCATTCTCTCGATGAGCTTCAACAGGTAGTCACCTGAAATGATTTTCACTTCACAGGTGTGCCTTATCAGGGTTATTTAGTGGAATTTCTTGCTTTATCAATGGGGTTGGGATCAGCAGTTGTGTTGTGCAGAAGTCAGGTTAGTTGGACGATCATTTATTTTTTAACAGGACAATGACCCCAAACACACCTCCAGGCTGTGTAAGGGCTATTTGACCAAGAAGGAGAGTGATGGAGTGCTGTAAATGGTCATGAAAATAAAGAAAACACATTGAATGAGGAGGTGTGTCCAAACTTTTGGCCTGTACTGTACATGTAAATATGGAGTGTCTCCCTGGCTTATGTTGATGATCATAGATCTAGTGTCCTGGGTTTAAATCTTGTGCCAGGTTGTTTACCATGTGGAGCTTGAACATTCTCTCCATCTCTCTTCCATACCACTAAAAATGTGCAAGTGAGGTTGATTTGTGAGTCCAGATTATTAGGTTGATCCCAAAATTTTTATCATAGGTTCATTGGCAATTTAAAATTGGAAATGTGAGTGTAAGAATATTTGTGAGTGATTGAGTGGGTTCTGCGGTGAGCTTGTACCCTTTTCAGGGCCGTTTCCTTCCTTATGGCAAATGTCACAGCAGATGTGATGTGAATCTCATGTGAGTCTCGACCTATGAGGAATTTGCATATTCTCCTAATTTTTGCAATGGTGTTCTACCTGAAAGTTCACAGTTTTCTGATATGCCTAAAATGTGCAGATAAGGCTGACTGATGATTCTCAATTTTCTAATTATGAATGAATATGAGTGTGTGTGTGTGTTTGTGTGAATTGCCCTGGTGTTTGTGCGTGTATATGTGTAAGGAGTTTGCATGTGCTATGTCTGTATAGGTTTTCTTTAAATATTCCAGCTTTCCTTCAACATTCTAAAAATGTGTTTTATGTTAATTGATTCTAAAGTTGCCCCATTTGGGTGGGTGTGTCTAAGTGGGCCTTGCAATGCACAGCTGCAAGATTTTGGTTTGGTTGTTGCCTTGTACCTGATACCTCCTCTTACTTGCTACTTTTTTAAATGGGTTAAATAAAATAATGGCGGAGTGGCTGGTATTTGCCCATTAGAATATATTTCAATTCCAAATAATTCTGTGTGCAAAAATGATTTGAAATCTATGATTAGTCTAGAAGACAATCACCTTCTTAATTCATTGTGGTTTATAAATCTGTGTGCAGTATAAACATGATCAGAAGTACATTGCATAGGAAGAAGGTTATAAGCGTATCCTTGCTGCTAGCTTTTGCTATGAAATTCATTAGTTACTTGCCAATGATGCTTGTGCCCCTACATGGACAATGACTGGATAGCAGTTCTTTGAATCTGCCTGTTTGTTTTTTCTTTTGTAAATAAATGTTCATGATCATATGATACATAGGCCATTTATAGCTTTTCTAGATTTTAGGTATAAAGGTAAACTAAGTTTTTCTTTAGGGACAATCTAGGGGTCTATCTATCTATCTATCTATACACATCCTGTAAATATGGTTACAAGGTGTTCTCCGTTACACAACCATGAAGCACACTTGCAAATCCTGTAGTACTTTATGAAAGGGAGTTTCCCAGCCCCAACCGAAATGTTCAAATATGATATCTACATTGCATCACATTAAGGGACCATTAGTAGATGTTAGAAATCTTTAAAGCTAAGATTTGCCTGAAACTGGTGGACTGAATGAAGAAGCAAAAGCTCAGATCACAGACAGATGTTATGTTCTCATAGGCTATAATGTGTTATAGTTTGCTTGCTTGCCATAATAAAATTTTCAAAACACATCTGTGTAAATGCTATCACTTCAGTGTCAAACATCAACTGATCTCTTCCTTCTTTGAACAAAATCTGCTTAATTGTGGTGTTAAAAAAATCAAAGAGAAGGAGATCAAAGTCGGGAAATCCAGTAAAGGCAAGAGTCACCCCTCTTAGTTATAAATGAAGGAAAAGAATATTAGGAAAAGAAAGATATTAAACATGTTTGAAATCTATATCAAATGCACTGACTTTTTCATTTAATGACCTACAAATCAAAATCAGAAGGAATATGTTTAAATATAGTCAGTAGGGCTGGGATAATACATCAAATGTGTGCATTACTTTAGAGTAAGTGTCTTCAAATAGCACCAGTAGTACATTTATGGCTTTGTATTTCTACCTTGTCTACCTTTCTGTTGCGGTCTTAAAAGAACAGAAAAAAAACATACAATGAAAATTTTAGTGGAAGGAACCGATGAGACAGGAACTGAAACTCTAGACATGACCTATAGCAATGCAATGTGAGTGAGTAATACCCCTTGATAAATCCAGTGACACTTTCTGAATCATCAAAGGATAATCTTAGTGAAATTAGTGGCTTTGTTTGTTTGCTTTATGAAGCTAATTTTACCAAAGAAGGCATTTAAAAAAGATACCCTCTTATTAAAACAAAAGCAGACTGTAAAAAATTGGGGCTAATACAACTCATTTGTTGCTATGAGTTAGCTTATTCATCATTGACACAGACTAACAGTGGGTCAAGAAGATCAGGTTTGGGAAATGTCGCCCTAAGGGTTTTGATGTCATTATTTCAGCTTTAAACTGCACTTAAAATATATTAATCTAGCCCTGCCACTGTTTCTTCATAAATTATCCTGCAATAATGTATGAAGAAGAAGTGACTGATCTGCACACTTTTAATCAGGGAATACATCAGAAGCAGCAGGGGTTTATATTTGCTTATTAATTTGGAAACTGCTAAACTGGTTTAGCTTGGTGAAGGCAGTATCTTTAGAGTGAAGACTTACAAGGTACGACCTTCTCCAGAAACTGCTAATGGTGGCCGTTAAAGATCACATGGACTTATTGAAAAGGAAAAAGGTGGTAACAGGGGTATCCATCATCCCAGTCTGGCACGAGCTTACAGCAGTTCTATTCTATTGCAGTTTTATGGACAATAGCACTCCTCACTTCTCCAGTAGTAGTTCTACACCTCATTTGCTATGTAATACACATTTAAATGGCTGCAGATTTAGTCCCTTTGATGTTTCTTGTCAGTTGTGAAATGCTGAACTTTACTAACAACCTAAGAAAATAATTTAGCCATAAAAACTCATAGAAGGTATTTAATTATCATTGTAATTATTATTTGTGCAGTGGTTATAGCTGCTGCCTTGCAATTCTTTGTAACTAGATTGAAATTCTGGCCTAGCATGGAATCTCCATGTTCTCTCTTTGTCCAAGTTGTTTTTTTCTCTACTTACTTGAATGTTCTTACCACAGATGTGTGTTTTGAGTCAAATGGTGTCCCTAACTTTGTATAGTAATAGTACATGTATGTGTGGATATAAATTGCAATTGCAATGTACTGGCACCCTGTCCCAGGCTGCTTATTATTTTATGGCCAGTGGTGTGGGGGGTGGGTCACTGTTCCCTGTGACCATGAGCTGGATTGGCAGATCTGTTTCTAATAATAATACGTTTACTTATTTGATGATGGTCTGTCGACATAAACAAAATGAAATAAAATGAATTAATGAAGGACACAATAATAGTTATCATACAGTATGGATGATTGCTAACATGCATGGTCAGGAATTTTGACCACTTTCTATTCCTAATTGTTCACTGGTTGATTTCCATCTGAATGTGAATTATAGTATTTGCATAAGCACCAACTAAATAATTAAAGAGAAATAAAAAATTTGGTGGACATCACAGTGACTAGAGCTGCTTCACACCAGTGTCCTTCTAGTGAGGTGAGGTTTGCATGTTCTCCACATGTCTACATAGCATTTTTCCACCAGATGTCAATTTATGCAATTCAAGGATGTGCATGTTAGGTAAACTGGTGATGCTCAAAGATCGGGAATTGGTAAAACATATTCTACTGTAGACAGCCAGCTGCATTTATTTTGGCTGCAACAAACATAACCAGTAAGAACTCCTATAATTTGTATATTTTAGAATCTGGTTAAAGGATAAGTGTGGTATTTTTAAAGACAAAACTATTTTTTTCATGATCAATGTATATATAAATTTGCCAAATTGTTTTCAATTTTTTATAAATTTAAAAAACACTTAGCCTGTTCTTGCATATTAAAATAGAGGTTCAGAATCCAGACGTGAATACAAAAGCCTTAAAACTTACTAAACACATCAACTATTCAAGGCAAGAATGTTACAGAGTATTGATCCACCACTTGAGATTTCACAAATATTGTGAAACAGTTTATCCATATCATTTTAGGAAGGAAATAAAGCAAAAAGCATAGCATTTTTCTGAGATTTATCCATTTTAAAAGGAGACTGGATATGCAATTCAACTTGCTGTTTCTCTGCCCCCACAACCTTTTACGGTTGCAGATTATTAATGTTTTTGAATGATGGCACAGTAAAAGTAAACGTGTGTACATATATAGGAATGGCCCTTACAATGAACTGGCACCCTGTTCCAAGTTTCTTCTTGCTTTATGGCCAGTGCTGTTGGAGGTTGGCCATTGTTCTCTGTGGCAAGGAACTGGATGGGCCTTCCCCCTTCATTCATCAGTCAAGAGTCCTGTCTTCAATTCAAAAAATCATTTCCATGGGGCTTTAGTTTCCTGTTTATGATGTGCATTGATTATTCTGCAAGTTTATAGTTAACAATATTTTAGCAAAAAAAGCATATATCTTGATAACTGACATACGCATCATGCAACATGAGTAATGTGTGATTTTTTTTTTCTTTTTTCTATGTTTTGGTTTTTTTTTTACATCATTTGCAGAATTGGTCACTATTGATCTCTATTACATCATGAACTTTTTTCATCCCTATTATTTATGAAAACATGAAATAAATTTTTTTTCTTTATCACCACTACAAGCTACATGGAGTAAGAACAGGGCTGGCGCCACCATTAAGGTGAAATAGGCATTCAACCAGGGTGCAGATTATAAGGGGGAAAAACACAGCCTCACAGGTTAGCTACCAAACAGTTGGTTGGTGCACTAATAAGATGGCCTGGAGCACAAAATAGCCTAGCACCAGCAAGAAGCATATTAAAAAAATATAATTTTTGGGCAGAGTAGTCATTTAAGATTGTGCATTACTCACCATGTGGATGTGGCATAACATTTGAAAGAATCAGCTTTATTCTATTGCCGAGCTTGCAAGCAAAGCTTGGATTCAAACCCACTGACCCATACAGATGTGTTTTTGGACCTCATCCCAGAGTAGAGCTGGTTCTCCTTGCTGTTCCACAGAAGATTGTACTGGTTTGCATTTTTCCTTTATGTCCTTTAGGACAATGAAATACACCATCCATCTTCTAGAGACTCATGTGTGTTATGTTTTAGCCAGGGTTTATTCCCTTTCTTAAGCTTGTTTTATGTTTTGTGTTTTTTTTTAAATCTGTATCATTATTTTTCATATTTGCATATTATTACTTTTGGGCTTGTTTATCACCTTCATTTTATCTCTCTCTCTTTTGTTTTGTGGGTGGTTCTCCACCCTGATGTCACTCCTGCTGAGACCTACCCCTGGCTATATATTCTACCAGGGAAGAAGCCTCAGTAGCGATTCATTGAAGTACCTTAGAGTGTGTGAGTTTTACTGTTTTTGGTTGCATTTTCTTTTTACCTTGATAATTTGCTCTATTTTCTGCATTTCGAATACTGGATTATATATTAGGGCCTGTCTGTTTTTAATTGCCTTTTAGGTAACTCTTTTTTGCTCTTCTACACCTTTTTGTTATTCTTTTGTGTTATTAATAAATATATTTGTTTATAAAAGATCTTCTTGGATTATCTATGTTAGATGGACTTTTTCATGATTTCTTCTGTTGTAAGTTTTTTTGACTTATTTTGGAGCATTTTGAACTTTAAAAAACAGTTTCTCCAATTTTGGGCCTAGTCAGGCCAAAGTCTACTGTTAGTAGTTAGTTAGAATTAGTTTTTTTTATTAGTGCTGTGTCAACAATATGCAGCAGTACCTACTATTTCCTTCTGAGAACCACACAGTATCAGCTAGAATCTCTGTATGTCTCACTGATATTGCACCCAGGATAAAGAAAACCATCTGTAGCTCAACCTGGCAAAGACAGACTTCCTTGTTATCCCAGCTTGTACATCTGCTCAGCACCCCATCTTTGTTCAACTTTGCCCATTATCACAACCTTCATGTTCCGATTGATAACCAGCTGTCCTTTAAAGACATGTTGCTACAGTCTCTCAAGGTCTGGACAGCTGCAACTCTCTGCTGGCAAGAGTACCAGCATGTGTCACTAAGATACTGCAGATGATTCAAAATGCAGATACATATCTAGTGTTCAACCCACTGAGGAAGGTACGTATCACTCATCTTTTTAGATCACATGTCGACTCCCTGTAGCATCATGTATTAAATTAAAATCCTTGATTCTTGCCTACACAATCGTCAATGGGTACCTATATATACAGTGTGTGTGTGTGTGAATATATATATATATATATATATATATATATATATATATATATATATATATATATATATATATATATACTAGCTGGTCCCCATGGCTCCCTACTCCTGATGTCACACTTCCACCTCCCCTCGGTCCACAGCCTCTGTGTCGGATTAGAGCGAATATATCACTCCTGCAAGCGAACTATGATTATTAGCATGATGAAGTCGAAAAATCAACCAGAATGTTCAAGCAATTTAATGAAAAAAAGCTAAACTAAATCCGTTAAGTAGTTCCCTCGTTCACTAGCTAAGTGGAGTTAAGGTACATGCCCTGAGGCTGGTGTTTCAGTGAGGAGGTCCAGACCCCTGCCCCCTGGGCCTGCTGCATGTCTCTCAGATTCGTGCAAATAAATTGGTACTGCAAGGGAACTATGATAGACTGCGCAATGAGAGAAGTTGCAAAATCAAACGGAATGTTCAAGCAAATTATAGAAAAAAACCTGATCTAAATCAGACAGACATACATACAGACAGACGGATTATATATATATATATATATATATATATATATATATATATATATATATATATATATATATAGAGATATATATATTGTCACACACGTGTGCATGGGAAGCAGCTGAAGGGCTTAGACAATACTGTTTATAGATCTGCCCAGGGGGGGTACGCTGACGCTCTTTCTGAGTTCTCTGCAGGTCTTACCCGGAAATCCCACCAGGAGCCGCCATTTCCAGGAAGGACACACCACCTCCGCACCGCCCCAAGAATGAGGTCACTTCCGTTCCGCCCCAAGGGTGATGTCACTTCCAGTTCCGGCCCAGAGGACGACATCATTTCCGCCCTCTGAGCTATAAAGCTCACTGCCTTTGCTTAGGCAGGCAGTTCTGTTTTGGACTCTGTTGTGTAACAACTGTTTAAATATGCCTCAAAGACTTTTGCAGCCGGGAAACCGAATTAAACGGGTGGCTGCCCCAAACCTTTCTACGTCTCTGGTCTCCTCTTCTTACAGTGGCGTAGTCGGCAGGATGGTGTCCCCGATGAACCAGGGACACGAACTTTCATGGAACCAGGTGGGTGAGTACCGGGCCGAAGTTTCAGGGCAGGGAGCGCCGGAGGGTCAGGAAGGACGCTGTGCAGGCTCTGCTCCATGAGCATAACCCGGGCTGACCACCCATCTCGTGGAGAAGGTAGAGGGGACCCACAGGCGGGGCTGGCTTCTGGGGAACACACGAGTGGCTCAGTATGCTCTCCTTGGCAGGAAAGCCGAGCTGCCCATCGGGACCAAGGTCCCTGTTAACGATGGGTTGTCCCCAGGCTGGCAGGTGAAAGAAATAATAAACTGGGAGTTTAACCCAAACAAAGGGCTGTCAGAGCAGGCTATGGCTCTCTGGCAAAGGTGGGTGAGTGGCTACGCCATTCGAGTTGACCCCTACAGATAGTGCAGCAAGTGGCCTGTTTTTGCTGCTAAAAAAGCTACCCCAGGATTTTGCCCAGCCGGCCTGGGGCGAATTCCATTCTATGGACGAGCTGCTTCAAACCTTGCAAACCCAGAAGCCGGCTGTGAAACCTGGGAAGGCAGAACAGCCGCTCTGTGGACTACCCGGGAGCTATGTCCTACTAAAGCAGTCCCTTCCACGCAATCCAGAGCCTGTTCCGAAGTCGCCGGGCCGTCTGGCTTGCGACCTGTCGGGGAACAAGGCGGACCGTAGGGGACAATGGCGGGTTGTTTGTGTGCCCTTAGCAATCCCTGGCGGATAAACATACGGGGAGCTTCTTATTAATGGTCATAAAATAACAGCGCTGTTCGATTCCGCAGTAACGGTCTGTCGTTGCTCGCCGCTTTATTCTACCGCAACAGTGGATTAAAAAGAAGACCAGTCTAAAATGTATACACGGAGATATCGCCGCATAATACCGCCCGGTGTTACGTATGTCTCGGAGGAACCCTTCGGCGGCTTACCGTAGCGGTACACCCGGATCCTCCGTTTCCCGTAATCCTCGGGCGGACTGGTCTGACAGTAACGCGTAGTTTAGAAAGCATTCCCGAAAACTTTTGGCCTCGTATAGATGATAAAGACTCATCTCAAGCTGCTTCCACACCGTAATCAGCCGACAGGGAGTGGGGCGGTAGGCCAAGAGAGTGACGAAGATACTCCCGGACCGCCGCTGGCTACTACGCCATCCACTAGCGCCCGCAGCGGGAGGATTCTCCGCCCTTGAGGTCAGACCGACCCGCTCTCTGAGTTGCACTTTCAGTTTAGAGCGACTCCGCTTCTTTCAAGAGAGAACAGTGGAATGACGACTCTCTGAAGCACATAAAGAATGCAGTGGTTCTCGTTAACGCCAACGCGCGATTTGCCCATGCCACAGGGACCTCACTTTGTCATGGATAATGAATTATTGTATCGGGTTGCTGAACATGAGGGGAAGGTCCGAAGTTGTTGCTAGTCCCGCTGACCTACCGGCGGCAGGTTTGCGAAGTTAGCCCACTCTCACCTTCTTGGAGGCCATCTCGCCCGATAAAACATTAGAGCGCATTAAGCTCCGTTTTTTTTGGCCGGGGATTAATGAGGAGGTTCGCCGCTTTTGCATTTCCTGCCCGGAGTGTCAACTGCGGCAAATTCCTAGGAAGGACCGTGCTCCTCTGATTCCCCTTCCCTTATTGACGCTCCTTTGACAGGATTGGGGTGGATATAGTAGGACCCCTGGAGCCCTCAGCCCGAGGATATAAATATATACTCGCCCTCGTGGATTATGCAACCCGATTCCCTGAAGCCGCTCCATTGCGCCGCTACCACTAAAAATATTGCACGGGAACTAGTAGGAGTCTTTTCACGCGTGGGCATTCCTAGAGAAGTCCTGACGGACCAAGGAACGCCTTTCACCTCGGAAACGCTCAAGGAGACTGCCAAGTTACTGAAAATAAAGCATTTAAAACCTCGGTGTATCATCCTCAAACCGATGGGCTAGTGGAGAGATTCAATCAAACTCTCAAGCAAATGCTACGTAAGGTAGTCAGCAAGGATGGGAGGAATTGGGACCAACTCCTCCCCCTTGTCCTCTTTGCCTACCGGGAAGTCCCTCAAGCCTCTACGGGGTTCTCTCCCTTTGAATTACTATACGGAAGACAGCCCCGGGGCTTATTAGATATTTTAAAAGAGGGCTGGGAAGGGGAGGCAAAGAAAGTAGAAGTGGAACTGGAAATCAAGCGAATGCTGGCACTAGGAGTGATCGAGGAAAGTAGTAGTCCCTGGTCCAGCCCCATCGTCTTGATTGCTAAGCCTGACGGCAGTTGGAGGTTTTGCAATGACTTCCGTCGGCTCAACCAAGTTTCCCGATTTGATGCTTATCCCATGCCTCGCGTGGACGACCTCCTCGAGAGACTGGGACCAGCCAAATTCTTGACTACACTTGACATGACAAAGGGGTACTGGCAGGTTCCTTTAACGGAGTCCGCAAGGAAAAACGCGCTTAGCACTCCTAGCGGACACTGGCAGTATCGTGTCCTTCCATTCGGTTACACGGGCGCTGCGACTTTTCAGCGCCTGGTGGACAAAGTGCTCCGCCCCATAACTCGCTCTGTGCTGCCTATCTGGATGACGTTGTCATCTATTCCAGCACCTGGAAGGAGCACATACAGCAGGTCACAGCAGTATTACGGACATTGGGAGAGGCGGGCTCGATCAACCCCAAGAAATGTTACTGGGTTGAGAGAAGCCAAATATTTGGGCTACCTAGTGGGCCGGGGTACTGTGAGGCCACAGTGTTCCAAGTTGCAAGCCATAATGGCCTGGCCCCGTCCGCAAACCAAGCTGCAAGTCCAATCCTTTCTCGGTTTGGCCGGTACTACCGCCGGTTTGTGCCTCGCTTCTCCGAGAGCGCGCCTTGACCGACTTGACAAAGAAAAGAGCTCCTAATACGTGGTATGGTCTGATAAAGCGGGGCTGCATTCAGTGACTTAAAAGGGCTCTGACTTCAGCACCTATCTTAATCTCCCCTAACTTCTCTCTCCCTTTGTCCTCCAGACGGACGCCGGACACAGGCTTGGGAGCCGTGTTGAGCCAAAGCGCCGACGGTGTTGAACACCCGCTATGTACCTGAGCGGAAACTGTTGGACCGGGAGACCAGGTACGCGGCGGTGGAGAAGGAGGCTTTGGCGATCAAATGGGCGGTGACGCAGCTGCGGTACTACCTCTTGGGTCGCGTGTTCACTCTGGTGACGGATCATGCGCCTTTAAAGTGGATGGCCCTTCACAGGGAGTCAATCCGCGGGTCACGAGGTGGTTTCTTGACCTGCAGCAGTACAAATATACGCCGCTCATCGACAGGGGTCCCTTCATGCCAACGCCGATGCCCTCTCCCGGCCCACGACCTCTCGGTGCAGGTCGCCCACCCGACGGGTCTGGGCTGAGGGGGGAGTCTTGTCACACACGCGTGCATGGGAAGCAGCTGAAGGGCTTAGACAATACTGTTTATACATCTGCCCAGGGCGGGTACGCTGACGCTCTTTCTGAGTTCTCTGCAGGTCTTACCCGGGAAATCCCACCAGGAGCCGCCATTTCCAGGAAGGACACACCACCGCACCGCCCCAAGAATGAGGTCACTTCCGGTTCCGCCCCAAGGGTGATGTCACTTCCAGTTCCGCCCAGAGGACGACATCATTTCCGCCTCTGAGCTATAAAGCTCACTGCCTTTGCTTAGGCAGGCAGTTCTGTTTTGGACTCTGTTGTGTAACAACTGTTTAAATATGCCTCAAAGACTTTTGCAGCCGGGAAACCGAATTAAACGGGTGGCTGCCCCAAACCTTTCTACGTCTCTGGTCTCCTCTTCTTACAATATATATATATATATATATATATATATAGAGAGAGAGATATGTATGTATGTATGTACAGTATGTATGGAGACACTTATGCTCCTTCTTGATTACTAAGGTCAGCTGATGAATGACGTCTGGTCTGCATGACATCAAAACTTTTCATATGTAGCTTCTAACTGGTGAAACAAGCTTCTCAACTCCATTTAAACCCCAAACTCCCTCAATATGTTTAAGAAGCATTTGAAGACTTTCTTGTTTGATGAATCACTGTCTAACTCAAGTTCCCAAAGTGGTCGATATCGACCCCCTGGGGTCGATTTGAACTTTCTAGGGGTCGATAGTTTCAATAAAAAAATGTGGGGGTCGACGACAGCAAAAATAGACCCCCTTACTACTGCTATTTTTTTGATACTTCAAAATATCTATGATTCCAACAGGTACCTAATTAAGAAGTAAAATAATTCAAAAAACCACTTTTTTGATAAAAACACATTACATACCAAACTTGCGCACAAAAAGGTAAAATGTGTCATTAAAAGAGTCACACGTAAGAATGCATGAAAATACATGCAGCACAAACATGTCTGTGCATTGTCTTATTGAACGTATCAAAGCAAGTGCGGAGATGAAAAACCGTTGCATATCCTCACTTGCTCACGGTGGGACAAGACAACGGATATTCAATATTAGCAGAATCTATCAGTCTTGTACAGTCATGCTTTCATAAAATACTATAAATTGGTTTGTTCGATATGACATGTACTTATTTGTAATTTGAACTTTGAATATAATTATTTATTGAGGAGCAGTACTACGAAAAAGAAAATCAGAGGACACAGTTTATTTATTCGAGTTTGAACAAAAATCTTCTGTTTTGAGTAAGTACATACTTTATTGTTTTTTTTTTATCACAGGGGCTGTCGAAATTTTTTGTTGATAAATGTTTTTATTTCTTCAGATAATAATATGACTGAATCAAAAAAGAAATGCAGACAGTACAGCTTGGACTATTTGAACTTATTTTGAATTTACATATTTATTTCATAAATGTCAAAAATGTAAAAAAAAACTCTGTTTGTATTTTTTTGCTTTAATTTTCATTAGTGCAGGTTTCGATATTAAATGTTGCACAAGATAATGCCATATTCTGTAGTCCTTCTATCTTTTTTCAATCATTAATTACAAGTGATTAAAATGAAAAGTTTGCTACAGTATCTAGTGAAATATTTAATATTGAGTACTGTACAAATTTATTAATCTGAGTAAGTAAAGTAAATGACTAGGGGGTCGATGGTTTTAATAGTTTTTGGTAAAGGGGTCTGCGGCCGAAAAAAGTTTGGGAACTCTTGGACTAACTGATCTTAGCTGTTAGTTTTTGTATCCTAGGAATTGTAACTAGCTTGTGTTTTGTTCTAAACTCATCACTTGAGATAATCAGTTTGTAATCTATCCTTTAACATTTAATTGTTTATGTTGACCTATTTTGTAAAGCACTTTGGATAAAAGTGTCTGCTAAGCAAATACATGTAAATGAAGTAATTGGGAGTAAGAGTAGACTGGGCGAGACTCTTCTGGGCTGGCCAGTAAATTTCCTGGCTTACCGTGTGGCTAGTCTTTAGAGGGGTCAACCACACTTTTGTCATGTTTGTGAGTCCAGCAAATAAAAATTAGCAAATTAGTCCTTTGTTCCCATTGGGATTGTCGGGCTATTTGTGATGAGGTCCTGAAGTGAAGGTGGCATGACCTAACCACTAGATAAGGGAAATGGCAGAAAAATAATGTCAAACGAGTAGCATGAACAAGTGCTGATACACACACATGGCTCTCCAGGTGCAGGATACAGTATTTTCAAACAACAAAAATGCTAAAGTACCTCCTCCAAAACTTTTATTGGATGCAGTATCACAGGAATGCAGAGGACTATTTTGCTGATGTGACACTTGCTTTACCAACAGAAAAGCCAGTGGGGGAAAAAAGACACGTAGCTAGTGAAAAGCACCACTTCCACTGTACCTTGTTGGGGAACCCTTCAAAAAATAGTTAAGATAACCATCCCAGGCCCCTGTCCTAAATGTTTTGAACTACTATTTTGCATTGGTGGTGATACATTATTTTACCAAGTCGCTGAAGGTGTGCATCATAACTGTCCATGAGGGTGAAACTATAGGGGAGGTATTAGGATATATTAGTAGATTTGGAATGCTAGCCATTCTGACTCATTGTGGCCCAATTTTCAAGGCAGATTGTTTCAGTCAGCTGTGCCTAGCTAGGCATGCAGAAGACATGAGCGCCGTTCTTACACTCACAGAGTAACATTTAACTAAGAGGTTCATTTAAACACTTACCAGTTGATTTGCTCTTGTTACTTGAGATAATCAGAATGGCTGGGATGTCATCTGCCACTGATTTTGATGGTGATCAGTCCACAGTGCATGAAGGAGTGGGTGTCCTCTGACACCATATCCACACCTCCATGTTCTGTTCAGGACAAAACAGACTCTACATACATTTTTGTTTGTGGCTGACTGTTGGCTTGGGTGCGACTGCTGATCCTAATGTGATGTGTAAGACCTTCCGTGACAAGACCCTGAAGGTTGCTGAGGGTTAGTTGGGTTTGCTGGTGTTCCCAGAAGAAGGTGTTTCATCTCGCCAAGCACCTTGATGGAAACTCCGGTCTGTACTGGGAAACAAGAAGGACAGCTGCGAGGGCTCTGAGGGCAGATAAGGAGGCGTTTGTTAGAGAAATTTGTGAGCAAGTGACCCACGTCTTGTTTACAGAGGAATCAAAGTATTATGCACATCCAAATCTATTCCTTGGAGAGTCACAGTCAAGAATGGGTGATGGAATGGTCCTGAAGGATGACACTGCAATTGTGACCTGCTGGGCTGGCTACTTTGAGCAGCTGTTTAAAGCCGATCTTCTGGCTAGGATGTTGGACATCTCTGTGTCCACAGTTCTTGAGATTGCTGCTCCAATTAGTTGTAAACCACCCAGTCTCATTGAGATTGCACAGGTGGTGAACCAGCTGAGGATAGGGAAGGCTGCAGGGATCTTTGGTATCCATGGTGAACTTCTCCAGGCTGGTGGTAAGGTTGTCCTCCTTGCATTGCAAGCAATCTTTGCTTCCATTTGGGAGACAGGCATCATCCCAACTGACTGGAAAACAGGACTTGTCATCCCTATCTGGAAAGGGAAGGTTGATCGCCTAGATTACTACGGGGGATAACACTGCTCTCGGTGCCGGGTAAGGTCCTTGCTAGGGTCATCCTTAATAGGATCTGTGATCACTTTCTCACCTACCAGCGATCAGAGAAGTCTGGTTTTACACTTAAGAAGTCTACCATCAGCCGCATCCTGGCACTGAGAGTTCTCATGGAGTGCAAATGTGAATATCTGTAGCTTCTTTGCAGCCTTCTTTGCAGCAGTTGATCGAGCTGCCTTGTAGGACATCCTGAGATTCATGGGATTCCCTCAAAGGTGCTGGATATCGTGGCCAGCCTCTACATTGGTACTGTGAGTGCTGTGCAGAATGGAGGCAGAACTCTTTGTTTTTCCCAGTTTATTCTGGGGTTTGTCAGGGGTGTGTTATTGCTTCTACTCTTTTCAGTGCTTGCATGGACTGGGTGTTGGACAGGGTCATGGTGACCAGCAGCGGTGGGGCATCAGTTGGTGAAGAAAGATTCACTGATCTTGACTTTGCCTCTGATGCTGTGATCTTTGCCGAGTCAACGGAAGCTCTGATCGGGGGTCTCAAGTGGGGCTCTCGAGGAGTCAGAGTGTCTGGGCTTGCGAGTGTCCTGAATAAAAACCAAGATCCAGGCTTTTAATGACCACTTGAGCACTGCCATAAAGAGTGTGTCTGTCTGCAGTGAGAATGTCAACCACATCCAGAGGTTTACTTACTTTGGCAGAGACATTCTTGTCTCTGGTGACTCTTCCTATGAAGCCAGTAGACGGATTGGGAGAGCATGGGGGGTTGTCATCATGTTGCTGGAAAGGGGTGTGTGGCGCTCCCGATATCTTTGCAAAAGGATGAAGGTCCAAGTCTTTACAGTCCTGGTGCTTCTTGTTTTGCTATATGGTTGCGAGACATGGACGCTATCTAGTGACCTAATATAAAGACTGGACTCTTTTGGTACTGTGTCTCTTTGGAGAACGCTTGGGTATCATTGGTTTGACTGTGTGTGTCAAAAGAGAAGTTGCTCATGGAGTCCCAAATGAGGCATGTTACATGTGTCAGTTACGACACTATGGCCATGTGGCACGATTCCCTGAGGCTGATCCAACTCACAGGGTCCTCATTGCGGTGGGTCCTCATTGTTGAGGACTCAGGCAGCAGGACCAGGCCAAGGGGATGCCCTCATAACACCTGGCTGTGGCAGACAGATGGTTATTTCCAGGGGGTGGGACTGTACTGCATGTTTGCCTGGGGGTTGCCAACCAGGATCCCAAGCTATTTTGTCATGTGGTGGGTGCAGCAATGTGCTGTACTAGTGTATGCTCCCAGACTTGACCTGACTTGTGAGCAGCCTATATAGTGTGAAGCAAATATTATGTGGGCTTTTGAATGCCCTTTTGAAGGTGCTGATCAACTTTGACGATGCAGCCTCAGAAATAAAAAACAGTTTTCCAATTTGGGATAGCACATTGGTGTGACTATTGGAATTTTTCTAAATGTTGATAAAGTAGTTTACTAGTAGGTGTATTCCTACATCAAGACCACTTAGCACCCTAACTGTCTGAATTAGCCTAGCTGGCAAACCATACTGAGCTGATGCCCACCTGTATTAGATTACAACTGTTACTATGCCAGATTACCCCTTTCTACATGTTGTCCTTCCCTGAAGATCAATACTGTGGACTAATCTGCCCAGCCACTATAAAAATTTTGGGATTCTGTGAGGACAAGGAATTTAGGAGTGAGCACCATAAGCAGATTGTGGGCTAAGACTGAGACAGGGTGACCTGGAACTTAAATGGAAGCCTTTCCATAGCATTCTGAAAAAGTTCTTTTAGAGTGCCTGGGCATCCCTGCAAGTGGATTTAAATATGAGCACTCACACCACACAGCAGAGTGAGTTTGGAATGCGAAAACAGAGACTTTGTGGTGGAGAGAAGATCATATGGACTAAACCCAAAACCGCTGGTCACAAAGGATTGTCAATGTGATTTCTTCATATACAAGGAGGACATGGTGAGGTGACCTGTGATGTTGAAAATACCAGAGGGAGCAGATATAAAGGTATTATGGTGACATACAGTATATGCGAGTGACACAGCAGCTCTTGCACAGCTCAAAATTTCTGTTGCGGATTGTGATTCTCGTTTGTGAACTGAGCTATGGGTGAAAAGGTTAGATAGATTAGGTGCTCGACAGAATGAGATCAACAGAGGGTTAGGAAAAAAGGATCATGTTGAAGGACCTGTCTGCAAAATTGGAACATTTTGTTTGATGACCTGTGGGAGTGTTACAGTGAATTGGATGGACTAGTGGGATACAGATTTTATTATTTGGTTTCTTCTTAGAGTTGACTTTAGTGTCTGCTCCTGGCTTAAGTGAGGGTCCTGTCCACAATATGAGAAGGGTATCATGTATCAATGAAGAAATTCCTCTCTTTGAATGTTTCATTACAGAACTCAACATATCACTGCACAGGTGGTGGAGTCTGGTGTGAGTGCTCATATTTAAATCCACTTGCAGGGATGCCCAGGCACTCTAAAATAACTTTTTCAGAATGCTACAGAGTCTAAGGAACTGTGAAAGAGGTAGAGAGTTTTTTTGTATGCCAAGGATGAAAGCAGCTGTAGAGATGGTAACTGTGTGAGTCAGTTGGCTTGCAATAGACAGGGGTTTAAAGTTCTGGCAAGCTGATAGAAAGACTAATATCTAAAAATGTTGGAGTTGTGGTGGAAAGGTCAACTGTAAACCTGGGAGATAGACGGAAAGTAATAAAATCATTAATGGATTTCTACAGCTGGTTTCTGAGAGAAGAGGCAGCATCAATACAGACATCGATATATTTTTTGCACAGATGCCGTACAAAGACTAAGAATATATATGTCCATGCATTTAAGAGCTGAACTGCTAATTTGGTTTGGTTCTTTTGTCTCTCCCATCTCAGTACTTTTTATATACTGTACATTCTGACACAATTAAAAAAAGACTGACTGAACATTTAGTCAAAAGGACCAGTAACTGAGAGAAAATACTAAGTCAAATAAAACAAGCAAAGTGTCTAAACCAGGAGGTGAATAACCCCAAAATATCAGAGCTGAACCACAAACTAAAGTCAGAGTCAAAGTTCACGCAAAGCTTATAATTTGTTAATAGGATTTTTATAAATATCTAGCATGCAAAGGCTTTGAACACAATCAATACCAATAGTGCTACCGTCTTAAATAGTAAATGGCTAAATTACTTTTATTCAGCAAAAAAAACTTTTTTAAAAAAGTTAAATAATCTTAAATTCGAATTTCTTAAGGTCCAAGAAATCTTACAGTAAGGAAAAGAAGATTTGCTGGCTTGATATAAAAGATTTGGACTTGTTTAGATTTAATTTTTGCAGTATACTTTGAGTAATGTGGTAATAAATCCCAAGCAACTATAAACAGTATGGCCATGGCCAAAACAAAAGAAGACAAAATGGCAGTGTCTGTGAATGAAAGCAAAACACAAAAAGATGATTTGATATTTTAATAAAAATGACAAAAAATAATCATTACTTCAATATCAGCAGTACAAGTCCACAGCATTTTTTAATGCAATCATCTTTGATATAATAATATATTTTTATACATTAACTAGCTGACGTACCAGCATTGCCCTGGTATATATGAATAATGGATTAAGGCAAAAAAAACTAATATTTATGTGTGTGTCTAAAAGTTGACTCTTTTGTCATTGCCGACTGAAATGCAAGCGGTCCATCTGTTATCAACACTACCTCACTAATAGCTATCAATTACACCTCTATGAAGAGCGGAGAATTTGTAGTTTGTGTATGATTGGATTCCATAAATGCAGGACCTCATTGCTGCGTTGGAACCATTAATATTACTTTTCTGTATTTCTTGCTTTACTGTGTTTTCACAAATATCTCTATAAACTCTATATATTAAGTCAGATTAACTATAATATGCATGCAAAACATCTTGAACATCTACTCAGCTGCTTCAGAGTAATGGCTTTTGCGGTGCTTTTCCTCCCATTACAATACCACAATGAAATACTTGAAACTCCATGAAGTCTATATTTTACCTTGTATGAACAATCATATAAATACAAAATTTTGTGAAAACAGATGTAGCTCGTTTTGAGTGATACCTACTCATCACACGATACACAATCCGGCCATCATTTCCATTAAATCGCTGATGTGAAATGCAGTCTTCACTATACATGAGGCCAAACTTAAGCAGTAAACCAAATTTATTACCATCTGCTGAGCCAATTTGATGGATTCTTTATAGCAGAATATGTGTACATGAAAATAAGGTTATAACTTTTCTTTGAGTAAAATGTGGTGCATGATCTCTTCTATCAGCATTTTATGTTTATTTCTTTGAAATCAATTGAACATGAGGCAAAGGCAGCTCTTGTGCGTGGTTATTCACTCTGCCAAGAAGATATTGGATTAGTCTGTTCATTCATCATCAATTCAATAATCAATAATCCATTTTCTGATCCCAACAATTTATCCCAGCAGCACTGGGTGCAAGAAAGGACCAAACCCAGTTGTGTTTTTGTAGTTTTTCTTCTCATTTCTTCCTACATTTCAGGGATATACAGGTTAGACTGCTTGTCAACTTGCAATCGACCCTCTTTGATTAAGCACATGAGAGTATGCCCTATGATGGACCAATGGTTCCCTACAACCCAGTGATAGAATATGAAAGTTAGGAAATAAGTTTATGAATTAATTGGTAAAATTAATTTTGTAATTTGAATGTAAAAATGAGGACACACCAAAAGCAGGCTGTTAACATACTTTTCTATTGAAAAGTAGTCACATTCTAAGTGATTTGTATTGATATTCTTGCAGGCTTACAGATGGATTAACACTTTAAATGAAGTATTCTAGGCTTGCACTCTATTCAGCAACCAACCTTGGATAGAATGCCAGTCTGTTCTGCCTATGCAAATAGACTGTAAAACACACTTTGATTTTATTAACTGTAACACACTATCTGATGCATAATTGAACTGTGCTCAGTGAATATTATGGCTGGAATATGTTTCTTTATGTAAATACAGCTTTCTGTTCATTTCATGCACCTGCTTAACCCTGTTTAGGGTAGTGACTGTGAGTCAACTACAGTCCTTATTGTAGCCAAATACCATCATCACAAATATCAGTGAACAATATTTTATACTAGCTCTGTTACAATTGTGTAAGACAATTGGCCTGAGGTATAGTACAGTTGGTTAATCTGAGGTTTTTAAAGTACTATGTAACAAACTAAGAACTTTTCTGTATGCAATATTTGTAGTTTTTTGTTTCTCTACCTGGACTAATATTATTATGGTGTAGTGTTTAAGGTTTTGGACCTAAAACTTCAAGCCCTGTAGTTGTGGGTTCAAGTCCTGGCACTGACAGGGTGTGACCATGACCAAGTCACTTTACCTCCCTGTACTCCAAACAGAAAAAAAAAGAAATTTACCAATTGTATCTCTAATGTTGTAAGTCACCTTGGATAAAGGAGATAGTCAACTAATAGTCAATAACAATATTACTTGAGCTGCTTACTCTTGAACATGTAATATACAATTACCCATGAGTAAAACTTTACTGCATTAAATCAGTTCCTAGTGGCTTTTGTTGATGGTCATTGCAAAACCAACTTTACAGGACAGTACATTCTTTTGAATTGAAAAGAGTAATCAGGAAGAATAATGTGAAATTTGAGTATATGTTATTGTCATTATTAGACTCTTACGATTTACATTTGCTTATGGCATTCACTCAAGTATTTCTTTTTTTTTTTTAAATTAGTTTTATGTGGTCCCCCTATAATGTATACAAATGTGAATACATATGTAATAAATTTTGAAGAGTGGAGAGGGGTTTTGGCCTCCTTTTACAAAAGTAAGCAAACGCACATATGTAAAAAGTAAACAATTTTTGAGGTTGGGGTAATGGTCAAAGCCCATAGATGCAAATGCATATTACAATGAGGTACGTTGTGGGGAACAGTTTGGTTTAAACTGATGCCTTCACTCCTGGCTTGCCTTTGATCTGAGGATATCACTCCTTCCTATTTGCTTCAAGTGAAACAGCACCTACGCTTGCAGCCACAGCACCTGGCACTGGCACTCGAACTTTACAGCGTGCTTGCTAACCACCTAGCTTCACATCTTCATTGAGCTTCTACAGACTTTCTCCTTCAATTTCACACCTCACTGTAGACACCAAACATGATCACACCTATTTTTCCCTGTCCAAGACAGAATTCCTTCTTCAGTCATCCATCCACCCTATTGGTTAGTGGTGCTACTGTATTTGTGTGGCCTATCAATTGCTTCTGCTACATCCTTCATTTGCATAAAGCTTTGCCTCAGTGCAGCACAGAGCATGTTATGTTACCCTAACATTAATAAATATGAACAAATAAAAAAATATATATTGAGATATAAAAAACACAGATCAGCTAATTTCTTTTCTAAAATATTACCAAATGTTACCAAAGTTTATTTTAATATAGATTTTTTTTTTATTTTAGTGTATTTAGTTCAATTGTAGGCCTACAAAATGCCTCACTCTGACTGTGACTGACAAGTCAGATTTTTTCTTTCTTTTGAATTGCCATGCTTTAAAGTCATTCCATTGTGTGCTCAGAAGAAAGTGGATGAGTACATTTATTTATTTACTTGCTTATCTACCTATTTATTTATTTAAATAGCTTCTGTAAAAAGCCAATTTTCCCCTTGGGGACAACTGAATATCTATCTATCTAGCCAAATTTCAACGTTTCAATTAAATAGAAAATAGTGTTTTTGTTGCTGAGTGGGTGAGATAGTCAGTAAACTTTACCTTACATACATGTAGATTTGTGTGTGCTGCTGATATTGAAGGTGGAAATAAATACATGAGCAAATAAGACCATCCACGTACTTGCTACATTGGCCTTTTGCACTAAAGGGAGAAAGACTTAGATAACATATCCTACAGGTAAAGCAGGAACCATACCTGAATGAATGTTAGTCAGCTACTGAATAGTTACGTTATTTTTATTTATTATTATCACTAAAATAAGGCTGCATACTGTCCTCGTTAAGTAAAAGACGTAAGCATTATCGAAAGCCAATAAGTTGGAATGATAAATTAATTTGCCAGTTGTTCCAACTAAAGCACATCATATCTTCTGTCCACGATCTGCCATAGGGTTTTATTGCTGGCTACAGTGATATAGTTATACGTAGTTTTTAAAATGTACGATTTTACAATAGGTAGTGGTGTTTCAACGAAATTGTTTAGCAAAAAGCTTTGCATTTGACTCCATCGTGCTTTTGATCTATTCACTAGAAAAGCATGCTGGGATACGCATCACTCAAAAATGACTCCAAAAATAACATATTAAGTTAATTTCAGGAATCATTTTATGGAAATACTGGGTTCACGCATAGTTATCTGAAGCGAGAGATTAGTACAAGTTTTTCTGAGGGTATTAGTGGGATATTGTAGTTTACTTTAAGATACCGCCGCTTAAAAAAGATGCCGTTTCAATAAGATGAAAAGGTCTTTGTCGTACGGTCTGTTCATTGTCATATCATCCAATAATCATATTTAAGACAACAAGAAAACACATTTTTCACTGTTTTGTGCTTTTGATAAGAATCTGCAGCAGGTGTTAGGTGGGAGGTAGAGGTAGTGTTACGAGACGAGAGCGCCTGTATCCAGCGTTTCACATCTCGCGCGATCTCAGTGGCTAGCGGCTCATCTAATTTTAATGCCCACAATCATGGCCGCTCTCCGCCGAGTGATTTTTACCTTTGGTAAATCGGTGAGGGATAATGTTGCAGCTGTTCGCGTCAGACATGTGTTTGGTGGAACAACAGAAAAGGGTGCGAGATCTGTGAAATCTGGAATTGCAGGAGTTTGTTTTGCTGCGGGTGGGGCCGCTTTCTGCTATTATTATTATTCCAGTCAACATGACCCGTCTATGAGCAAGTCCAAGCGGAATAAGGCATTCCCGTTGAGTGGCAATGACAGAAGCAGCTTGGTGCCGCTGCCTGCGGTTTCCGCAAAAGAAAAGGTAACGTGGCAGATTTTGAATGACTCATATATTCATTCTTTCTTATTCTGTTCTTCTTAACCGTTAAATAAGTAACT
Source organism: Polypterus senegalus (assembly GCF_016835505.1). Classification (NCBI taxonomy): domain Eukaryota; kingdom Metazoa; phylum Chordata; class Cladistia; order Polypteriformes; family Polypteridae; genus Polypterus; species Polypterus senegalus. Next base: position 79,633,381 of record NC_053157.1, read on the forward strand.
GTCATAATATGTTTAAATGTGCTATTTCTTGATGTTGGACGAGAAACTAACGGAATACTGGTTGATACCCCACCCCCCGACCACCCCATCAAGCTCTAAGAGGTAATTTACAAAGGATGTTAAAGGTTTTGAACATTTGAATAGAGGAGCAGCAAATATATTTTTTCTTCCTTTGGTTTTACTTGCTGACTAATCCTGGTGTGCAAAATTCGGAAATAGCTGCGATTTTCGGCCCGAAGTGTATTGGGGGAAAAAAAATTGGTTATGCCTGTAAACGTAACTTAATGACAAGTTAATGCGCTATTTAAGCTCTCAATATCTTGGGATAACTGAGGTTTAACGCCGATTCTGCAATTAAAATATATACCCCATGCAGTAATTGTACAATATTAATCTGTATAGTGTTATCAAGAATCTGTTAATAGGTTTATATTATTTGGCTGTTGAATATATTATATTCCAGTCATTGTTGTCAATTTATTTGAACACACTCGTTAATTCATTTATTGTTTTATTATTGTGCTTACATTTTTTTGCATTTTTGTGTGCGTTACTTGTGCATTTTCCATGGGAAAAAAAAATCACAAAAAGCTTGAATTATGTTCATAATTGAATAAATAGTTCTGAAAAATTTATTGTTTATGCTTTCCTTCGTATTTTACTTTTCATTTGAAGCCATATTTAATTTTGAAATGCTGGTGATGATAGCAAAATGCATTAAGTTTTAGATTCACCAAAGGGGACACGCTCTGAGAAAACAGCAACTCTCAACTTGGAAGAGAGCCAGCTGGTCAGGTCCATTTCCTCTGTGCTTAAAATACTACAAGAAGAAATTTGGATGGTTACCATGTAAACATTTGAGAGTAGAAGATCCTGGGAACCTAGCCTGTAAAATCAACAAAACAAGCACTTATTTTTATAATGCCTGGCTGGAATTTCATAAGCTAAGCAGTGCTCAATTTTTTAGGATCATTACTGCCACAAGTGCAGAGCACAGTAAATTTTTACTTGCATGTGCTAATCAACATTACCACTCTATGGTGCAGTGGTTAATTAGTGTAACTATTTTACCTCAAACTCTCAGTCATAACTGAGGGACTTGACTCAGACATAACTGTCGAAACTAAAAAAAAAAATCACAAATACAAATGATAAACACATTTTGGAAAGAGTTTCCAAATCAAATGCACTATTTAAGTTACCTTATTGTACTGTGATTTTAGAATTGTGACAGTCTTTTTAATGGGATCCCTGGCAACCTCCCTTGCCTATTAAATACTATTTTGTTGTAAAGTAATAATCTGCTTAAAGTGATTCTTTTATAGTCATACAAAATGGAAACTGGCTTCTTAATTAAGTTGAAGAAAGTGTGTCAGAGAGGACAGCAAAAAGAAGCAAAAAAAAAAAAAGGTTTAAAAAGGTTTGAACATTTTGCCCAAACAAATAATAACCATCTTAGGAAGTTTTTAGTGTAATGCCAACGTCCATTATACTATTTTATTAAAAGTAGCTTATAGAGGTAAATGAAATATTGACAGTTAATTAAATATGGTACCAGTGCTGCTTGTCGCCTGTCCCTTAACCATACAGTACTGAGAAATAAATCTGCAAACAGCAACTGGAGGACAAGTGAAGTAAATTATGATTCCTAAACACAGGCCTTTGTAAAAATATTATGTGTACTTATATTTTTATAGCTTGGTATGTCACAGAAAAAAGTAAAAGTAATACAGTGATCCCTCCTCGATCGCGGGGGTTGCGTTACAGAACCCCCCGAGAAAGGTGAAAATCCGCAAAGTAAAAACCATATGTTTATATGGTTATTTTTATATATTTTAAGCCCTTATAAACTCTCCCACACTCTTATAAGCATTTCCCGCACAGTTATACAGCATAAACCCTTTATATTCTCTTAGATATTAGGTAAGATTTGTTGAAATTATGTATGTCAACATATACTTCTTATCGTATACCATTGGGGAGTTTTATTTAATAAGTAATACAGTTTTAAACACATTGCAATTGATGATGTAATATAAAAATAAATGAAAAAATTTACATGTAAATCTATACTAATAAAAGGCAAAGCACTCACTCACTCACTCACTCACTCACATACTCACTCACTAATTCTCCAACTTCCCGTGTAGGTAGAAGGCTGAAATTGTGCAGGCTCATTCCTTACAGCTTACTTACAAAAGTTGGGCAGGTTTCATTTTGAAATTCTACGCGTAATGGTCATAACTGGAACCTATTTTTCCATCCATATACTGTAATAGACAGGTCGATGGCCGTGGGAGGCGGAGTTGCGTCTCGCATTATCACGCCTCCCACGTAATCACGTCAACTGACTGTGAACGCAGTACGTTTAGAACAAGGAAGAGCTTCAAAGAGCGCTGAAGAAAAGACGCATTACACAATTGAGAAGGCAGAAAAAGAATATCAAGGGAGTGACGCATACAAGCATATTCATAAGTGCAGCTACTGCGGAAACAAAGCACAGTGTAAACCGTAAGTTTAAATTAAGTTTATAGACACGCTTCTTAAATTAAGTTCATAGACAGGCTGCCGCTGGCGTTTGTCATGCCCACGACTAATACGATATTCGTGGGGTACAAGTTTAATGAGAGGAAGTAGGGTATAAACGAGAGTTTTGATCACTTTGTAACTAAGTTAAAATTGCTGGTGAAGGACTGTGCTTATGCAAATTTCGAGACACTGTGTTTGGGGGTCACGTCAGCATCTCCCCTCCCATTCACTTCATTTTGCTCTGAGCTGAGCTCTGCAGCTAACGCAGTCTTGCGGAAGCAACTTTGTGTGACGCTGCCACCAAATACTCACAGAAAAATCCACAAGTTAATACACACGCTGTCTCTAGGGTTTCTCCACACTCTAAATCCTTCAGTTACTACTGAACATAATCTAATTTTGAGGGTTGGGACACCAATAATATCACTGAAAACCTTACAGCCACCGAGACTTTGTAACGGCACGAGACTTCAGGTCACGTGTCTGCAAAAGAACCTAATTGAGGCAACTATTTTTACTGGAGGTTGCTCAGGGGAGAGAGTTTGTATTCCTCGCATCCCCGTTATACCCTCTGATCTCCCATTTCAATTCAAATGCCGCCAATTTCCAGTGAGGCTCTGCTTCGCGATGACAATAAGTCTCGGGGACAGACCCTACAAAAGGTTACATTGACAATCATGTTACGTTATTTTTAAAATGTTTCCTTTTCTTAGCACAAGCACAGCTGAAAAGCTTCGATGCATGTGCTCCATAATGCGTTAAAAAAAATAACGCATTTAATCACACTTTGCATTCCAAGCAAAGGGGAAATTTTGTCAATGCATGATTTCCTGGTACATCGATTACATTGATGCACACACCAGAGCTACAAAAATGGAAGAGTCTGAAGAAAGCACGTTGCTAGGACTGATTGGAGGCAAATTTCATTTCAAAAGACTACCCGACGGAAGCCTTGATAAAAGCGTGGTTTTGTGCAAACTGTGCAAAAAAGGAGTTTGCATACCGCTGACACACTTCAACCTTACAATTCCAACTAAATGCAAAACATGTTACAGCAAGCACAGAAACTGTGTATGATGTTAGCACTACCAGTACGAGTTTGAGTACCAACAAAAGGTGTCGACAGCCCAAACCTGATGAAATGACTGGCTTCAGGACCAAAATTCGTAAGTCAACATCGGTCAAACTTACAAATTCTCTTGCAAAATGGATTGTTTTGGACTATAGACCACTAACAGTGGTCGGGTGATCCAACTTTCCAACTGCCGTGCCGAGAGACTATTTCAAGTAAAATTCAATAGCTTTATGACACTGAAAAGCAAGCAAATTTAGATGCATTACAGAAAGTGGACTTTGTGGCTCTTACTGGGGCTCATTGGACTTCCGTGACCGTTAGTAATTTTAATTACATCTAATTACAGAATGTTCAATGATCACACTGTTTTAGCCTAATATAAAAAATAATTTTGGCTAAGGTTACTCGGAGTTTAAAGGTGAAGCTGGTCAAATTACCTTTTATGTTTCTGCCTTATTTTTTTAAGAAGAAAAACTGTACTTAAAAAATAATAACAAAAATTTTAGCATAAAGTGCATGTTCAGAATGGTATTTTCGTTAAAGTACTTACAATACCACTTTATTTTTAAGTCTGCCCAATTTTAGCCAGGGATGATATTTTTGTTTCTGTTTTGAACTGAAATGCAGTTTAAATGCATTTTTTTTTCAGAAATTAAAAGACCTTGAGTTTACAATATTCATGTCCATGTCTATTATTTGATTCTGTCGCTCACTAAAACCCTTTTAAATAAAAAAACATTTGCGCTTTGGGGCAAATTTTCTTGTGCGATTACATGCGATTAATCAAGATTAATTATATATATGTATGTATATATATATATGTATATACCTGTATATGTATATACCTGTATATGTATATATATATATGTGTGTGTGTGTATACAGTAGTGTGAAAAACTATTTGCCCCCTTCCTGATTTCTTATTCTTTTGCATGTTTCTCACACAAAATGTTTCTGATCATCAAACACATTTAACCATTAGTCAAATATAACACAAGTAAACACAAAATGCAGTTTTTAAATGATGTTTTTTATTATTTAGGGAGAAAAAAAATCCAAATCTACATGGCCCTGTGTGAAGAAGTAATTGCCCCCTGAACCTAATAACTGGTTGGGCCACCCTTAGCAGCAGTAACTATAATCAAGCGTTTTTGTGATAACTTGCAATGAGTCTTTTACAGCGCTCTGGAGGAATTTTGGCCCACTCATCTTTGCAGAATTGTTTTAATTCAGCTTTATTTGAGGGTTTTCTAGCATGAACCACCTTTTTAAGGTCATGCCATAGCATCTCTATTGGATTCAGGTCAGGACTTTGACTAGGCCACTCCAAAGTCTTCATTTTGTTTTTCTTCAGCCATTCAGAGGTGGATTTGCTGGTGTGTTTTGGGTCATTGTCCTGTTGCAGCACCCAAGATCGCTTCAGATTGAGTTGACGAACAGATGGCCGGACATTCTCCTTCAGGATTTTTTGGTAGACAGTAGAATTCATGGTTCCATCTATCACAGCAAGCCTTCCAGCACCAACAACCCCAGACCATCACACTACCACCACCATATTTTACTGTTGGTATGATGTTCTTTTTCTGAAA